>NC_090811.1:24647297-24985630 GCF_036512215.1 Solanum lycopersicum | reverse complement strand
CTCGTTTTCCAGCGGTCAAGACTATAGATTCGGCAAAGGACTACGCCAATCTTTACATTGATAAATTTTTAGGTTACATGGGGTTAATTTTTCTATCATCTTAGATAGATGTCCTCAGTTTACCTCTCATTTTCTGGAACTCATTTCAGAACGGTCTTTGTACTCCAGTTAACCTTAGCACAATATTTCATCCACATACGGATGGGCAGGAAAAGTGTACCATTCAAACCGTAGAAGATATGTTGAAATCTTGTGTAATCGATTTCAAGGGTAGTTGGGATGATCACCTTCCTCTTGTTGAGTTAGCCTACAGTAATAACTACATTCAAGCATGCAGATGGCCTCGCATGAGGCATTGTATAGGCATAGATGTAGAGCTTATGTTCATTGGTTTGAAATAGGTGAAATAGCTTTGATAGGGCCAGATTCAGTACTTTATGCTATGGAAAAAGTGCAACTCATTAGAAATATACTTAAGACAACCCAAAGTCTTCAAAAATGTTATGCAAATGTAAGGAGAAGAGAACTATAGTTCCAAGTTGATTATTGGGTTTTTCTTGAAAATGTCACCTAAGACTGGAGTGATGACATTTTTCATGAAAGGGAAACTCAGCCCTTGATATGTAACCTCTTACAAGATCCTTAAAAGGGTGGGCAATTTGGCATATGAGTTAGAGTTGCCAACAGAATTAGCAGCAGTGTATCGGTCTTCAACATCTCACTCTTGAAAAAGGGTGTGGGTGATCCAGCCTCTGTAGTGACATTATATAGTGTGGCGGTGAGAGATTGTCTTTTTTATGAGGATGTACCAGTTGAGATTCTTGATCGTCAGGTTAGAAGGTTGAGAAATAAAGAAGTCGCTTCTGTCATGATTTTGTGGAGGAGTCAGTCCATAGAGGGAGCTACTTGGGAAGCAGAAGCAGCCATGAAAGCCAAGTATTCTCACCTCTTTCCTTCCGATTCCACCCCAGCCTGAGGTAATATTTATTCTTCTGACTTTTAGTCATTTATGCGTTAATTGAGTCTTAGTATCATGTTCCCTATGTTTTTACTTACATTTTCAACGTGTTTGCATGTTCTCGAAACTCAACACATTCAGTTCTCAGTGTTTATTAGTAGGGGATTTCAACTTACTCCCTCTATTTCAGCTAGTTAGTATTCATTTGAGGAAGAATGTTCCCAAGGGAGAGATAATGTAACACCTGATATCTAGAACAAACCAGAAATCAGATTTTCAGAAATCTATAGGTGCAATCGATGAGTACCGTTGATTGACAGTAGCCTGACCCACAACCCGTACCACACATCCGTCATTTATGACTGAAACTCCCCAAAAACTCAACCCAGAAAATTTAACCAAGTGTCAAACGACGGACGGACCTACACTCTATAGGTCAGCCTATGTTCGGCAGTGTGTGCCTATCGATCAACACCCCATCTTCCCAATATATGACAAGAGCCACGATTCACCAACATGATCCGTAGATGTACCTACGGACCGTAGGTAGAAATTAGCAGACAGTTAGGGGGAAAATGCAGTTTGGTCAACTTCAAATGATCATAACTCTTAGTACAAAATAAATTATCTGTATAATGACCTTTGGAATGATATATAATTGAGTTAGCTTTCCATAGTAACCATGTTTGCTAAACTCAGGGGTCTTTTGGACTTTTCCCACTTAATTTAAACCCTAAGATACGTCATTTTTACCCTAAGTCACTAGATTTTAGTACGTTTAATCCTAGAAACATATCTAAATTGTACCTAAGTCAAATCATTAAATCAAAACATAGAAAATTAGAAGCAAGAAAGGAGAAAAAGGTCAAGAATCCTAGTTCAATAACGCGGCAAGGTTCCAGTTGTTCTAGCCTCGAAATCTAAATATTTCTCCGTGAATTTCATCACCAGGTATGTGGAATTTCACTAATGGGTTCCTTTAACCCTTTGGGTCCCTAGTTGTCAGTCAAATTCTTGATTTCCATATCATTGTTAGACCTAGGGTTTCTAAAACTTCGACAGAACATCATGATTTTATTAATTATATCTCCAAATAAGGTTATCATGTTATTACTTAGATTATTGCATGAGTTTCAGAACTCTAGGTATGTATTTCTTTAGTTCTTGAATTACATATATTAGGCAAGATATTTCAGTTACTTCAGATATGCATGCCTCAGTTAAATACATAATTACCAAATTAATTATTGCATTCTCAGTTTTGCATGTTTAGTTTTGAGTTATCCCGTATTTACAGAACGGAGTCATAATCAGTTAATAACATTATTCATTAGGAGTAGCATAATACCGAGTTGGACTATGATTCAGCGTACACAATTAGTCCAAGAACTACTAGCCAACTAGGTTGTATGCCCCCTATATGGGCAATCAGTCTAGTGATCAAGGCAGCATGCCTTTATACATCTGGAAGGATATATTGTGTCCTCTCGATGGGGCGTATACAACAGACACCACATTTAGCTCATATGATTTTATTATCGGTTATTCATAGCTCCCACAGTTCAGCCACACTCTCTAATGCATTGACCATATTTACAGTTAAGTTGTAATTCGGTCTTAACATGTTATAAATTTGGTCATTGCATCTAGTTAGCTCAGAATTTAGTATATATGTTCAGATTATTATACATGCTTTGTACTTGTTTAATTATGTGTCATTTCAGCTTTACTCTATCCTGCATGCTAAGTACCTTCATGTACTGACGCATATGTGTGCTACATCTCCTCGTGATTTATTTTGAGTAACTAAGTATCAAGATTGCGCTTAGATCGATTTCCGATATCTAGTTCAGCATATTCTGTGGTGAGTCATCATTCTCCGAGGACATTAGTCATGAGTTTCTTTTTGGTATGTAGTCCATTAGTTTCTTTTGATGCTAGATTTAGTTAGGGCATGACCAATATTTCTAGTCAGTTTAAAGTCTAATTTCAGACATAGTTAGTTTCAACTTATTACTGAGTTAATGACTTCTTTGTATTAAACTCATTGTTTCCTCATATCTCAGTTATAGAATATGATTATTCCCCATCTTTAAAGTCTAATTTATGATTTAGCTTCTGCGTTCAGTTTATTATCTTTTATATGCTCATGATCATGCTAGCAGGAGTAGCTTGGGATCACTTGTTGTCCTAGGTTCCGTGTCCGCGTCTCGGGGGTAGCTTGAAGCGTGACAAATATGACCTGAGTAGATATCATTGGCTAACTAAAAATATTAACTAATATGCCTAAAGTAATAGTATAAAATTAATTATGAAACTTAGTAGGTGGAAAGCAATAAACAACATAAACTAGTGTCAACAACACTGAAGTAAGTACGTAATAAGTCAACAATATTAAAATCACACATGAGGACTCATTCCCCAAAACCAAGCAATTTTGGGAATTTAATTCTTGGAGATTGAGTAAATTCAATTAATCCAATAAGTTCTCCTCATTAATGTTAAGTGTAGGAACGTGACATCCCGATCCAATATTACCGTGTCAGAGTGTGACACTCTGATCAAATAATATCACGTCGAAATGTGACACTCTGATCCATAATGTCGTGTCAAAATGTGACGCCTGAACCATAATATTATGACAGAACATGACACTTCGATTCATAATAAGGTGTCAGAACGTGACACTATGCTTCAATAATAATGTTAATTTATAATTTACTATTACGACTTATCAATTCATAAACAATATTTCATCAAGACTTCATTATTCAGAAAATCAATTCATAGAGAGGGTTCAATATTATAAATTACACGATCTCAAGATTTCAGACATATCACAAACCACACAATCAAGTACATGGAGAGCTTCACAAAATCACTTCATTCATATCAATCACTATTAAGAGTCTATCTACAAAAAAAAAATAAACCAATCACCTACCCCCACCGAAAAAAAAACAATCACCTACCCCAACCGAAAATACGAAGTCAAGCAAGCTTTTTATTCAATGCTTTGTAATGACCCAAAAGCTCCTCTTTAGTGTTTTGAATATTTGTTTAACTTAAGTGAATTAACTAATAATTAATGGACTAAAGTGTTAATTTATTTAAGACCTCAGACTACTTGACCCATACAAATTAAAATAAGTAGTGGGGTTTTGCACTTTTGAGGTATAATATTATTCTTCAAAGAAAAACTACCCTAAAGTGTGGGTCGTGCAGCATCCAAAAAAAAAAAATAGGACTACCGTCGGCAAGCATAATCTCAATCATGTAAGTACCTGCTCATAACAAAATTTCGCATTGCAATATACATGATTTAAAGCAATGTCACATGTATATTGAACACAAGTTGGATAATGGCTTTGTTTTTTTTGTTAGCATATATAGTTGACGGAACGGTAATTTGTTAATTGATTTTAGAGTTGTGGAGAAACTAAACCTTATCCATTTTATAAGTTAATTAATGTTTGATGAGAAAATCGGAGTGCACCGCCGACCGCCTATAACACAGTTATCGTTGGAGTTATGGACAATTAAGAGTTATGGTCAAGAATTGTAGGTAAATTGGAAAAGACAAAAATAGGATGCTTATTTGTGTGATGCTGGCAAGGATTGCCATTATATATAAATATAATGTGAGGATTAAATGAAGTAATGATGAGGTAGTTAATGATTAAATAATAATGAGTGAAATAGAAGCAAATATGTAGATAGTTTAGATTCTATTTGTTATTCTGTAGCAATTTGTCTAGTTTTATTTTTATTATTATTATTTTTTTTGTTAGCATATAGTGATTAAGGTTTTAATATATAGAGAAAGGTAATTAAATATTGGAAGTATGATATTATGTGGATATCATTCGAATTTATAATATTGGAAAGTTAAAACTCAGTTCTAGGCTTGGAATCGGAGAATATGAAACTTGACATATTAATCGGATCAAAACTTATGAACATGACTATAGTTTTGGGTGAATTTTTAATTTAGGCTAGATATATAGCAATATAGTTGTTGTAGTTTTGAAAGCTTATTCTGACTATGTACTTGAATAGATTCCATTGATTTGGAAGCTCAACGAAAAGGGAAGGCTCAAGTCCAAGAGTAATTATTCGATTGGCTAAGGCAAGTGGATTTCTAAACTCTTGTTAAGCGTATGAAATTCGTGTATCTTCTTGTGTGGTGTTGAGAACGATTTGGAGACTTGTTGCTTATTTGTAAGCATTGTATTTCTTGTTGTAAATTGTGTTTGGTTATCAAATGGTTATCTCCTCCCTTTTCATTTGAGCATGTCATTTGCATTGTATCTGGGACATTGTTGTGGTAAGAGGATGGTGTACTATTTTCGAGGGTCGTATCGCGCGCCGCGACGGATATTATATTTCGAGGGACGTATCGCGCGCCGCGAAGGTTACTACTTATCGAGGGTCATGTCGTGCGCCGCGACAGATGCATGGACAGATATGTCCCCCATGGGTCCCGGACTGAGAGACAGCGGGTGTGTATCGTTAGGAAAGACATGCATCACGATATTTGACATTGCATCTCATGGCATTGCACATTTTATTATTGATGAACTTGAACATGTGTTTTGCTGATCTTGTGATTGTTTCTCTGTGAAGTCTGTGATTGTTGAATATTGAGTTGTTATCGAGAATGTGTAAACTGATAGAGTGTGGTTATTGAGTTGTGTGTTTGGTAAACTGTAACCTATTAGACTGTAGCGTGGATGTTTAGATATGGTGTAAGGAGTTCCCGTATTTTGTTCACTTAACTTGTGTTTAGAGGTTTGCTTGTTGGGTACCGCGTGGTTTGGTACTCACCCCTTGCTTCTACAAATTTTTGTAGGATACGAGCCTGGATCATCGTGATACTTGTCATTCTTTTCGTTTCCGAGGCATCTTGTGGAGGATTGTGAGGTAGCTTCTTGTCATCTCAGCGAACTTTCCTACTCCAGTTTATGACTTTGTTTTTACTTGAAAGACAACTTCATTTAGACCTCTATTTTATTCCAATTCTAATATTTACATTAGAGGCTTGTGCACGTGACAACCTGATTTTGGGGATTGGATTAATATAACTTGGTTTCATAATAGGAATTGTTGTTGGATTGTCATTTACTTCCGCACCTTGTTAGATATTTGGTTTTAGGCTGACTTGTCTTGGTGGGATAAGACGAGTGCCATCACACCCATTTTTGGGTCGTGACAAAATGGTATCAGAGCCCCAGGTTCATAGGTCTCACGTGTATACAAGCCGAGTCTACGTAAAGTCTCAAGGATCAGTACGGAGACGTCTGTACTTATCTTTGAGAGGCTACAAGGATTACTAGGAAAACTTCTTTTTGTTCATTCTTTCTCATCGTGCGTAGTCACCTTCTTTAGTACTGAGTTGTTGTATACTCTTTTGACAGATGACGAGAACTAGAACTAATATTACTGGTGGTAGAGGGCAGGCACTTCCCGAGGCAGTTGTTGAGGCCCCAGCTAGAGGTAGGGGTAGATTTCGAGCTAGAGGTCGTGCTAGTAGTGCGACAGTAGCCAGAGGTCGTGGACGTGGAGCAGCACCAGTGAGAGGTCGTGCTAGAGAGGTCTCTACCAAACCTCAGATTGATGACAGAGAGGACCAGGTTCCTCCAGATCCCGTAGTCACACCTTTGCTTCAGGATACCCTATTGAGGGTGTTAAGTGTGTTAGAGGGCTTTTCTCAGGGTGGTGGTGCAACTACCACACCACATGACTCTCGTACTAGAGAGGGGGCTCAGACCCAAGAGCAGCAACAAGCTCCGGTTGTTCAGGATGCGGTGGGGCAACTACCAGTAGATCCCGCGGTTCAGAATGATATTGCACCAGCAGTTGGGGGTCAAGTTGCATCGATGGTTGTTCTGACAGAGGATGAGCAGCGTAGGTATGAGAGATTTCGAAAGATGGACCCACCTCAGTTTCAGGGTGGGAAGAGCGAGGACGCTCATGAGTTTCTAACTACCTGCCGAGAGTTACTAGAGGTGGTTGGATTAGCTGAGTCACATGGGGTTAGATATGCTACACTCCAGCTTCGTGGACCAGCGAGAGACTGGTGGAGGACTTATTCGGGATGTTTGCCAGTTGGATCTCCTCCAGTGACTTGGGAGCAGTTTGCTAGCGCATTCCAAGATCGTTTTATCCCATGGAGCGTGAGAGAGGAGAGTCGCTTGAGGTTTGAGAGTCTGAGACAGGATGGTTTATCGGTTACAGAGTATGAGGCGCATTTTTGCCAGTTGTCTAGGCATGCGTTGGCCATTATTCCAAATGAGACAGAAAGGATCCGCAGATTCGTGAGGGGATTGACTTTCTCTATCAGGTCAGCTGTGTTTCGGACATCTAGGGAGGGGACTTCTTTCCAGTCCATTGTGAGCGCCGCCAAAGAGGCGTAATTGATGGAGAGAGAGGAGTTTGGGGACCCTAAAAGAGCCCGTATATCAGGACAGTTTCATGGTGCCTCATCTGGAGGTAGGGGATCACAGAGAGTGAGTGGTTCTTTTCAGCAGCGGGGACCTATTCATGCATGTATGCCGACATTTGAGGGTGGCCAGACATCTAGGGGTTCTTATAGCTCGGGTCAGAGCTCGTACGATTCACAGCAGCGGCCTACAGGGCGAGGAAATTATAGTGGATTTTCAGGGTCCACACAACAGTTCCCAGGTCAGAGGTTTTGTTTTACTTGTGGAGATCCCGATCATCTAATGCGGCAGTGTACTTCTCAAAGGGGTCGTGGTGGCCCTCGACCTAATTCTTCATTCCAGACTAGACCACCAGCTCCACAGGGTAGAGGTCGTGGCAGAGTTCAGTCAGGTAGAGGTGACAAAGTTTCTAGTAGTGGTGTTGCAGCTCAGCAGAGTGGGGGTAGAGGTACCACCCAGGCTGGAGGTGGACGAGGAGCCCACTGCTATGCTTTCCCCGGGAGACCTGAGGCGGAGACCTCTGATGCAGTCATTACAGGTATCATCCCAGTATGCCATCAACCTGCGTCTGTGTTGTTTGATCCAGGTTCTACATTCTCTTATGTGTCTACGTATTTTGCTGCTAAATTTGATATGATATGTGATAGCATGACTGTACCTATTCGTGTTTCTACACCCGTGGGTAAGCCCTTAGTGGTGGATCGAGTGTATCGATCCTGTCTTGTTTCTTTGGCTGGATATGACACTTGGGTAGACTTAATCATTCTGGGGATGGTGGACTTCGATGTTATCTTGGGTATGGATTGTCTTTCTCCTTATCATGCTGTCCTTGATTGTAATGCTAAGACTGTGACTTTAGCAATGCCTGGTGTTCCGAGGGTTGAGTGGAAGAGTGTTAGTGGTTCTTATCCTAGAAAGGTCATCTCTTTTATCCGTGCTCATAGATTGGTGGAGAGGGGGTGTTTGTCTTACTTAGCTTTTATTCGGGATACTAGTGTTGAACCACCTTCCATGGACTCTGTTCCCGTGGTTCAGGAGTTTCTCGATGTATTTCCTTCTGATCTTCCAGGTGTTCCTCCCGACAGGGATATCGATTTTGCTATTGATTTGGAGCCAGGCACTAAGCCTATTTCTATACCTCCATATCGTATGGCCCCAGCATAGTTGAAAGAATTGAAGGATCAGTTGCAAGATTTATTGAGTAAGGGTTTTATTCGCCCTAGTGTATCACCTTGGGGTGCCCCTGTATTGTTTGTGAAGAAGAAGGATGGGACTATGAGAATGTGTATTGATTACAGACAGTTGAACAAGGTAACAGTTAAGAATAAGTATCCTCTTCCGCGTATTGATGACTTATTTGATCAGTTACAGGGAGCATCATTGTTCTCTAAGATTAATTTGAGGTCTGGGTATCATCAGTTGAAGATTAGGGCGTCAGATATCCCTAAGACAGCTTTTCGGACCCGGTATGGGCATTATGAGTTTCTAGTGATGTCTTTCGGATTGACTAATGCTCCTGCAGCATTCATGGAGTTGATGAATAGGGTGTTTCGACCATACCTTGATTCTTTTGTGATTGTTTTCATCGATGACATATTGGTTTACTCTAAGACTGAGGAGGACCATGTCCGACACCTGAGGATTGTACTTCAGAGGTTGAGAGAAGAGAAGTTGTATGCCAAGTTCTCAAAGTGTGAGTTCTGGCTTACTTCTGTGACATTCTTGGGGCACGTGGTGTCCAAGGAGGGTATTAGAGTAGATCCAGCCAAAATTGAGGCAGTTAGAGGCTGGACGCGACCTACTTCACCTACTGAGATTAGGAGTTTTGTGGGATTGGCAGGCTATTATCGACGATTTGTTCAGAGTTTCTCTACTATTGCAGCCCCATTGACTAGATTGACTCGATAGGATGTGGGTTTCCAGTGGTCTGATGAGTGTGAGGAGAGCTTTCAAAAGCTCAAGACTTTGTTGACTTCTGCTCCTGTGTTGACTCTACCTGAGGAAGGTGTAGACTTTACTGTGTATTGTGATGCTTCAGGAGTTGGTTTGGGTGGTGTGTTGATGCAGAAGGGGAAAGTGATTGCTTATGCTTCTAGGCAGTTGAAATCCCATGAGAAGAACTACCCTACTCATGATCTAGAGTTGGCGGCCGTGGTATTTGTACTTAAGTTATGGCGTCATTATTTGTATGGAGTGCATTGTGAGATCTTCACTGATCATCGGAGTCTTCAGTATATCTTTAGCCAGAGGGATTTGAACTTGAGGCAACGAAGATGGCTTGAGTTGCTGAAGGACTATGATGTGACCATTCTGTATCATCCAGGGAAGGCCAATGTTGTGGCCGATGCTCTGAGTAGGAAGACTCCTAGCATGGGGAGTCTTGCAGCGCTTAGTATTGAGGAGAGACCATTGGCTAGAGATGTGCAGATATTAGCTAACAGTCTTGTCCGATTACAGATCTCAGAGGAGAGTGATGGGATGATTGCTTTTATTGAGGCTCGATCTTCTTTAGTCGAGCAGATTCGTGCACACCAGTTTGATGATGAAAAATTATGTCTCATTCGAGACAAAGTATTGAGAGGGGAAGCTAAGGAGGCTGTCCTTGATTCTGATGGTGTCTTGAGGATCGGAGGCAGGATTTGTGTGCCCAAGACAGGCGATTTGATTAGATTGATCCTTGAGGAGGCCCATTGTTCTCGATATTCTATCCATCCGGGAGCGGCGAAAATGTATCATGATCTGAGTCAGCATTACTGGTGGTGTGGGATGAAGAGAGATATTACAGACTTTGTTTTGAGGTGTTTGACTTGCCAGCAGGTCAAGTGTGAGCACCAGCGGCCTGGTGGTGTATCTCAAAGGATGCCTATTCCTACATGGAAGTGGGAGCGGATTACTATGGACTTTGTTGTGGGTTTGCCTACCACAGTGGGTGGTTATGACTCTATTTGGGTTGTTGTTGATAGGCTGACCAAGTCTGCCCACTTCATCCCGGTTCGGGTAAAGTATACAGCAGAAAAGTTAGCCGAACTATATATCAGTCAGATTGTGCGACTACATGGAGTTCCTGTTTCTATCATATCAGATCGAGGTTCACTATTTACTTCTCACTTCTGGAAGGCATTACAACATGGTCTGGGTACTCAGTTAGATATGAGTACGGCATTTCACCCTCAGACAGATGGTCAATCTGAGCGGACCATTCAGGTATTGGAAGATATGCTTTGAGCGTGTGTGATCGATTTTGGTGCAAGATGGGATCGACATTTACCCTTAGCGGAGTTTGCCTATAATAACAGTTATCACTCTAGTATCCAAATGGCCCCATTTGAGGCATTGTATGGAAGACGGTGTAGGTCTCCGATAGGGTGGTTTGATTCGAAGGAGATGGACTCTTTGGATACAGACTTGCTTAGAGATGCTATGGAGCAAGTCCGTATGATTCAGTATAGACTGTTGACAGCCCAAAGTCGACAGAAGAGTTATGCAGACCGGAGAGTTAGGGCTTTAGTGTTTATGGAGGGTGATCATGTTTGGCTCCGAGTATCACCCATGAAGGGTGTGATGAGGTTTGGAAAGAAGGGCAAGCTTAGCCATAGGTTCATTGGACCTTTTGAGATTTTGAGCCGAGTGGGAGAGGTGGCTTATAAATTGGCCTTGCCACCTAGTTTGTCGGCAGTTCATCCTGTTTTCCATGTCTCTATGCTTCGGAAGTATATTCCGGATGAATCTCATGTGATTTCACTTGATTCTGTGGAGTTGGGTTCAGACTTGACATTTGAAGAGGAGCCTATAGCTATTTTGGATAGGCAGGTTCGAAAGCTTAGAACCAAGGAGATTGCTTCAGTGAAGGTGCAGTGGAAGCACCGATCAGTGAGAGAGACAACTTGGGAGACTGAGTCTGACATGCGTGCCAGATATCCTCAACTTTTTGAAGCTTCAGGTACTTTCTTTTACTCTATGTTCGAGGATGAACATGGGTTTTAGTGGTGGATAATGTAATGACCCAAAAGCTCCCCTTTAGTGTTTTGAATATTTGTTTAACTTAAGTGAATTAACTAATAATTAATGGACTAAAGTGTTAATTTATTTAAGACCTCAGACTACTTGACCCATACAAATTAAAATAAGTAGTGGGGTTTTGCACTTTTGAGGTATAATATTATTCTTCAAAGAAAAACTACCCTAAAGTGTGGGTCGTGCAGCATCCAAAAAAAAAAAAACAATAGGACTACCGTCGGCAAGCATAATCTCAATCATGTAAGTACCTGCTCATAACAAAATTTCGCATTGCAATATACATGATTTAAAGCAATGTCACATGTATATTGAACACAAGTTGGATAATGGCTTTGTTTTGTTTGTTAGCATATATAGTTGACGGAACGGTAATTTGTTAATTGATTTTAGAGTTGTGGAGAAACTAAACCTTATCCATTTTATAAGTTAATTAATGTTTGATGAGAAAATCGGAGTGCACCGCCGACCGCCTATAACACAGTTATCGTTGGAGTTATGGACAATTAAGAGTTATGGTCAAGAATTGTAGGTAAATTGGAAAAGACAAAAATAGGATGCTTATTTGTGTGATGCTGGCAAGGATTGCCATTATATATAAATATAATGTGAGGATTAAATGAAGTAATGATGAGGTAGTTAATGATTAAATAATAATGAGTGAAATAGAAGCAAATATGTAGATAGTTTAGATTCTATTTGTTATTCTGTAGCAATTTGTCTAGTTTTATTTTTATTATTATTATTTTTTTTGTTAGCATATAGTGATTAAGGTTTTAATATATAGAGAAAGGTAATTAAATATTGGAAGTATGATATTATGTGGATATCATTCGAATTTATAATATTGGAAAGTTAAAACTCAGTTCTAGGCTTGGAATCGGAGAATATGAAACTTGACATATTAATCGGATCAAAACTTATGAACATGACTATAGTTTTGGGTGAATTTTTAATTTAGGCTAGATATATAGCAATATGGTTGTTGTAGTTTTGAAAGCTTATTCTGACTATGTACTTGAATAAATTCCATTGATTTGGAAGCTCAACGAAAAGGGAAGGCTCAAGTCCAAGAGTAATTATTCGATTGGCTAAGGCAAGTGGATTTCTAAACTCTTGTTAAGCGTATGAAATTCGTGTATCTTCTTTTGTGGTATTGAGAACGATTTGGAGACTTGTTGCTTATTTGTTAGCATTGTATTTCTTGTTGTAAATTGTGTTTGGTTATCAAATGGTTATCTCCTCCCTTTTCATTTGAGCATGTCATTTGCATTGTATCTGGGACATTGTTGTGGTAAGAGGATGGTGTACTATTTTCGAGGGTCGTATCGCGCGCCGCGACGGATATTATATTTCGAGGGACGTATCGCGCGCCGCGAAAGTTACTACTTATCGAGGGTCGTGTCGTGCACCGCGACAGATGCATGGACAGATATGTCCCCCATGGGTCCCGGACTGAGAGACAGCGGGTGTGTATCGTTAGGAAAGACATGCATCACGATATTTGACATTGCATCTCATGGCATTGCACATTTTATTATTGATGAACTTGAACATGTGTTTTGCTGATCTTGTGATTGTTTCTCTGTGAAGTCTGTGATTGTTGAATATTGAGTTGTTATCGAGAATGTGTAAACTGATAGAGTGTGGTTATTGAGTTGTGTGTTTGGTAAACTGTAACCTATTAGACTGTAGCGTGGAGGTTTAGATATGGTGTAAGGAGTTCCCGTATTTTGTTCACTTAACTTGTGTTTAGAGGTTTGCTTGTTGGGTACCGCGTGGTTTGGTACTCACCCCTTGCTTCTACAAATTTTTGTAGGATACGAGCCTGGATCATCGTGATACTTTTCATTCTTTTCGTTTCCGAGGCATCTTGTGGAGGATTGTGAGGTAGCTGCTTATCATCTCAGTGAACTTTCCTACTCCAGTTTATGACTTTGTTTTTACTTGAAAGACAACTTCATTTAGACTTCTATTTTATTCCAATTCTAATATTTACATTAGAGGCTTGTGCACGTGACAACCTGATTTTGGGGATTGGATTAATATAACTTGGTTTCATAATAGGAATTGTTGTTGGATTGTCATTTACTTCCGCACCTTGTTAGATATTTGGTTTTAGGCTGACTTGTCTTGGTGGGATAAGACGAGTGCCATCACACCCATTTTTGGGTCGTGACATGCTTTTCCTTTCATCAATGCCTCCGATCGTTTCTAATCTATGAAGTATGTATATGCATAATTTGTGAGTTAAGTACCGTACAAACACTCATATTATTCTATGTCTTGTCTTGACCCAAAAACTCACCTAATTATGAATACTTTAATGGAACTTAAATAATTTGATACACCTAATAATATAATTACCTATTTCAATATGTTAAACTGATATTCATAAAGTGATGACTATCCAAAGAGTTACAAACTGTCATGTTAAACACTTACGTTAGTAGGTGAAAGAAGATGATAAGATACTTCAAAACCATTAGTTGTAATTCATTATATTATTTCTCAATTATGTTACTGCATCACTACAAAAAATAGCATACCAATTTAATCCACAAATTTCGATTTTGACCTATGATGCACCGAAACCAATTTGCAACACTAATCTTTATATACATGCATAATACTATGACTTCATCCTTTAAAATCAATATTATAATAATAATAACAATAATACGATCTATACATATATATATTAAAACTTGAATCATAATATGATAATTAATCAAAATATTTAATATCAATTTTAACTAATCCAAACAAGGGTAACTGCAAAATAAAAAAGACTGAACTAATATGCTTATTTCTTAATTTAACCAAACATTATTTATATTATATAATTATTGTTATACCTTAATCCTTATACCTTTCATTTTTGTTAATGACCAATTAATGTTTATTCTTCACTTTCCAACAGTAACAATATATGCACCAACCCTCATATCCTATTTGATACAGACGTTTCTACTTTGGTTTTCGTTCCACACCTTTTTTGTTCATCCACATATTATCTTTTATCCTAATATAACATATGAATAGTTATAAAAGAAGTAAAAGTAGTCCACTATTAATGTTAATGTTATTTTTCTTAACCATCAACTAAATAAATTATAAAAATTACCTCATTTATTCTATAATTATAGTGAAGAATAGTCCAAAATACCATTTAAAAGTTATCTGAAAGTACTCTAGGAAATAAAAAAGCTCTAGTACTCAAAACGAAAAAGGGACAATATAATAGAAACAAATTTATCCATCATTCTTCCTCGAACGATCAAAGGAATGTGAGGATAAGAAAGGGTAGTTTTCTCAAAAATTCCTTCAAAGTATTATTACCCAAAGTATCATTTAATAACTATCAAACCAACCAATTGGAGATCAACACCTTTTCCCATAAAATTACAAAAATGGGTTCATCTAACTACTCTAATGATGATTGTTATTATATGTAACTCAGATAACAACAAAACTATTTCCAAGTGGACTATTCGCCTTACCGATTCTCCCATTGACCTTGACACATCCACCAGGACAAATAATATCTAATATGACCATGTTAAAATCCTGAATCAAAATTGGCTATAATCAGGATTGAACCTGAACCAACCACCACACACTCATTATGCACAAACCATCATAGATCTTATCAAGATTACATCCGCACAAAATAGTATTTCATCAAGCTTAAGCTATACAATTATGATCATTAGACATCAAATAATCATCAAGGAGAATCGAACTTATATGATCAAAAGATAGAAATGATCAAGTAACAATCATTGAGTTATACATTCAAGCATATAGAACCATTAATAACATTTTTAAAATGCTAGATTAGTAGCTATTGTAGACAAACTTTAAGAATGACATAACTAGACAAAAAAGTCCCCACATTTAATCACACATAGCCAACACATGATACCGATAATGAGATAAATTTTAAATTTATCCAACAACTGTAAATTTTCATCATTGATCTCCTATAAATTGTCATACACAAAGTTATGCGTGTAGAATCACTAGTATATTTCAACTATCCAAGACTACACCAAATCTTCCACAACTGAAATGATCATGTCTAACCAAGAATGCCACCCTACAAGGAGGACAAGAACATCATTGGTACAACTTATCCACTACTAGGGACTCATTACAGAAGCGAAAAATTACACGAACATAGAAAAAGAATCATACTCTAAACCACGCCCATAATGAAGTAGTTGGTCACATATGAATGTACATAACCAAAGTCAAATAACTCTAGATACTCCTTCCATAATGTACATATCAAACATTTCCATTCATATGACTCTATCTCCTCGATTTTTAACCACTTACAATCAACCATTCTTGTACTTATTACAATCATAAACAATATAAAACTATAGAAAATATTTGATAAACCTAGTTTCAACTAACGTTCAAACCATTATATACCTCGGACCAACAATTATGAAATTCTCAGTCACTATAAGAAGTTTATATACCTTAAGCATATAGCTTCTATTCACCATCAAATGTTTGTGTAACACATCATAACATTCTGTGTTGTCCCATCAATTGAGTAGAATTGACCAAACATTAAATTTCTTAATCACCTTGTAGAATAATATGTCACATTGTAAATCATTCTTAATTCATCTATCGTAATTTGAGCAACTAATCCTACGTAAAACAAAAAAATTTTGATACCTCACTTTTTACCACCCAAACAAAAACTCAATCTTTATAAAAGTCGATAATAAGCTCCTAGTAACTCTGTACCACACTAGTTCACATATCACATTCAAATCTAACCTCATAGGGAAAAAAATACAACCTTGAACTACACCCTAAAGGTTTATACAAGAGGTCTTATTCCTTTGCTTTTCTCAAATTCTTTCCAATGTGAAAATTTAAATATCTCGACCCTTCAATATATTTGACATATTTTTCTAAAGCTAGCTTACCGTTCTCATTCTTTCACCAACAACCCATGATATTTTACTTCACACTCTAAATCAAATATCTGAGGGAGACCATTCCTTAGATTCTTTAACAATCAAAAGTAACAAACTTTATGGTACAAAGCATGCATAAGTTCTTTCACATGCTCAATACATACAATCTATCATTTCTTATCTTAAAATTACATATCTTGACAAAACATATCATCATAAATGTTGACATATAATGAAAAATAATATGAATTGTCAATTAAACTTTGTAACTCAATCTTCTTATCTATAAACATTAGCTTATACCTAGAAACTTTTAGGGAATTATGTATCTTATCTAGTCATTAGTCTACTCTTAATAGATCATACCATATCCTTTGCAAAAAATTGAATAGTACTCATTACTAAAATCAAAACCACAAAAAAAATCATCGTCACACTCGAGTTGAACGTATGTACAATATGTTCTCAAGTCTTTTCCAATTGTTTTAACAAATATGATGAACAAATAACACTATTACAATAACAAGAGTAAAACGAATAAAGTCAGGATACCCTAAACTCAATTCTCAACCCCTCGAAAAAATACCTCTTTAGCTCTTGCAATAAGAGAAAAATATTATTGCACTGACCTCTTTCTGAATGCTACAATACGTCCCGTTAATTTTAATTTTATTTTTTCATTATGACCGTGACTCCATTAAATTCTATTCTAGTGGTTCAACATATGTCTCCTAAAACATGTCGTACAACTACATTACTCACTAAATAGTATAAAATCACAACCTTAGATACTCGAAAGTCTTTATTAGCATATAAAAATTCATTTAATCAACAAATCTCGATTGAATAATTTCATCCATATCACAATCGCTCACAAAATTTTTTTATCATTATGCTTAATTAGCCCTTGTCTTCACCACGAAGTGAACGTTTTCCTCAAAATGATACCTCAAGCCTAGTTATACCAATCAAATTCAAGGAACTAACATAAATTTATACACACTTGCTTACCAATATGTTTAATTAACTTCACATTTTAACTATAAATTTCTTTCATTTTTAAACTACTTTTTTATGCCTTAGATCTTCTTTTTTAAAATTCAAGATTGATTTATATACGTGGAGAATCTCATAGGTTAGTGAAATTAGAATACTCCCTAACATAAATTTTAAGTTAATCTAATATTCCAACTAAAAACATAAATTTAGTACATCTTCTATATTTTGTAATAATATTTATTTTAGTGAAATTAGAATACTCCCTAACATAAATTTTAAGTTAATCTAATATTCCAACTAAAAACATAAATTTAGTACATCTTCTATATTTTGTAATAATATTTATTTATATTATGTTATAATAAAAGTAAGAACACCAACAATACAACAATAATAAAGTACCATATTAAAGACAAAGGAGGAGAAAGTAAATTTAAGAGGTGTAACTAAGAGATTTTAATAGTGATTTTTTTTTATTTTAATAGTATTTACATTATTTTTAAAATAGTGTGGTAAATGGTTTGATATACGTGCAACGTGCGTGCATAAGAGAGTCAGTTGCTCGTTGTAGGGTTGGCTGGATGACCGAATGCTTCTTGGTTATGATGATTTTGTTGAGCCAATTTTAAAGGTTAGCTGTTAAATCTTTGTAGATGTATTTTATCACTCATTCTCTTAAGTTTGAACCTGTCAATTAACCTATACAAGTAATTTTGATGTTTTTTTTTATCTTTTACTGGACATGAATCCCAACAACACAAAAACACTTTCTTATTTTCAATTATAGAGAAGAATTAGTTTATATAAGACATATTAAATGGAAGAAAATTTACAATATTTTTAGTCATATCATGAATTTTGAGTGAAACGATAATTAAGATGTTGAGTGGCAATGAAATGTGAACTTTAAAGTCCACCTTGCTACAACAACTTTTTTACCAATCATGGCCATTTTGTCCACTGGTAAGCCTGGTTCGGCGGCTGTCCAAATAATCTCCCTCAATTCAAATTCAATTCTCATTAGAAACCAAGATACTGGAACAAAGGATAAGCCCGACGAACATAAATGTTTGCCAACTGCTCAAGTAGACAAATATGTTGACCTCCTTATATCTAATACAATGAATCTATCTCAAAATATTAAACTTGCTACTGTTGCACCTATTCCCATAAAACAACCTTCATATATAAATGGTATTCCAAGAAAAACATGGACTGAAGATGAATTTAGGCGGATGAACATCGTTGAAAACTTACAAAATGTCGTGATAGGGACGTTTTCCTATCGGTGGCCAGAGATGGATTATTTTTGCGAATTCAAATTCCCAAACAATGTAATGTGAAGGGTAGATGTAAGATTTGGTTACTATGGAATAGGCATATTAATGCGATCTGAAAGGCTATACATGTGGTTGTCTGTATTGACAAAGATCAAGAGCAGCAGCAACAAAAAAATCATCAACAAACAATATACAATGCAGGGATGGGAACTGCTGAGTCCAGCAAAACAAATAGTGACTTGTGGTACGATAATTGAGTACATAACAATGAAAAAATGAATACTTCCTTTCATTTATGATAAGTATTCAGCACTTTAAGACTACGTTCTTGGGATTATATTTATTCATCGAGTCACAATATGACGTTACCTTGGCTTGTAGGCTACAACATCAATGTTATTTTTAATGATGTAGAGAAAATTGGAGGTCTTCATGTTTATTGTGTGAGGTAATGGCTTTGCGAACAGGACCGGAGAATTGTATAGTACATCAATACTTACCTGTAATATTGGAGACTGACTCATTAATGATACAAAATATTTTGAATGGAATTTAGAACATTCTGATTGTCTTACACTTCTTAGAGTGTTGAGATAAAAAAATAGAAACGTAACAATGTTATAGTGTTCAGATCCATTGAAGAAATACAAGGTTTTCTGCATGAGAGTTTCTCGTCACAAGTGAAAATATGTGCAAGAAAGGCAAATATTGAACTACTCTATGAAAATCAAAATGATTAAAACAAATAACAAGATGTGTACCTTCTTGAAGCTACTAATACCCCGGATACTGTCAAATTTGTTTGGGTGAGCGGTAATGACCATGCGACTAGCTGGATCAGATTGAACCTGTACCTATGTTTAACAAGAAATAATTGCATTAGAGCTTTGACATGGGGTAAAAATACGAAAACAAAAGGCAAAAGTAATACAAGTTGAAACAGTTATTTTGTTGTCTTATGATGGTGAATCATTACCTTTGCGGAAAATATTTACAGAAAAACCGAAATGACACATTAATAATAGTAGAATGCAAGTTTGAAAAAGTTAGCGTATTCTTTATGTTTCTTGGACGATGTCCCATACCAAGCAAATACAACTTTATAGTGCCCTCAGGCCTTCATTACAATCTCCATGTTGTCTTTAAAAATGTGTCGGCTTGCTCCCTAGGACCGATTTCATACACTGCTGAGTAGCACTGATTTTAACAGTCATACAAGACGACATCACGAAACCCTTTAGCTTTGGATAGTCGTTCTCCTCTTCCTTCATTAGCCATATCCTACGCCACTTTGGTACAAGCAATTCAGTAGACGTGCACGAAAAATTCCATGATGAGCTGCCCAATTCATTTTTTGTTCTTCCTTTCTTCCTCTTTTCTTTTTCAATCTTATGAATATCCAACATATTTTCTGAATCCTCAATGAATATTTTGGGGATAAAATAGTTTCAATCGACATCAATCCAAGAGATTGGAAGTTCGTTCCTAAAGTCCATAACAACCCCCAACAAGCGATAAAAGTAAACAATTTATTAAAACCTTCCATTTAATCTCAATCATAGCTTTTCCACTAACAAAAACAAAAATGACCACATCCATCACATGTTTCTAAAAATCCATCCACGATCCATTCTTATGGACCTTGAAATTCAACCGATTCCCACTCTTTTTGAAGTTACGGGGACACTGAAACAGTAACCGAGAAATATCAAGCCATCTACTTAACGGAAGAAGCTCATTTCTCACATTTAGCGTCCCATCGACACCATTCATGATGCAGCTTTCGTTAATCGTTGGTGTTTGATCATCATCACACACTTCAAATCTATTGTGATATAAATATCTTTTCAGAGGCTTAATTTCTAGCAGAAGAAAGACCAAAGGAGAACTTTTGTATTTATACTAGTTTATTGGGAAACACATTCAAACAAAATGATGATCATACCCTTTTTTTTCAGACATTCAATCATTGGTCTATTCCATATGCATGTGAATTCACTTAGATACAACGTATCTAGAAGAAAATTGGCTCTACATATTCGAACAAAATTCTCTCTTTTCACACTCACATTTTTATACTACCCGAAAAATCCATCACTTTCAAATATTTGAATGTCTTCTCCAATAAACTAGTATAAATAGAGAAGTTCTCCTTTGGTCTTTCTTCAACTATAAATTAAGCCTCTCAAAAAGATATTTATATCAGCATAGATTGATGTGTACCAGGATGATTAAAACACCAATGATTAGTGAAAACTGCAGCAAGGATGGTGTCGCGGGAAGTTGAAAGTGAGCAATGAGGTTCTTCAGTTGGGTAGATGGCCTGATCATGCTAAATTACTATTTCGGAATCACCACAACTTCAAAGAGAGTGGGAGTCTGTTTAGGTTCAAGATGTATAAGAATGATCGTGGAAGGATTTCAATAAACGTGATATGGATGTGCTCGTTTCAGCTTTTGTTAGTGGAAAAGTTACGATCGAGGTGGAAATTGTGTGATTTAAATTAATTGTTGATTTTTATAACATGTTTGGAATTAACTTTGACACTGGTAACAAACTGTCTATCTCATGGATTGATGTTGATGGACACTATTTCATCCCTAAAATCTTCATTGAGGATTCAAAACATTTATCGGAAATTCATTAGATTGAAAAAGGAAAGAGGAAGAAGTGAAGAAGGGAAAATGAGTCGTGAAGTTCATTGCGGATTTTTATGGTTATGGCTACTGAATTGCTTTACCAAAGTGACCTAGGACATGGCCGATGAGGGAAGAGGAGAACTACTATCAGAAAGTATGGGTTTCATGATGTCTTCTTGTATTAATGTTACAATCACTATTATTCAGCAGTGTATGAAAATCATTTATATATATAATACATAATATACTATTATAAATGGAAAGTTCCTAACTTCAAAGTTGAATTACCATTTTGCTGTTATCTTACCCCTTAAATAAATTAATATTAATATATATTTAACTAATTAAATATTAAGTAATAGTTATATTTAAATTCATGCATCAAACAAGATCTTAATGCATCATATATATTCATGTACTAATTAAATTTGGGTAATGAAGAGTCTAATGACCTTTCAATTTATATTTGTAAGATAAGGGATGTTATGAAGAGTCTATCAAACACACTCACACCATGTTATTTATACTTCTTCTTTCATTCAAGTTTGATATCATCTTGCATTCTAGAGTAGGTGCTGCATCAGTTGTAAAATTTTCATTACTAGTTTGTAATTATAAGAATTCTTACTATTTTATTTATTCATATTCTTTAAAATTTCATGCATACTCATCTTCTTTTTATCGATAAATATGTAAATTATTATAGTTGCAAGATAAATATACTTCAATATGAAGTTGTAAGGAATTTTTATTTTTCATATCTCCATCGTTTTGTGTTTTTAAGTATAACTGCAAAATTGATTATTGTATTTTCTATCTTTAGTATATAGTAAATTTATATTTAATTATTTTGAGGATAAACATTGTAAATCTCATAGAATAATAATTATATTTTCTTCATTCTCTGATAATCATTTATCTTTTTAAAATAACATATTTTGTATTTTTACCTTTTTATATGTAATCTCAAATGTTTTAAAAAAATCATCTACTTAACTGTTATAGAGAGGTATAAAAAAAGTGCAAAAGTTAAAATAAAAAAAATAGTGTATAGTAGAAAATGACTATATGATACATTGAATAATATTGGTCTAGAATTCATACTTTTTAATATCCTTTAATATATATATATATATATATATATATATATATATATATATATATATAGTTAAAAAAATATAGTTGTCGCGACCCAAAATGAGTCGTGAGTGGCACCCACACTTACCTCCTTAGGTGACGAACCAACACATCTAAAACCCCAACATATACCAATAGTTCAACTATAAATAATATCAATAATGCGGAAGCTCCAAAAGATACTAAGATACCAATTTAAATAAGTTTCTAAAGTTTAATACTTATCATCCAAAAATGTGATAGTCATCACATCAAGGATATCTATTCTCCAATACTAAGCCTAAGAATATCGAATACACTAAAATAAAGAATAAAATGGTATGTGTATGAAAGCATAGGACATCATGTTATGACCGAGAGAATCCAACACGAGCTAGAAATAATAGCTCACCCTGAACTCTGATGTGCTGGAGAGTTGCTAGAGCTGAGGACGAGTCAAAGTCGATGGTACACTTATTGCACTCCACAAAATAAGAAAGAACAAAATACAAGTAGGGGTCAGTACAAGGAACACATACTGAGTAGGTATCATCGGCCAACTAAAAAGAGAAATCAATATATATTGAATAATAATATAAAATCAATTACAATACTTAACAGGTGGAAAGCAACAAACACATGAACCATTGACAACAACACCATAACAGGTACACCATCAATCAGGAAATCAAGCACACCTGTGAGGACTCATGCCTCCACACTATACTCATTTGAAAGATAAGTTCTTTGAGGTTTAGTATATTAAGTTACTTCATGATTCCCTTCCTTTAATGTTATTGAGTCGGAACGTGATACTCTGATCCCATATACCATGTCGAAACGTGACACTCCGATCCCTTAATATCGTGTCGGAACGTGACACTCTGATTCAATAATATCGTGTCGGAACGTGACACTCCGATTCAATTATCTTATAATTTTATTTCATCAAGCCTTCTTTATTCAAGGCGTCCTTTTAATAGAGAAGGTTCAAGATTAGAAATTCAACAGTCTCATAATTTTAGGCCAACCACAAACCACACAATCAAAACATACAGCCACACAATAAAGTAAATAGGAGACTTAACAATATCACTCAATACATATCAATTGCTACTTAGAAATTATCTATCAAATAGACTTAAACCATAACCTACCTCCACCAAAGAACCGAAGTCAAGCAACTACTTCTCCAATGCCCTTCCTTTCTTTATTGCCTCCGAACCCTTCCAATCTATCAAGTATATATATACATAAGGTGTAAGTTAACAAGACCATAAACACTCCGATTATTCTGTGTCTAGCCTATACTCATCAATTCACCTAATTCTATAATCAATTTCCTAAAGTTTAAACTTAAGGTAAGTTCTATTTCCTCTCATTACCATAACTTTAATGTAATTCATATAATAAACTACACCTTATATTTAATTACCTATCTCAATATATCAAAAATAATTCTACTGCTCAAACCGACTAAATGGGTTGTTACAATAGTGTATCTTTATTCTTAACATATTCAAACTTTCTTTCCATTTATTTTATTATTATTATAATATTATAGTTTTTTATACATATGATAAGTTTTGTCTACATTATGTCGACTTCTAACAAAATGTAATTCAATTTGTATGAAAATATTTTTATCTATTTATTTTAATGTGATGTATTTTATTATGGATGTGATGTCTTTATTTACATCTCCTTTTTTAATTTGAAATTGTATATTTTTCTATAAATTTGATAGTATACCTCCCAAACATTTTGTAATTTTTTTTATAAGTTTTTTTTATAGGCAATTTTTTATTAGTAAAACTTATGTTTAGTAATTAAAATGTATGAATTCCTCTGATATAATAAAATTTTTATTTTTCATGAAGTATTTAAAATATAAAACCTCCAACATCTAATACAACATTTTCATTTTCTATTTTGTGCAGCATTATATTCTTATGATAAACTTACATTTGAAAGGACATAGATTTGAACTTAGCTATAAATTAAATTTTCTAATATCAATTAGGGGACAAACGTGCAATGCACGTTTCGCGAACTAGTCCTATGAAACAAGCGAGGTTGCAGATTTTTAAAGACAACATTGAGATTCTAACGAGGGCCAGAGGGGAACCTAAAGTTGCACTTGCTTGATATGGGATATCGTCCAAGTAACTTAAATAATTTGTTAAACTTTTGCAAACTTGTATTTTACCCTTATTTTTTATAGAGATATATGAACAAGTAATGTTTGCTAAGAATTGACAAACAATCATACTATTAGTTTTTAAACTCTTTGAACATTTTGATGTATTGTAGGCACTCTTGTCCTATAGAAGATAAAAAAAATACCACAATTACTTGTACATGGAAATATATAGGTTCAAACATAATAAAATCAACGCCCGAAGACCTAAAATGATTCAGCAGCAGACTTTTAGAATTGGCTCCACAACCTCAGCATAGTCAAGAAAACGTAGCTCCAACAAGCCTACCCTGCAAGGAGCAGCTGAATCTCTTACTGCCCTTCATTTTATACCCACTTCCCTGCAAAACTACTCTAAACAGTTCATGTATGTGTGTGTGTGTATGTGTGTGTGTGTGTGTATATATATATATATATATATATATATATATATATATATATATATATATATATATAGACATACACACACATACTACATGGGTACATTAGTGTAATCGACATTTAGATAGAGTAAAAACCAACTCCATAACATAATTCTTATCAAAATGCCTAACATAAGTAACAATAAAATCACAACCATAATGTTCATCAAAAAATTTCTTTTAATTAAAATTACATTTTTTTGTTTCATTCAATTTTTAGTGTACAATTAAATATGAAGGTCTAATCTGACCCTTCATTAGAGGCTCAGACCGGGAGATTGAGATCTTTGAGAGCAATGCGACCAACGGGAGCATTGAACTAGAAAGATACAGCCATGAGGTGTGCACCCACCAACTCCCCCTACAAGTAATGTCCTTCAAGAAGGACATACCAGTATTATACCGATACAAAATACCAGTATTGTTTCTAGTCCAATCCCACTTCCCTCAAGGACTTTAATATATGATTGTCCCATAACCATATGGAAAGTTGGTGCTATCAAGGTAGGCTGGATTTTTATCATTCATGTACTTTAAAAAGTATTTCCTTAGTGGCCCTTATCCCAAAGTAAGGCCATATTGATTTCAATTAAAGTCATCTAAAGAAAGATCCATGATCAACTTTGAAAACTTTAGCAAAATCGAAATACGTCGATGGTTCTAACTACTTAGGGTTTAGGCCTTCCCATATATTGATTAAAAGGTGTAGAACATACATCAGATGTGAAGATACATCACATTAAAAACCAATGTAAGCACATCATTACCTCATTGTCAATATCCGAATACCAAGAAGAAGAAGGTTGCAATATGAAGTTGAAGTTCTCTATTTTGTGTCCCATGCCTTAAGTATTGGAGAATTATCTGTCATACATAGAAATCAAGATATAATAGAATTTACAAAACAAAAAGTAAGAGATACATAACCTTCAGAACAAATTGCATTCAAAATAACCATATAAGCATAGATTCATGGAGATGAAGTTCTTTATTTGACTTAAACATCTAAGTTTGGCATTTCATAAGGTTGAAAGCTAAAGGAAGTGGAGACTTTATTCTCTCGAATAATATAAAATCAGCCAGAATGTACAACTTCCATCTCATCGTCATTTAACCTACTTTAATAAAGAAGAAAAAAAGAACCACGAAAATGTAAAGAAGCAAATACAAACTATTCAAGTGACTTTATAGGCCCAAAAGACAGGTTGTTACTAAAAGTTTTCTATGTTAATACTTCACAAAGAAGCCACCAATTCTTTTGACAAGGTTAAATAATTTGTTAATGATTGAGAAAAATCATGTATAAAACCCATATAAGAAGAAATAGAGATTCCATACAATAATATGGTCTTTTAACAAAGACATTCTATTGTCTATACAAGCAAGAACCTCATAAGTGCACCAAAAAAGAAACTAGATATAAAACGGCTAATCCTTACATTTACAAAATCAAAATTTATCCCTTCAAACACTCTCTCCCTCTCCTTCCATACATCCCGCATAAAAGATAACATCTCAAGCAACCTACACACTAACAAGACGACATAATTCAATTCCGAGAAACTTACCTTAAACCAAATATTAACAGTATGATGGACAATAGTCAAAATATAATAATAACTATAAATGAAAGAGAACTTGAGGTTATTATCTTCTCATAGAAGTTGTGGAATGTAGAAGAAATAGTCGTGCAACTCCTTAGAAAGAAGATTATCAGAGTCCCAAATAAAGCATTTAGAAAAAGTCGTCTAATAGTAGATAAAAGTCATTGATATTGTCTTATATGTGAAGTTGATTATAATTCAAGTAAGTTTGTATCTTATTTGAGCATAAAAAGATAGCTTGATCATTACAACCCCATTCTTCATCTTCGGTACATTACACATCGACACTCATTTCACATTGAGCAAATCTATCATAAGGACGAATCTCATCAGTATCTCATAAAGTGTAGGTTCCCTATTCAGTAGCATCTGCATATATTTACGGCTTCATGTCCCTGTTTGATTCACTCAAGAACAAATTTCCACCACTGAGATACGTATATAAAATTCCTGGTCCCCTATATTTAACCAAGACCCAACAGTAGTAAAGATGCAATACTCCTTGGGTATGTTGTTGTTTGTTAATGCGGTGTATGTTTGATAGCACCAATAGCCTATATTGCTCGGATTCGGTGCATATGTCAGATAAGTGTGAGGATATAGATGTTGGATCCTTCCTGTACAATTTTAATGAGTCGGGGATATGGATCCATATAAGGATCCGCGTGCAGGGATTTGCCTAAACCTAATTTCAATATGTTAAAGAAGAGTTAGAAAACCAAAATTATGAGATATTAGGGGAGAACTTGAGGAGAATCTTGAAGGAGATTAATGAAATTGGAGTGACATAAAAAATTTATAGATAAAAGGTATTTCATTTTCTTTAATTTTACCTTAACTTTTGTATTTATTGTCCACACTTATTATCACGCTCCAAAACGAATCATAAGTGGCAACAACATTTAAACTTTTAGGAGGGACAACCAAGTAACCCGAATCCCAACTTATTGATCATGCAATTTACAAAATACTAACAAATACAGAAGATTAAATCTTATTAGTGTAAGAAACAAAAATCCATTAATGTCTACTATATGTCATTTCAAAATTCTGAAAGTCATCACATCAAGGAAACCTAATCTTCAAATATTAAATCTAAAAGTATTAGATTCACTAAAATAGAAGAATAAAATAGTTTATGTCGAAAAAGTAAGGATATCATGTCATGACCAAGAGAATCCAACACAATCTTGATAGAATAGCTTACCATGGAACCTGATATGCTTGAGACTAGCTAGAGTTGAAAGTCATTGGTACACTCGGTGTACTCCCCAAAATAAAAATAGTAAAAAAACACAAGTACAACTCAAAGGTTTATACGAAAAGTCTTATTACTTCACTTTTCTCAAATTCTTTCCAATGTGAAATATTCTAAATATCTCCACCCTTCAATATATCAAACATTTGTTTCTCTAGTCGCTTACCGATCTCTTCCTTTCACCAACAACTCATGAAGCTTTACTTCACACTCTAAATAAAAAATCTAGAGGAGATCATTCCTTATATCCTTTAGCAATCAAAACTAACAAACTTTATTGTCCAAAACATATATAAGCTTTTTCAAATGCTCAATACCGATAAAATCAATCATTTTTTATCTTCAAATACATATCTTGAGAAAACATATCACCATAAATGTAGACATATAATGAAAAAACTCTGAATTGTAAATTCAACTATTTAACTCAATTCTCTTATCTATCAACATAAGCTTATACCTTTATATTTTTTGGAGTTCATGTATGTTATCTTGTCATTAGTCAACTCTTCATAGATCATACCATAACCTTCGCAAAAAAATCAATAGTACTTATTACTGCAGTCATGTCTTTTTCAATAATTTTAACAAATATGTTGAACACGTAACACTATTACAATAACCAAAGTAAGACGGATAAGGTCACACGTCCCTCAACTCAATTATTAACCCCTCAAAAAAAAACTTTAGCCCTTTGAATCAGAGAAAAATATTCGCGCCCTCACCTCTTTCTGAAGGCTGCACTATGTCCCGTGAATATAAATTTTATTTTTCTTTATGACCCTGGGTACTTTAATTCTATTCGAATGGTGCCCAAATGTCTCCAAAAACTTGCCATACAATCATATTACTCACTAAATAGTAGAAAATAACAAGCTTAGCTACTCGAAAGTCTTTATTATCATTAAAAATCCATTTAATAAAGAAATCTCGATTGTATAATATCATCCCCATCACAATCCCTCACGAACTGTTTTTACCATTGTGCTTACCTAGAACGAAGTGAATGTTTTCCTCAAAACGACAACTCAAGCCTAGTTATACCAATCAAATTCAAAGAACTAACTTAAATTTATCAACTTTCGACCGATATCATCAATTTACTTTACATTTTAACTGTAAATGAAGGGATTTCCTCACATTTTTAAGCTACGTTTTTTCATGTTCATAGATCTTTTTTTCTTAAAACCTAAAGATTGATTTGTATACGTGGACAATCTCATAGGTTAGTGAAATTAGAATACTCCCTAACATGAACGTAAAATTACTCTAGCATTCCAACTAAGAACATCAAATTTAGTACATCTTCTATATTTTGTAAAAATATTTATTTATATTATATTATAATAAAAGTAAGAATGCCAACAATACATTAACCACAAAGTACCGAATTAAAGAGAAACTAGAAGAAACTATATTGAAGAGGTGTAACTAAGAGATTTTTATATTGAAATTTTTTATTTAAATAATAATATTTGTAAAAATAGTATGGTAATTGGTTTGATATACATGCAACACACGTGCATCAAAACTAGTATATATATATGAACTTTTTGTAGTAATTCTGTGGAGAACCATTGTCACAAAATTTCTACATCAAGAAGGGTAGTAAGAGATTCAATTGCTCGTTATAGGCTAGGCTGGCAGGAGCAACACCTTCTTGATAACGGTGAGGTTACTAAACCAATTATAGAGGTCTGATATTGAATCCTTCTAGAGGTTTTTGGCATTGATCTTCTTAAGTTTGAACGTGTCTATTGCCCTATACAATTAATTTTCATGTTTTCATCTTTTACTGGACATGAATGAAAACAATGAAAAACAGTCTCATCTTTTAAATTATAGAAAAGAATAATTAGTTTTATATAATTAATATTAAAAGGAAGAGAAGTTAAAATGTTTTCAGTCATACCATGAATTTCAGTGAAAAGATAGAGAATATGTTGAGTGGTAACTAAAGGTGAACTTTAAAATCCTCCTTGCTACTAGAAATTTTTATCAATCATGGCCATATTGGCTACTGGTCAGCCTACTTCGGCGGCTGGACCACAAATCTCCCAAAATTCAAATTCAATTCCCATTAGCAACCAAGATACTGGAACAAAGGATATGCCTGATGAACATAATAGTTTGCCAACTTCTCAAGGAGGCAAATATGTTTACCTCCTTATACCTAATACAATTAATCTATCTCAAAACATTAAACCTGCTACTGTTGCACCTATTCCCATTAAACAAGCTTCATATATCAATGGTGTTCCAAGAATAACATGCCCTTAAGATGAAGCTAGGTGGATGAACAACATTGAAAACTTACAATATGCGTTGATAGGGATGTTTTCCTATGGGTTGTCAGAGATGGATAATTTGCGAATTCAAATTCACAAACAATGTAATGTGAAGGGTGGATGTATGATTGGGAATAGCATATTAATGAGATTATAAGTCTATACATGAGGTTGTATGTAGTGACAAAATCAGAAACGACATCATACAATGCAGGGATGGGAACTGTTAAGTCTAGCAAAAGAAATAGTGACTTGTGGTATGATAATTTAGTGCATAAAAATAAATAAATGAAACTAAATTTTATTTATGCTTAGTGTTCAGCACTTGAAAGACTAAGTTTTTGGGATGACATTTGTTCACTAAGTAACATTATGAGGTTACTTGGCTTGTAATGATGGGAAAACCGCGGACAAACACAAAAATATATTTGGTAAAAGTAATGGAAATAAAAAAGGAAAATAATAACACCAAAAAATTTACGTGGAAACCCTTCTCAATAAGGGAAAAACCACGGGCCAAGAGGAGCAAATGATATCACTCTAGTAAGGAATTTTACAGCGTATAGTCACAAATATAATACTCAAAGCGACTACTACATACTCAAGTGGAACAACACTCTTTTGGTTTTCGGTTTACTAAAAATCGCTACACTCTAGTTTTCTTCACAAACTATTTTTCCTGTATAGTCTATGAAATATCTCACTTTGCTTTAAAAATTATTATTCTCTCTAATTAGGTGTGTTCTACAAATGAGCAAGAATGCTCTATTTATAGAAGGATAAAACCAGTGACATAGGTAAATATAGCAAAGTCAAAAAAGGGTTGCAAATATTACAAATTTGCCAATCACCAAATCATTTATTTTCAACTATAGAGACTATTCCTTTTTAACAATTACTTGTAGCAATTGAATAGCAAAAGTTGACCAAAAACTAGGATGGACTCAACAAATCTCCCCCTCCAGTCCCATACAATGGAAAGAGATATATTCACTTTCTTTAGAGAGAGCTCATACCTACAAGTTCTTTGCAGAACTCAAACTTGTCTTTTGGTATCGTCTTAGTTAGCATATCTTCAGGATTTACACTAGTGTTGATCTCTTTTAGTGAAATGATTCACTCTCCACTTCCTCACGAATCGAATCATATCTGACATCAATGTGATTTGCTCTTGCATGGTACATGGAGTTCTTACTCAAGTCTATTGCACTCTCGTTGTCACAGTAGACAAATACTCCATCTGATTCAAACCAAGATCTTGAAGAAATTGCTTGAGCCATATCATCTCCTTGCCGACTTCAGTAGCCAAATATACTCAACTTCTGTTGTAGATAGTGCAACACACTTCTGCAACTTCGACTGCCATGATATAACTCTCACTGAAAAAGTAAAACAATATCCTGTAATGGCTTTCCTTTATCAAGGTCACCTACCATGTCAAAATCTGTATAGCTTTTCATGACTGGATTTGATGCTCCAAAACACAAGAATTCATTTGATCTTTCTCTATGATAACTGAGTATCCACTTCAAAGCTTTCCAATGCTCTTTTCTCGGAATTTTGAGAAATATGCTGACAACACCAATTGCATGAGCAATATCAGGTCTACTGCATATCCAGTGCATACATTAGACTTCCGAAGACGTATGAATATGGAACTTTATCCATGCTCTCTTTTTCTTCCCTAGCTATACCAGACAACTTCTTGCTCAACTTCATATGACCAACAAGAGGTGTACTAACAGGCTTAGGATTCTTCATATTGAAGCTGTCCAGTAAAAGTTCAATGCACTTCTTCTGTGAAAAATAGATCTTCCTTTCGTCTCTGAGATGAGTACGCATGACCCATGTCTTTCATAGCAAGAGACTTACACAACTCTTTCTTAGACTCTTGAATCGTTGTAGTATTATTTCCCACAATCAACATATCATCCACATAAAACAAAAAGATGGTAAAATCATTGTCAGAAAAATTTTGTACAAATACGAAATGATAAAAACAAGTCTTCTTAAAGTCTTTATCTCCTATAACAGATTCAAACTTCTTGTCCCACTGCCTAGGATCTTGCTTTAGGCCATATAGACACTTTTTGAGTTTGCACACAAAATTTTCTTTAGCTTCTACATTGAATCAATCAGGTTGTTTCATATAAATCTCTTCTTCTAGGTCACCATCAAGGAAATCCGTATTCACATCCATCTGCTCAGTCTCTAAATGAATACTAGAAGCCAAGACTAGAATTGTGTGAATCGAGGACATTTTTACAAGAGAAAATATTCCGTACAAGTCAATACCATTCCTTTTACCAAATACCTTAACAACCAATCTAAGCTTTGTACCTGGTCTTCAAGTTGTGTTCTTCAACTTTAACTTTGAACACCCACTTGTTCTTCAAAGCTTTCATGCCCTTATGCAATTTTACCAACTCAAAAATGTGGTTCTCATGCAGAAACTTCATCTCATCTTGCATGGCTTCAATCTATTCATCATTGTGCTCATCTTCCATGGCCTCCTCATAACATTAAGGTTCTCCCCCGTCAGTGAGTAACACATACTCATTGGATGAATAACGGGAGGAAGGAAACCGCTGTCTTGTGGACCTCTGAAGCAGAATATTTAATTCATCTACATCTTCAAGAGAACCAGGATCATCGATAAAAATATCACTGTTACTATAAACATCAACATGTTGATTGAACATATTTCTCGACGTCACCATGATTATCATTTTTAACAACATCATGCACACTTGTGTGAATAACGTCATCGTGATGAACTATAACATCAAAACATGAAGATGCTACCTTCTCCGCTTTGTCAATATCTTCAATTGTTTAATTCTCCATGAAAATAATATAAAGACTTCTCACAAGTTTCTTTTCATTTTGATCATATATCCTGTAACCAAATTAATCTAGGCCATATCCAATGAAGATGCATCACCTTATCTAGGCATATAACTTTGACCTCTCATCTTTTGGCACATGTACAAAAGCTTTATAACCAAATACTCTCAAATGGTCATAGGAAACATCCTTTCCGTACCAAACAATATTTGGTACACAACTTTGTAAAGTAACAGCAAGATATAGGGTAATAACATGTGCAACGGTCAATAAAGCCTCACCCTAAAATTAGTTCGACAACTTTTCTTACGAAAGCAAATAACTTAGTCTTTCCATTAAGGTCATGTTAATCCTCTCAGCCAAACCATTAAGCTGAGGAGTCTTTGAAGGAGTCCTCTGGTGTCTAATACCTTGATGCTTGAAGTATTCGTCAAATGGTCCACAATATTCACCACCATCATCAGTACGAATATATTTCAGTTTATTTCCAATTCTCTTTCAACTTACGCCTCAAATTGCTTGAAGACATCTAACACTTGGTCATTAGTCTTAAAGACATATACCCAAAGTCTTATCAAGCAATCATCAATGAAAGTGACAAAGTAAAGTGAACCACCCAATGTCTTTCTCTTCATTAGACCACATAAATAAGAGTGCACCAACTTAAGCAACTCTGTCTTTCTCAAATAGGGGTAGGACTTAAAGGAAACTCTGTTTTGGTTTCCAACCAAGCAGTGCTCGCACTTTTCTAAGTTTGCACATTTGAAATTTGACAAAAAATCTTCTTGGATAGAACATCAAGTCTTTTCTCACTGATGTTGCTAAGTATCTTGTGTCATAACGTTGAAGAGTTATCTCTCTCAACCGCATTCACCATATCAACCCAAGCGGAGGCCGTAGTCCAGTATAGATCACGACAATTGTTACCACGAGCAACAATGAAGGAACCCTTAATGAGCTTCCATTTTCCATAACCATTGGTACTAACATATCCTTGATCATCTAAAACAGCAATAAAAATTAGGTGAAGACGAACATCAGGAGCATGTTTCACATTGTTCAAAACTAGTTTAGTTCCAACACTAGTTTCCAAACAAATTGTACCAATACCAACCACCCTAGAAATAGTCTCATTACCCATATTCAAGGTTCCAGAATCAGCAGGAGTATAGGAAGAGAAAAAATCGTTCCTTGACATCCCATGAGATGTGGCACCAGTGTCCACAACCTAACTTGACTCACCACAAGCAATATTTATAATGTCTGCATCAATGACGGTAATAAGATTTTCAGTGGTGACAGTGGCTAGGCAATTTTCATTGCCATCTTTTTTAGTTTCCTCTTTGTTTTTGTTCTCCCTCTTCAACTTCCTACAGAACTTCTTTGTATGTCCTTTCATGCCACAATGATAACACTCAATATCCTTAAGTTTGCCTCTAGATTTGCTCATATTTTTTTAATCTATACGTAGAACCACGAGTTTTGTTTCTCCCCCTGGGCAAGTTATTAGGACATCCGACGAAAAAGAACCTTGAGTTTTTCTTCTCATATCTTCATTCAAGACACTATTCTTGGCGCGACCCATAGAGATCACATAATCCATACTAGAATTTGACAATGAATTTCTAAATGTTTCCCAAGAGTTTGGTAGGGAACCAAGTAGAATCAAGCCTTGAATTTATTCATCAAATTTGATGCCAGTAGCTGATAATTTGTTCATGGTCCCGTGAAAATTATTCAGACGGTCTTTCATTGGAGAACCATCATGATACTTTAAACTCAACATTTGCTTTATTAAGAAAATTTTGTTTTTTCCAGTCTTTCGATCATACAAACTTTCAACATGCTCCCATAGCGTTCGATCATGTGTCTCCCCAAAAATATGGTTCAACACATTATCATTGACCCATTGCCTAATGAATCCTTATACATCTGTGTGCAAAAAATTTCATTCTTCATTTGTTTTATTATCAGGCTTTACATTGGTAAATACTGGTTCGTTAAAAATCATAACATAAAGAATATCTTCCATTTTTACCTTTCAAACGACATGATAAAAATCATTCAAAGTAACCATTCTACTTGTGTTTCCATCTTTTCCCCCAAAAAATAATGATATCGCAAATCAAAGTAAATCTTTTCTAATGTGCAAGTTCAGACTGTGTTGCAACCACATAGCAATTTTACATAAAACCTTGGCTCTGATACCAGTTTTTTGGAAACTACATAATAACACAAAATATACATGGTAAAAGTAATGGAAATAAAATGGTAAAATAACAACACCAAAAATGATACGTGGAAACCCTTATCAATAAGGGAAAAACCACGGGCCAAGAGGAGCAACTGATATCACTATATTAACAAAGTTTACACAGTGTAGTCATAAATATAATACTCAAAGTGAGTACTAGATACTCAAAAGAGACAACACTATTTTGGTTTCAACCTTACAAAAATATCGCTCATGCTCTATTTTTCTTCATAGACTATTTTTCTTGTATAGTCTATAATGCCTCACTTTGCTCTAAAAATGGTTTTTCTCTCTGATTTGGTGTGTTCTACAAATGAGCAAGAGTGCTCTATTTTTTGAAGGATAAAACCATGCCTATGTCACTAATAACATAAGTAAATATAGCATAGTCAAAAAGGGTTGTAAATACTACCAATTTGTCAACCACCAATTCAATTATTTTCAACTCTAATTACTAATTCTTTTTAACAATTACTTGTAGCAATTTAATAGAAAAAGTAGTTCAAAAAATGGGATGTACTGAACATGTAGGTACGACTTCAATGTTATTTTGAATGATGAAGAGAAAATTGGAGGTCATTCTGTTTATTGTCTAAGGCAATTGCTTTGCAAACAGGATTGGAATACTATATCATACATCAATACTTACCAGTAATATTGGAGACTGACTCATTAGGTCTACAAAAGATTTTTTGATGGAATGTAGAGCTTTTTGATTGTCGTAGACTTCATAGAGTGTTGAGATGAAAAAATAAAAATGGTACAATGATATAGTTTTCAGATCCATTGATGAAATATCAAGTTTTCTTCTTGAGATTTTCACTTTACTAGTCCAAATATATGGAAGTATGGCAAAGATTTAATTACTCTATGAAAGTAAAAATGAGTACAATAAATAACAAGGTGTGTAACTTCTTGAAGCTAGTAACACAGCGGAGATTGTCAAGTTGCTTTTGCTGACCGGTAATGACCAGGTGACAAGCTGGATCAAATCATAACTGTACCTATGTTTAACAAGAAATAATTGATGCTGAGTCATTACCTTTGCAGAAAAGTTTTACAGAAAAACTGAAATGACTCACTACTAATAGATACATTTTTGTAAAATTTAGCATATTATTTATGTTTCTTTGGTGATGTCCCATAAAAAACAAGTACAACTTTATAGTCCCCTCTGACCGTCGTTACACTCTCCATGTTGTCTTTAATAATCTGCAATTGTGCTTGTTCCCTAGGACCGATTTTCATACACTGGTGAGTAGCAATGATTTTAACAATCATATAAGATGCAATCAACAACCCTTTACCTTTGGATAGTCATTCTCCTTTTCCCTCACTAGCCATATTCTAAGCCACTTTGGTACAAGCAATTTAGTAGCCATAGCCACAGAAATCTGCGATTAACAGCACAATTCATATTTGATCTCATGAATCTCCAACATATTTTCAGAATCCTCAATGGATATTTTAGGGATAAAATAGTTTCCATCGACATCAATCCAAGAGATTGACAGTTCGTTCCCAGTGTCCATAACAATCCCACACATGCGATAAAAATAAACAATTAATTTAAATCCTTCCATTTCATCTCAAGCATAGATTTTCAACTAACAAAAGATGAAATGAGAAAATCCATCACATGTTTCTCGAAATCCATCCACGGTCCCTTCTTATACATCTTGAAATTCAATAGATCCCCACTCTCTTTGAAGTTGTGGTTACTCTGAAACAGTAACCGAGCAAGATAAGCAATCTACCCAACTAAAGAACCTCATTTATTACTTTCAACTTCCCATCAACACCATCATTGCTGTAGTTTTCGCTAATCGTTGGTGTTTTCATCATCATACACTTCAATTCTATAGTGATATAATCATATTTTAGAAAGGCTTGATTTTTAGCAGCAGAAATACAAGAGGAGAACCTGTCTATTTATACTAGTTGATTGGAGATGACATTCAAACAAAATGACGATCATGCTCTTGGTTTTAGACATTCTAACATTGGTCTATTCCATACGCATGTAAATCCACTTGGATACAATGAATATAGAACAAATTTGGCTCTGCGTATGTGAAATAAGTCACACTTTTCAAACTCAAATTTTTATACTACCAGAAAAATCTGTCCCATAGAACATCTACGTCCTCTAAAATAATTTAAAGAGTATGACAGTCAATTGTTTTAATGTCTTCCCTAATCAACTAGTATAAATAGAGAAGTTCTCTTTTGGTATTTCTTCTGCTATATATTAACACTCTCAAAAATATACTTATATCACCTTAGATTTGAAGTTTATAAGGATGAAGAAATCATCAATGATTAGCGAAAGCTGTAGTAAGGATGGTGTCACGGGGAATTTGAAAGTGAGAAATTAGAATCTTCTGTTGAGTTGATGGCCTGATCATGCGAAGTTACTATTTTAGAATCACCACAACTTCAAAGAGAGTGGGAATCCATTGAGGTTCATGATGTATAAGAATAGATCGTGGATGGATTTCGAGAAACATGCGACGGATATGCTCGTTACAGATTTTGATTGTGGAAAAGCTATGATTGAGGTGGAAATGGTAGGATTTAAATTAATTGTTGATTTTTATCTCATGTTTGAAATTGATTTGGACATTGATAAGGAACTGCCAATATCTTGGATTGATGTGGATGGAAACTATTTCATCCCTAAAATCTTTATTGAGGATTCACAAAATCTGTCGTAAATTCATGAGATTGAAAAACGAAAGAGGAAGAAAGGAAGGAGGGAAAATGAGTCGGGCAGTTCATCGCGGATTTTTGTGGCTATCATTAATGAATTTTTTCTACCAAAGTTACTTAGGACATGGACAATGAGGAAAGAGGACAACGACTATCATAAGGTAAAGGGTTTCGTGATGTCTTCCTCTTTGACTGTTATAATTACTGCTATTCAGTAGTGTATGAATACCAATTCTAGGAAACAAGCGAGGTTGCAGATTTATGAAGACAACATGAAGATTCTAACGAGGGCCAGATGGGACCCTAAAGTTGTACTTGCTTGGTATGGGATATTGTCCAAGTAACATAAATAATATGCTACCTTTTACAAACTTGTATTTTATCCTTAATTTTTTAGAGATATATGAATAAGTAAAGTTTGCTAAGAACTGACGAACAATCGTACCAATAGTTTTTAAGCTCTTTGAACGCTTTGGGGTATTGTACGCACTCTTGTCCTATAGAGGATGAAAAATACCACTATACTTGTAATCAACGCCCAACGACCTTTAAAGTATTCATCAGCAGAACCTTTAGAATTAGCTCGATAACCTCAGCATAGCCAAAAAGGTGTTGCTCCTACAAGACTACCCTACAAAGATAACCCGAATCTCGTAGTACCCTTCATGATGTAGAAGTTTTGTAAAAACTTCCACGCAAAAATACTCTACAAAGTTCATATATATAAACTACATGGCTAAATTAGTTGATTTGACACTTAGATAAAGTAAAGACCAACTCCATAACATATTTCTTATCAAAACAAAATACCTAACTTAAATAAATAATCAAATCACAACAGTAATGTTCAAAAAAACCTTTCTTTTAAATAAAATTTGGTTTTGTTTCATTCAATTTTTATTATACATTTAAATATGATGGTCTAATCTGACACTTCACTAGAGGCTCATAGGGAGATTGAAGTCTTTGATAGCAATGCGACCAACAGGAGCATTGAACTGCAAACTTACAACCATGAGGTGTGCACCAACTAACTCCCCCTACAAGTAACCCCATTTAGGAAGGACATACCATTATTATATTGATACAACATACTAGTATCATTTCTAGTCCAACCCCACTTCCGTTAAGGACTTTAATATAAGATCGTCCCAATACCATATGGTAAGTTTGTGATACCAAGGTAGGCTGAAATTTTATAATTCATGTAGTTGATGAAGTATTCCCTTGATGTCGCTTATCCCAAATAACTGTTGGGAAAGACAAGGCACTAAAAAAGAATGCCTGACAGGATAACAACGGAAGAATACCCAAGTCTATACTTTCCCTTTTCGATTTGAACCAAGAGAAAACAAACAACAACAAGCAATATGATAGTAAGGAAGCAAGTAATTCAATCAAACAAATATAACAAGGCAATGATAAACCAATCACACAAGACACCAAGATTTACGTGGAAAACCCTTCGATGTGAAGAGTAAAAAATCACGGGACCAAAAGCTCCACTATAATCACCAAGAGTTACAATATTTTTCTCCAAAATTGGCCACAAAACAAGTTACACACAACGAGCAACAACAAAATAACATTGCACCAAATCTAGAGAATTAAAGGAGTAAAATCACCAATTTCGCAGCTACTATTCACGACAGCAAAACTGAAGATGCAGGCCACAAAATCCAACTCTATCAGTTGCTAATCAAATATTGAGATGAAGATAATATGCTGTCCAAAAATCAGTTCAATCGGACAAGAAACGAAGCGGGAATCGCAATTTGAAGTTGGCTGTTAGGGCTGAATTTTGACTGCGAAAATCTGCTCTTTTTCTCTCTTTTTGGCTGCTGAAAAAACACTCTTGTATTTCTGAAAATAAGACCCTAAATAGGTTTATATTTTTCTCATAAGAATGGGCCTATGGGAAAAAATGGGTTGGTCCAAATTGGACTTTTATTTATCCACACAGGAAGGGAAAAAGGTCCATAACCCAACAATTCTCCCCCTCATGAGTATGTGGAGGAGACCGCCATCCCGGCGACCATGCAACAATCTTCAAACTTCCCTCTTGGCAAAGATTTTGTCATCATATCGGAACCATTGTCATTTGTATGAATCTTTTCAAGCTCAAGCAACTTAGAATCCAACACATCTCGAATCCAATGGTATCTCACATCAATGTGTTTAGACCGACCATGGAACGTAGAATTCTTGCCAAGATGTATAGCACTTTGACTGTCACAATAAAGCACATACCTCTCTTGAGCACAACCAAGTTCCCCCAAGAATCTCTTCATCCAAAGCAATTCTTTACAAGATTCAACGATATCAATAAGCTCAGCTTCTGTAGTAGATAGAGCAACACATTTTTGCAACCTATATTGCCAAGACACAGCTCCCCTGCAAAAGTAACCAAGTACCCTAAAGTAGACTTGCGAGTATCAACATCACCAGTCATGTATGAATCAGTATAACCACAAAGAATAGGCTTCCTTGTACCAAAACACAAACTCAGACTAGAAGTGCCACAGAGATATCTCATAACCCACTTCACAGCATTCTAATGTTCTCTTCCCGGATTAGAAAGAAAACGGCTAACAACTCCAACAGCATGAGAAATATCCGGTCTTGTATAAACCATCGCATACATAAAACTACCAACAGCTGAAGCATAAGGAACTTTCTTCATATCTTCCTTCTCATCATCACTAGAAGGACACTATTTCGTGCTCAATTTGAAGTGCATAGCTAAAGGTGTACTGACAACCTTAGCTTTATCCATGCTGAATCTGCGAAGTACTTTCTGAATGTACTTCTCTTGTGATAATACCAATTTCTTGGCCTTTCTATCACGGACAATCTGCATGCCAAGAATGAGCCTTGCTGGTCCTAACTCTTTCATAACAAAAGACTTGCTCAACTCTTGCTTCAACTTCTGAATCCTGCCAGTATTATGACCAACAACAAGCATGTCATCGACATAAAGCAACACAATGATAAAGTCACCATCAGAGAACTTTTGCACAAAAACACAATGGTCTGAAGAAGTCTTCTTGAAGCCCTGCTGACTCATAAAAGAACCAAACTTCCTGTACCACTGCCTGGGAGCTTGTTTTAAACCATACAAGCTCTTCTTCAATTTGCAAACATAATTCTCTTTTCCCTTGACTTCAAAACCTTCCGGTTGCTCCATATAAATTTCTTCATCTAAGTCACCATGGAGGAAAGCAGTTTTAACATCCATTTGTTCAACCTCTAAATCTAGACTTGCAGCCAAGCCTAGAACCACACGAATGGATGACATCTTCACAACTGGAGACAATATCTCATCAAAATCAACTCCTTTTTTCTGATTAAATCCCTTGATAACTAATCTTGCTTTGTACCATGGAACTGGATTACCATCTTCATGTTTCACCCAAAAAACCCACCTATTTTTCAAAGCTTTTTCTGTAGGTAACTTAACCAAATCAAAGGTATGATTATCATGCAAGGATTTAATCTCATCTTCCATAGCATCAAACCACCTTTCTTTTTCTTCACTTTCCATGGCCTCATCAAGACTCTGAGGTTCTCCCCCGTCAGTCAAGAGTACATACTCATTGGGAGAATAACGAGATGAAGGAATTCTCTCTCTACTAGATCGTCTGAGAGAACTCTCTGGAGCATCTATAATTGGTCGTTGGACAACCACATCATCTTGCACTGGAGCATCAACAACATCATGCTGGTCATTCTGAACATGATCAACATCTTCATTATCAACTTGATTTTCTTCAGTATGAAGATTTTCTTCCGGTGCAATAGTCAAAGGAACTGGATCAACATTAACTAAGCTCTCACTAGTCTGAAAATCAGCCTTGTCAGCTTTGTCAAAATCTTCAATTGTTTGGTCTTCAAAGAACACAACATCACGGCTTCTAACAAGTTTCTTCTCAACAGGATCATAGAAACGATAGCCAAATTCATCTTGACCATAACGAATGAAGATACACTGCCTAGTTTTAACATCAAACTTTGACCTTTCATCCTTAGGAACATGTACAAGGCTTTACACCAAAAGACTCTAAGATGATCATAAGAAACATTCTTACCAGTCCAAACTCTGTCAGGGACATCACCATCTAAAGCAACAGCAGGAGATAAATTGATAACATAAGAAGCAGTATTAAGTGCTTTTGCCCAAAAGGAATCTTAAAGTTTAGCATCTGAAAGCATACATCTAACCCTCTCAACTAGAGTTATGTTCATCCTCTCTGCTAAACCATTTAACTGAGGAGTCTTTGGAGGAGTTTTCTGATGCCTAATACCCTGCTCTCTGCAATATCTATCAAAAGGACCAATATACTCACCACCATTATCTGAGCGGATGCATTTCAATGTCTTCCCTGTTTGTCTTTCAACCAAGGCCTGAAAACCCTTGAACACATCAAGTACTTGATCCTTGGAATTCAAAGGAAATACCCAGAGTTTGCGAGAATGATTATCAATAAAAGTCACAAAGTAAAGTGCACTACCATGAGATCTTACCTTAAAAAGACCACACAAATCAGAATGTACCAACTCCAGCAGATCCAGCTTTCTTGAAGGCGGATGACTCTGAAAAGAAACTCTTTTCTGTTTACCGGCTAAGCAATGAACACATTTCTTCAACTTTGCTTGTTTCACTCCAGAAAGCAAATTTTTCTTAGCCAAACTATCAATCCCCTTCTCGCTCATATGACTCAGCCTTCTATGCCATAACTCTGATGAAGTATCATTCTCCACCAAATTTACTGAGTCTCTGGAGATGGATCCCTGAAATACATACAAGTTAGACAACTTGTCACCACGGGCCACAACCATCAAACCTCTAGTAAGCTTCCACTGGCCAGCACCAAGTGTATTAACATAACCCTCATCATCAAGATATCCCACAGAAATCAAATTCAAGCGAACATTTGGAGCATGCTTGACATGATTGAGAACTAGTTTGGAACCATTATTACTTTCCAAACAAACTGTCCCAATACCAATAACCTGAACTTCATGATTATTGCCCATTTTCAACGTTCCAAAATTACCTAGAGTATAAGAAGAAAATAATTTCTTCTTTGGCGTGACATGAGAAGTAGCACCAGAATCCACAAACCAGCTAGGCTCATCACGAACAAGATTAATGACACTTGGATCACAAGAAACAAGAAGATTATCATTAGCAACAACAGCAACACGATTTTCATTATCGCCTTCTGTCTTTTGTTGTCTCATATCTCTCTTGTGCTTGTAACAATATTTCATGATATGCCCATTCTTGTGGCAATAGTCACATGTAATATTCTTGTATTTAGACTTTGACTTGCTTCTACTTTTACCTCTATATTCTGACCTCTGTACTTGTTTCTCCCCTATCTTTAGTAACCAAAACATCGGAGTGTGAAGCTGAAGAAGATGAGGCTTGTGATCTTATTCTTATTTCTTCATTCAAGACACCACTCTTAGTATATTCCATGGTTACAACACCACTGGGAGCAGCATTAGTCAAAGAAACACGAAGAGTTTCCCAAGAGTCTGGCAGAGTATTAAGAAGCCAAAGTCCCTATATCTCATCATCAAAATTTACACCCATTCCGGACAGCTGGTCAAGAACACCCTGAAAATCATTAATATGATCAGAAATAGGAGTGCCCTCTTTGTACCTTATATTCATTAATTGTTTCAATAGGAACAATTTGTTGTTGCCAGTCTTCGAAGCATAAAGTGTCTCGAGCTTGTCCCACAAACTTTTGGCATGTGTCTCATTTACAATATGACTTCTAACATTATCTTCAACCCATTGTCTAATATATCCACAAACCTGCAGATGCTCAAATTCCCATTCTTCATCATTCAAAGACTGAGGCTTATTAGAAGCAAACACAGGTAAATGCATCTTCTTGACAAATAGAAGATCTTTCATCTTGCCTTTCCAAATATGATAGTTACTACCAGTTAAACACTATTTTACTCATATTTGCCTCCATCATTCAAAATGACAATCAACAATAACCAATGCTCTGATACCACTTTGTTGGGAAAGACAAGGCACTAACAAAGAATGTCTGACAGGATAACAACGGAAGAATACCCAAGTCTATACTTTCCCTTTTTGATTTGAACCAAGAGAAAACAAACAACCACAAGCAATATTATAGTAAGGCAGCAAGTAATTCAATCAACCAAAATATAACAAGGCAATGATAAACCAATCACACAAGACACCAAGATTTACGTGGAAAACCCTTCGATGTGAAGAGTAAAAATCCACGGGACCAAAAGCTCCACAATAATCACCAAGAGTTACAATATTATTCTCCAAAATTGGCCACAAAACAAGTGCCAAACAACGAGCAACAACGAAATAAGATTGCACCAAATCTAGAGAATTAAAGGAGCAAAATCACCAATTTCGCAGCTACTATTCACGACAGCAAAAATAAAACTGCAGTCCACAAAATCTAACTCTGTCAGTTCCTAATCAAATATTGAGATGAAGATAATATGCTGTCCAAAAATCAGCTCAATCGGACAAGAAACGAAGCGGGAATCGCAATTTGAAGTTGGCTGTTAGGGCTGAATTTTGACTGCGAAAATCTGCTCTTTTTCTCTCTTTTTGGCTACTGAAAAAATACTCTTGTATGTCTGAAAATAAGACCCTAAATAGGTTTATATTTGGCTCATAAGAATGGGCCTATGGGCAAAAATGGGTTGGTCCAAATTGGACTTTTATTTATCCACATAGGAAGGGAAAAATTTCCATAACCCAACAATAACGCCATAACGATTTACGTCAAAGTCAACTAAAGAAGGATCAATGATTCACTTTGAGAACTTTAGCAAAGTCAAAATACGTCGATGATTCTAGGTACTTATGATTTAGGCTTCCCTCTATATCAATAAAAAGGTGTACAACATACATTAGATGTGATCATACATAACATATAAACAGTGTAAGCACAACGTTACCTCATTGTCAACACCCGAAAAACCAGGAGAAGGAGCAATAGGATGTTGAAGTTCTCTATTTTGTGTCGTATCACTTTTTTACGGTAGAAGTATATGTCATACATAGAAATCAATAGATAATAGAATATACAAAACAAAAAGTAAGACATAGATAACCTTCTAGACTAAATTGCATTCAAAATCACCATATAAGCATAGCTGCATGGAGATGAAGGTCTTTATTCGAATCAAACATATAAGTTTGGCATTTCATAAGATTAAAAGCTAAGGAGAAGTGGATAATTGATTCTCTCAAGTAAGATAAAATTAGCTAGAATGTACTGCTTCCACCTCATATTCATATAACCTACTTTAATAAAGAAGAAAAGAAGAACGACGAAAATGAAATGAAGCAAACACAAACTATTCAAGTTACTTTATTAGCCACAAAAGACAGTTTGTTAGTAAATGTTTTCTAAGTTAATACTTCACAAATCAGCCACCAATTCTTTTGATAAGGTTAAATAATTTGTTAACGATGTAGAAAAATCATGTATACAAGCCATATAAGAAGAAATAGAGATTCCATACAAAAATATGGTCCTGTATGAAAGACATTCAATCGTCTATACAATCAAGGACCTCATAGGTGCACCAAAAAAGTAACGAAAGATAACAAGGCTAATCGTTACATTTACAAAATAAAAATTTATCCCTGCAAGCACTCTCTAACTCTCCTTCAATACAACCCACATAAAAGATACCATCTCAAACAACCTACCCTCTAATAAGGCGACATAATTGAATTCCTTGAAACTTACCTGATGCCAAATATTAGCAGCATGTAGTCAAAATATGCTAATAACTATCAATGAAAGAGAACTTGTGGTTATTACCTTCTCATAGAAGTTGTGGAATGTACATGAAATAGTGGTGCAACTCCTGAGAAAGAATATTATTAGAGCCCCCAATTAGGCATTTAGAGAAAGTCATGTAATAGTAGATTAAAGGTATTAGTACTGTCTTATATATGTAGTTTATTATAATTCAAGTATTTTTGTATATTATTTGAGAAGAAAAAGATATGTTGATAATTAGAACCCCATTCTTTATCTTGCAGACATCATACATCGACACTCAATTCACATTGAGCAAATCTAGCATAAGGAAGAATCTCGTCAGTATCTCATAAAGTGTGTGTTCCTGATTTAGTAGCATCTGCATATATTTGGGGCTTCAAGTCCCTGAGTGATTCACTCCAGACCAATTGCCACCACTAAGATACGTATATAAAATTCCTGGTCCCCTATATTTGAAAAAGACCTAACAGAAATAAAGATGCAACATTCCTTGGGTATGATGTTGGTTGTTAATACCGTGTATGTTTCCTAGTACTAAAACCCAATGATTTTCGAATTCGGTGCATGTGTTTGATACGTGTGCGGATCTAGATGTTGAATGCTTTATGATATAATTTTAAAGATTCGAGGATATGGATCCATGTAAGGATCCGTGTGAGGGTATTCGCCTAAACTTAATTTAAATATGTTAAAGAAGAGTTAGAAAACCTAAATTATGAGATATTATGGGAGTACATGAGGATAATCTTGAAGGAGATTAATGAAATTGGAGAGACATAATAGATAAAAGGTATTTCATTTTCTTTAATTTAACCTTAACTTTTGTATTGGTTAGAGAGAATAATTAAAATTGTCCACACTTAATGTCATGCCCCAACACGAGTTATTAGTGGCAACCACACTTAACCTCCTAAGAGGGTGAACCAAGTAATCCGAATCCCAACTTATTTATCATGCAACTTACAAAATACTGACCATAATGCGGAAAACGAAAATCCATTGAAGTCTTCTATATGTCATTCCCACAAAAATCCAACATGAGCTTGAACGAATAGCTCACCATGGAACCTGATATGCTTGAGACTAGCTAGAGCTTAAAGTCATTAGTACACTCGGTGCAATCCATAAAAGAAAAATAAAGAAAAAATAAGTAAGACTCAATACAAGCTAACATGTACTGACTAGATATCATCGGCTAACTCAAAATAGTAACTAATATGCATAGAGTAATAGTTTAAAATCAACTATGAAACATAGTAGGTGGAAAGAAACAAATAACATGAATCAGTGTCAAAAACACTAAAGTAAGTACGTAATCATTCAAAAATGTTAAGATCACAAGTGAGCACTTATACCTCCAAACCAAGCTATTTTGGGAATAGAGTTCTTGGAGATTGAATACATTGAGTTAATTCAAAAAGTTTTCCTCTTTAATTTTAAGTGTTAGAACATGACATCCCGATCCAATATTACCGTTTCGGACCGTGACACTCTGATCCAATAATACTGTGTAAAAATGTTACACTCTTGCTCCATAATACCGTGTCAGAACGTGACACCCCGATCCATATTGTTGTGTTTGAACGTGACACTCCGATCCATAATACTTTGTTAGAACATTATACTCCAATTCAATAATACCATTAATTTATAATTTACTAATACCACTTATCACTTCATTAACAATATTTCTTCAAGACTTCTTTATTCAGCGTATCACTTCCTAGAGAGGGTTCAATAATATAAATTTCACGGTCTCATAATTTCCGACCAATCTCAAACAACACAACCACACAATCAAGTACATAAAGAACTTCACTATATCACTTTATCCATATCAATCGCTATTAAGATTCTATCTATTAAAAATAATATACCATAACCTACCCCCACCAAAGATACAAAGTCAAGCAAGATACTTCTCCAATGTTTTTCCTTTCCTCAATGCCTCCGATTTTTTCCAATCTATCAAGTATATTCATGCATAATTTTGTGAGTAAACGAGCGTATAAACACTCATATTATTCTATGTCTAGGATTAACCAAAAAACATACCTAATTATGATACTTTAATGAAATTTAAATAAATTTGATAAAACGAAAAAAATAATTACCTATTTCAATATATTACACTGAAATTTATAATGTGATAACTATCCAAAGAGTTACAAACTATGTCATGGTAATCACTTACGTCAGTAAGTGAATGAAGATGGAAAGAAACCTAAAAACTCTTACTTGTAAATTATTATATTATTCCTCAATTATGTTGCATCATCACTCCAGACAATAACATACCAATCTAATTCAGCAATTTCGATTGACCTATGATGCACCGAAAACAATTTGCAGCACTAATCTTTATTTTGCACATGAAATTCCAACGGATTGTAATACACCAATTTCATCCTTTCACATCAATATAATAATAATAATAATAACAATATTACGATCTATACCAATATATAAAAACTTAAATCATAATATGATAATTAATGAAAATATTTAACATCAATTTGAACTAATCAAAACAGGGTTAACACCAAAATCAAAGAGACTGAACTAATATACTTTTTTCTTAAATTTTACCATTCTTTATTTATATTATATAATTATTGTCATATCTTAATCCTTATACCATCCCTTTTTATCAATGAGCAATTAGTGTTTGTTCTTCACTTTCCCACAGTAAAATATATGCACCAACCCTCAATTCCTATATGATAAACACACATTTTCTACTTTGGTTTTTGTTCCACACCGTTTTTGTTCTTCCACAAATTATCTTTTACCCTAATATAATATATGACGTTATAAAAGTAGTAAAAGCGGTCCACTATTAATTTTAATGTTATTTTTCTTCAGCACCACCTAAATAAATTATAAAAACTACCTCATTTATTCTATAATTATGGTTAACAATAGTCCAAAATACCATTTAAAATCTATCATAAAGTGTTTTATGAAATAAAAAACCTCTAATACTCAAAACGACAAAAGGGTCGTTACAATTGATGAAAAATTACCCATCGTTCGTCCTCGAACGATCAAAGAAAGTTGAGGGTAAGAAAGGGTAGTTGTCTCAGAAAGTCCTTCAAATTATTAGTATCCAAGCTCTCATATAATTATTATCAAACCAACCAATCGGAGATCAACACCTCTTCCCAAAAAATTACTCAAATGGGTCCAACTCACTACTCTGGTGATAATTGTTATTATATGTTAACTCAAATAACAAAAAAACAATTTTCAAGTGGACTCTTCAACTTACCGATTCTCCCATAGACCTTAAAACATCAACCATGTCAAATAATATCTAATATAACCATGTTTAATGCTGAATCAGTATTGGCTACAGTCAGGAGTGACCTTGAACCGGTTACCACACAATCATAATGCACAAACCATCATAGATCTTACCAAGATTACATCTGCACAAAACAATATTTCATCGAGCTTATGATATACAATTATGAGCATTGGACATCAAGAAGTCATCAGATTCATATGATCGAAAGACGGAAATGATCAAGTAACCACCATCGAGTGATACATTCAAGCATATAGAACCTGTAACAACATTTTCAAAATGCTAGATTAGTAGTTATTGTAGACAAAGCTTAAGAATGGAATAATTAGACCCAGTGGTTCCCACATTTAATTACATATAGCCAACACATGATACCGATAATAAGATAAATCTTAAGTGTATCGAACAAGTGTAAATTTTCATGGTTGCTCTCCTATAAACTCTCATAAACAAAGTTACGCGTGTAGAATCGCTAGTATATTTCAACTATCCCAAAAAATACCAAATATTCCATAACTGGAATGAACATGTCTTACCAAGTATGTCACCCTAATAGGAGGACAAGCATATAATCGGTACACCTAATCAACTACTAGTGACTCACCGACGGAAGCGAACACACACATGGACATAAAAATTGAATCACACTCTAAATCCTGTCGAGAATGAAGTAGTTCGTCACATATGAGTGTACATAACCAAGGTCTAATAACAATAGATACACCTTCCATAGTGCCCAAATCGAATATTTTCATTCAACTGACTTTATCTCTTAAATTTTTAGTCATATACAACCAACCATTCTTGTCCTTAGTACAATCATACACAATATACAACTGTAGACAATATTTGATAAACCTAGTTTCAACTAACATTCAAACCATTATATACCTTAGACTAACACTTAAGAAATTCTCAATCACCACAAGAATGTTATATACCTTGAGCTCATAACCTCTATTTACAATCAAATTTCTGTTTAACGCATCATAACATTTCATGTAATCCAATCAATTGAGTATAATTAATCAAACTTTAAATTTCTTAATAACCATGTAGAATAATATCTCATATTGTACATTATTCTTAATTCATCTATAGTAATTTGAGCAATCTAATCCAACGTAAAACAATAACTTTATCATACCTCACTTTTTGTCACCCAAACAAAAAATCAATCTTTATAAAAGTCGATGATAAACTCCTAGTAACTCTGTTTTGAACTAGTTCACATATCACATTCATATCTAAAATCATAGGAAAAAATAAATACAACCTTGAACTACACCCCAAGGGTTTATAAAAGAGGTCTTATTCCTTCACTTTTCTCAAATTCTTTCCAATGTGAAAAATACTAATATCTCGACCCATTAATATATCATACATTTATTTCTCTAGCTCGCTTGCCGATCTCATCCTTTGGCCAACAACCCATGAAGGTTTACTTCATACTCTAAACCAAAAATCTGACGTAGACTATTCCTTATATTCTTGAACAATCAAAAGTAACAAACTTAATCGTCCAAAACATTCATAAGTTCTTTCACATGCTCAATACCGATACAATCAATCATTTCTTATCTTACAAATACATATCTTGACAAAACATACCACCATAAATATAGACTTATTATGAAAACATACTGAATTGTAATTCAACTATGTAACTCAATCCTCTTATCTATAAACATGAGTTTATACCTTGAAACTTTTAGGAATTCAAGTATCTTATCTTTTCATTAGTTGCTTCTTCATAGATCATAACATATCCTTCGCAAAAAATTTGAATACTACTCATTACTAAAATCAAAACCACAAAAAATATATCGTCACACTTGAGTTGAACGTATGAACTCTCTGTTCTCAAGTTTTTTCCAATCGTTTTAACAAATATTATGAATGTGTAACACTTCTACAATAACCAGAGTAAAACGGAAAAAGTCACGCGTCCCTAAACTCAATTCTCAACACCTCAAAAAATAACTCTTTAGCCCTTGCAATCAGAGAAAAATATTCTTTCTCTCACCATTTTCTGAAGGCTACACTACGTTGAGTTAATTTTAATTTTATTTTTCTTTATGACCCTGTATCCTTTAAATTCTATTTGAGTGGTGACCCAATGTCTCCTAAAACTTGCAATACAACCACAATACTCACTAAAAAGTAGAAATCACAATCTTAGATACTTATAGTCTTTATTACTATACAAAATTCATTTAATCAACAAATCTCTATTGTATAATTTCATCCCTATCACTACCCCTCACAAACATTTTAACCATTGTGCTTACTTAGCACTTGACGTCACCACGAAGGAAACGGTTTCCTCAAAATAGTACCCGAAGCCTTGTTATACCAATCAAATCAAAGATCGAACTTATACTTTTCTTACAAATATCTTCAATTTACTTTACATTTTAACTATAAATGAAGGGATTTCTTCACATTTCTAAACTACCTTTTTTTTATATTCTTAGATCTTCTTTTCTTGAAAACGTCAAGATTGATTTATAGATGTGGAAAATCTCATGATTTAGTTAAATTATAATACTTCTTAACATGAATGTTAAATTAATCTAATATTCCAACTAAAAACATCAAATTTGGTATGTCTTCTATATTTTATCCTAATATTTATTAATAGTATATTATAATAAAAGTAAGAACACCTAGAATACAATAATAACAAAGTACCATATTAAAGAGAAAGGAGGAGAAAATATATTTAATAGGTGTAACTAGGACATTTTAATATTGATTTTTTATTTTAAAAATAGTTACTTTATTTTTAAGAATAGTGTGGTAACTGGTTTGATATTCACGTGAAACGTACGTGAGTCAAACCTAGTATGGACTTCAAAACCCTCCTTGCTACAATGAATTTTTTATCAATCCTGGCCATATTGGGCATAGGTCAGTTTTCTTCGACAACTAGGAAGAAAATCTCCCTCAATTCAAATTCAATTCCCATTAGCAACTAAGATACTGGAACAAATGACAAGCGACGAACATAAAAGTTTGCCAACTACTTAAGGAGGCAAATATGTTGACTTCCTTGTACCTAATATAATGCATCTATCTTAAAATGTTAAACCTGCTACTGTTGCACCTATTCCTATCAAATTGCCTTTGTATATCAATGTTATTCCAATAATAACATGGACTGGTGACGAAGTTAGGCGGATGAACAACATTGACAACTTACAATATGCGGTGATAGGGAAGTTTCCCTATGGGTGGCCAGTGATGGATGATTTACGAATTAAAATTTTCAAACAATGTAATGTGAAGGGTGGATGTAAGATTGTATTACTATGGAATAGACATATTAACGTGATTTGAAAGGTTATATGTGTGGTTGTCTTTACTGACAAAGATCAAGAGCAACAACAACAAAATCAGCAAAAAACAATATACAATCCAGTGATGGGAACTGTTGAATCCATGCATAAAAATGAAAACAAGAATACAAACTTTCATTTATCTAGGTGTTCATCACTAGAAATAATAACTTTGTGGAATGATATTAATTCAATGAGTCACAAGAAGAGGTTACCTTGGCTTTCAGGTGGCGACTTCAATGTTATTTTGTATGATGAAGAGAAAATTGGAGGTCTTCCTGTTTATTGTCTGAGGCAATGTCTTTGCGAACAGGACTAGAATACTGTATAATACATCAATACTACTAGTAATATTGGAAACTAACTCACTAATGCTACAAATGATTTTTAATGGACTGTAGAACTTTTTGATTGTCGTAGACTTCTTAGAGTATTGAGATAACCAAACTGAAATGTGAGAATGATATAGTTTTCAGATCCATTGAAGAAATACAATGTTTTCTGCATGATATTTTCTCGTTACAAGTCAAAGTATATGCAAAGAAAAGAGAGAATTACTCTATCAAAGTATAAATGTACAAAATAAATAACAAGGTGTGTACCTTCTTGAAGCTTATAACACCCCGGAGATTGTCAACTTGGTTTCTAGGTGATCAGCTGGATCAGATTGAACTTTTACATATTTTTAACAAGAAATATTTGCATTATAGATTTGAGATGGTTTAAAAAGATGAAAACAAAAGGCAAAAATAATACAGTTTGAAACAATAATTCTGTTGTCTTATGATGTTGAATCATTACCTTTGCGGAAAACTTTTATTGAAAAACTGAAATGACTCACTAATAATAGTAAAATATAAGGTTTTAAAAGAGATTATATTATTTATTTTTCTTGGATGATGTTCCATACTAAGAAAGTACAACTTTATAGTCCCCTATGGACCTTGTTACAATCTCCATGTTGTCTTTAAAAATCTACAATTGCACTTGTTCCCTAGGACCGACTCTAATACACTTGTAAGTAGCATTGATATTAATAGTCATTATGTTATATTTCAAGTTTTTGATGACCCTCACAAATATAGGGACCCGGTCCCTAGCAGAGTGCTCTCGTTTAGTTTATTCTAGGGTAAAACTGTAAAGTATTCATGTGAGGTTGTAGGTGAAAGTGCAGCATAGTGAAACAATACGAAGAGCCAATGAGATTGTCTATTTTAGTGGCTCACAAATGCGGGGACCTGGTCCTTCCAGAGTTTTCTCTATCTAATACATAATGGTGTACATCTCTAAAGTTGTCCTATTAGTGATAGGTGTGGCACTTATGTACTGAATCAATCAGAATGGTAGAGGTTGTTTGTCCATTTGTTAATAATTCTGTATGGTTGATACTTTCAATAGGACAAATAACATATTAAGTTCATTAATTCAAAAAGATGAAGTGAGTCAACAAGTCTTTGTAAAAACTCTCAAGCATCAAATAACGCAACAAGAGACCTGGTCCCGGAAAGTGTGCGTATGCGAATATGACAAATATACAACTATCAAAAGGCTACAAACTCTAATGTGGTTGGTGCATAATATTTTAGAAAAAAAGTCTCTCATCCAATGGCCTTGACCAAACAGTTTCTGTTCATTTCAATGTAGTCTCTTCTCTAACAAGATAGACATAGAGTTTTGGCAAACAGAGTTTTGGATTTCAGAAATCCAAAAGCTGAAAAACAAATGGCATTTCAAGAAGTATAATCCTCAGCATCAACAAGGACATGATATAGTTGCAAGTTATCTAGTTGTCTTAGTATTATATCCTTTGTGCTTACATTGTAAATTTGCTCCTAATCTATAAAGGATTCATATATTTGTTTCAGGTTTGTAAAAGTTGAAATCAGTTAGGGTTAACTGATTTTAGTGGGAAACATTTTTTTGTTGCTTACTAAAATTCTAAGTCATCTAGGTTTAGGTGGTTTAGTGGGCGGTGTGGTATCCGCTTAGCAATGTCTAAGTCATCCACGGTGTAGTGGCTTAGTGGGCAGTGTTGTATCTCGTCGAAAAAAATTCTAAATCGTCTAGAGTTAGGTGGTTTAGTGGGTGGTTTTCTATCCTCTTAGAAAAAGTTTTATGTTATAGTGGTGTGATAGCTCAGTGGGAAATATTGTATCTGCATAGTGATATGCTCAAATTATACCTCCCTAAAAAATTATAAGCGATCGTATCAAGTAAGAACCCAACTATTAGGTTGGGATTGATCCCACGAGAAAAAAGGTTTAGACTTAACTTCAGGGTATGATTACTTGTATTTAGTCAACTCCTTTCCGAAAATAGGAAATTAAAAGGGGGATTTTGTGAAAAAGAAGTCTTTTAATATTGCTATGTAAAAGAAGTAACAAGATTAAATCTTTAGTGTTTATCATGTTGTGAGAGAAACCATGGTGCAAGTGTTCCCCGTAGGTTTATAACGTCGTATCCCTATCTATAAGAATTCTTTCTTAGTGTTTTTCACGCGAAGAGATGAGTTAGGTATCTCTTAATACTTGGTCAAACATTTCTAGAGTTTCACCCCGTACCTTGGTCCGGCTACGTGTGTCTAAGTTACTAACCCTTACCTTTACTTCATATTACGCATCATATTCGATGTATGTATTAGTTATTATTTCACACCAATCGAGACTAGCTTATTATATTGTATCCTACTAAATCTATGTTGATAATTAATTTCCAATTAACTACTTCCTTGGTTCACCAAGTAGCAATAAGGCGAGTTCAATCGCGTGCACTCATCAAAAAGAATTTAATGTGAAAGTATAATTAATGCATACAATAACCTATTTAAGAATTGTTATTAAGCTAGGTTTACTTTGTTAATCACCTATGGTTCCCACAACCCTAGTTGTGGATTTAGTTACCCATATATATAAGAACACAATTCACAGTTGATAAACAATAAATTATGAACATACTTTGACGAATTTGAAGAAAATCCAGATATTCATTCTGAAACCACAAAAAACACTTGAAAATCAAATTCGCAAAATTTAAATTAATGTCAAAGTTGTAAAAACACTCCAAGAACAATCTAAGATAAATAATAATATAATCCAACCCCAAAAATGAGGTTTTACGCCGTATTTATAAATAAAAATTTTCCTAAAATAAAAGAAATTCAAATAGGGAAAGTCGTCCAAAAAACGCGGCTTCAATAGATGATCCCCACAGATGGTACGTCGATGAACAGATAGATCGTCGACTGCCTCCATAAGTCAACACATAGCATATTTTTGTAGCCTTCAACTATCATCTTCTCTGATTCAATTGATGGACCACCATCACGGTCCGTTGATGCACCTACGATCCGTTGATCCATTTCGTTGTTCCATATTTAGCTTTTCTTCAAATTCGGGTACTAGGACTTTCTCTGGTAAGATCGATGATTTAACAGGACAGTCCATAGATAAATCGACGGTTCGTCAATCCTTTCATAGCCCCACACTTGGTCTGAATTCCCCGAGTTGCTTCCAGATGCCTGAACCTTCAGTCTATGATCGCCATCTATGATCCATGATGGAAGGACGGGCCGTCAATAGTCTTCGTGGATCACCTCTCCAAAAAATCTCAGCTACTTTTTGCGTTTTTTTTTTGACACCTTTCCTGCAAAACTAATATAAAAACATATTAAAATATATAGAAAAAGGCTCTAGACACACACCAATCTTAAGGAAAAAGTATCGAATTTTCCATGAAACCACGATACATCACTTAGGCTCTTCTAGTAATGGGTAGATTATTTGGTCATGAGATTAATAACTTTTTGTCCTATTGGTTCTAATGGGTTTTACTTTTTCTTATGGAAAATTAGTTAAATAGTTAAAATCCTGTGCAACAGGTTGTGGTTTTACTCCTTTGAGCACGGAAGTTTCCTTGTAAATTTCTTGTATTGTGTTCTCCTTATTGTTTACTCTTCTACACTGTTATGATAGTGTAGGCACATATTCTATAAATTGGTATCAGAGCAGGAACTCTCTAGATGGTTAACACTAAGAGAGATTCCTGTGGAAAGATGGTTGCTCCACAAAATATGAATCAAGAAGAAGACGGAAAGAAGGATAGGTCAGTAAAGCTAAAGGTATCTCAAACTGATGCTTCCAATGATTAAGAGAAGATGACCTATTTGTCTAAAAGGTTTTAAAAAATAGTCAAAAAACATATACTGTTCAAAAGAAGGAAAACTCCAATAGAACAACTTATTTAAACGACCTCTGTCATATGTAAGGAAAGCCAAGGCACTTTATGGATGATTCTCAGTGACAGAAGCATGAACGTGAAGTCCTCATAGAAAGGGGAAGGGACCAGATCCCTGACAATGCTAAGGGAGAGGCTAATGTTGATCGGATGGTGAAGAAAGTCCTGGCAGTATCGGAAAATGCCTCTAGTGATTCTGTAGATGAGATTCACAACGAAAATGATGGCCTCATTCTCAAGGGAAATGAAAAGCGGTCATATCCCATTAATGAAACCAATCGGAAGAAAGATGCAATAAAGGAAAATCACTTGCTCTCAAGGTGTCACAAATTGAAGTACCTGAAATAAATGAGAACATGGGCTATCTCACTCGAAGATTTGAAAAAAACTGTGAGTAAACGTGGAGCTGTAATGAAGAAAAAAATCTTGACAATGTTAAAAAACCAAATGACGTGTGTTTCAAGTGTCGTAAACTAGACAACTCAAAAAAGACTGTTCTATGCACAATGGTGAGCACAAAAAAGTGTCAAGTTCAAATTAGATAAGAACAAAAGAAGTGACCAACTACGTGACAAGTCAAGGAGAAGAGAAAATCTTGATATTGCTATGAAAAAGACTCTTGTATTCTTGGATAGCTCCTCAAATGATTCAGTTGAATAAGAATGTCCTTAAGATGCATCTACATTAGTTGTAAAAGGACTCGAGAATATGTTTGATAGCATGTTCGCAATCATGGAAAAATCCAATGACGAGGAAGATGAAAAAAAGGTAACTCTCTTTGATCTTAAACAAAACCTGAGTGTCTTAAGTGTTAAGAAGTTGATGAATCTAGCTTCTTTGTTGATTGACTCTATCATTGAGTTATCAACTAAAAAGGATTTGATGAACAACAACCTAAATATCCATCAAGAAGAAAAGGTAGTCGTGGTTTATCAAATGTCTGTTATGGAAAAACAACTGATAGTTCTAGAAACAATAAATTTAGAGCTAAATGAAAAGATAAAAAGGGTGACTAGTACAACTTCTAAGGGAAAGAACGAGGCAAGCAGCTTGCCACTGGACCTTGAAAATAAGTTATACAGCGCTGATCTTAAGAGGACGTTGTCTCTAGAAAGAAATCATGTGCTTGAGAGGGACCTGGTCCATGTAAAAGAGGAACTTAATAAATCCTTCAAATGAAACACTTCCTCAAAAATTTTTACGTATGTAATCAGCTAGGGTAACAACAGAAGAAGAGGGACGGGTTCTAAGAAGGTAGATATTCCATACAATCGTCTCATCAAATATGTTGTTGTAGCTAATAATCTACTATGTTTGCATTGTGGGCGAGATATTGACCTAAAGAAGGAGTGTCCATCTTGGAAGAGATCTCAAAGAACTTACTTATAACTCCTTCAGTTTCAATCATAGAACTCCGTCTGAAGTGGGTTCCCAAGGCTATCAAGTGATATGGTATGTAGGTTAGAGGAAGCAGCGATAGACCGTGGTGATTCATGAATAGTGGATGCTCAAGGCACGTGACTGGGAAAACTGAAAATATCCTCTCAAGAGATTTCAATGTAGAGTTGTCTCATTTGGCGATGGCAAGAAAGGTTATATTGTTGGTGTATGCATGGTCGGGATCTTTGTGGAACACACTGTTGAGGATATGTACTATATAAATAGTTGAAGTTCTCACATCCAAGGAGTACCCCCTAGACGTAACCGCCGTTGCCGTCCTCTTTGAGGACTAAGACTAGCCTCTTAGCTTACATCAATACATTCATAGGTAAAATGAGAAAAAATTAAAAAACTTTTTTTCTATCTATCATGAGTTTTACATAGACCCCTCGCATAACATAATATAGTCACTTCGAGTGTATATAGACCCTTTGTAGAAGAAGATTACATAGTCTTCTACTTTTATTTCACATAGATATATAAGATACTTAACATAGTCTTAAATGGATGTCTCATCTCATAAAAATCTAAAACAAGAGTATATCATTTGTACATATCCCATACATCAATGTAATAAAGACATATAAAGGCTATACAATCTTTTGTAATCAAATGAAAAGGAAAGAACTAGAAGTCTTATAACTAGAACAACATTCAAAGCTTGATAGTGGGATTGCCGTCGAAAAGTGAGGGCCTATGCAACTTGGAGGTTTGATAATTCTAAGTATTCCTTCAAAAGGGGACATTTCATTAATGTATGCAATTTACTTTGAAAAGCCTTATCCACATTCAAGAAAACTCAAGATCCTGTACATCACAAGACCAACAATTCTAAGTCTAGTCAAGCCATCATACATATCACATAATTGAACACATAGTCAAGACAACTCAAACATCAAACTATAATATCAACAAGCATGTATAAGTTCAGGAACTAGGAGATATAGTAAGGAAACTGTTTATGCTACATGCATTGTAGTATCCAATATCATGAGTACATTAGTGATCCTACCTTACCTATGTGGGAAGAGACAATTCTCACTCTAGTTCACTCGGTGCTAAGCTAGAGTCCCTTCGAAATGTCTTTAATGCCTTTATTAATCATCATAGCTTAATTTAGGTCATAGGGTCTATCCCTTATATAATAATCATCATCATAGATCAAAAAGAATTGCATGAGTATTTTCCTTTCATTATGATTCATAGAAGTGAGATTAGCACATTTACATAGTCACATCATAATAAGACACATTGGTAAGTTATCACAATCCTTACAACATTTGCATTTTATCCAACAACTCACTAAACATATTTCAAGGAATTTCAATTTAATATCATACCAACCCTATGAATGTTAATATAAGGTATAATTAAATACAACATCATCACTTAATCACAAGTAATTATAATTGAAGTAACAAATAAAGATCACAAGACTTACTCAATCTCTTTCAAAATTCAATCATCAAGGTCTTACCACTAACCTCTAACTTGACCAAACAATGGTACAATAGAATCGTATAATAGTAACCAACATGATAACATGGCCAATTGAATCACTATACAACAATTCATCACTAGTTCATAACCTAGAATTAGAGACTTAGTCAAGTTCATAACCTACTTTACAATCTAGGTAAATTAAATCAACAACTAGATTAATTGGATTAAAATATATCGCAATCAACTATTAATTAGCATAATCACAACACAGGATAGCAAGTCACACCCTAGCCAAAACAATTAAGTCAATAATATACAATTCAATTCAAGATCACAACCTTTGTTTAAAGGGAAAAGGTCATCATCCAGAAACTAGGACAATACATCAAGAATTAACATGATTGATCTATAATGAATTTTAATATACTCATAACATCCAAAAGAAATTATAAACAAAGTAATTCACTAGATTAATTTCGTATTGGAAGTAAACCCACTTGAATTTCATATTTTTGAAATCAATTTGGATGAGCCCTTTGGGGAAAGAGATTCCAAAAGTGAAAGGAATCCCATACTTTGTTAATTTCTGAAGTTTGATGGATAAAATTGATCCTTTCCATCCCTAAAGTCCACCTATAGTTTGGTCTTCAATTGGGTTTCTTGGGAGAGAGAAAGAAAGCAGAAAGTAGAGCAAATTTGAGTTTGCGAATTATTAGGGTTAGGTTAGTTTAATTAGGTTAGGGTCTTTATATAGGTCATTAACTAACATAATTAGACCTCTCTTAACCCCTAACTTATTAACTCACCACCTAATTAATTAATTTTACTTACCTTAAAGCATGCAATAAAATAGTGGGGATTCAAAGACGAGACCTTGACAGACGGCCCATCTGTCAAACGATGGCCAAGAGACCAACCATCATGTCGGTCTATTGTTTTGGTCAAACACTGTCCAACATAGGACCTTCTAGAATTTTATTAAGTTTCCATTGACGCCTTGTTGATTGGCCCATTATCTGCCATTTGCACTTGTTTTTGGACACTCCCTTTTTGTATCTTTTTGCCAAACTACTAGTGTCCTCCTCAAGAGCCGTTGGTTTGTCCTTGGGAGCCATATCCGGCCTTTTCGACTATAAACTAACTCTAATAAATGTTAGATACCCTTCCACCTAAATTCATCATTTTTTGACTCCTAAAACTTAGTCAAATAGACTAAGGCACACTGCACCTTATTGAACTAGTTTTCGGACGTCATGAACTAGTTTCCGGACGTCATGAATATTTATTATTTTTTACCTTAAAATAGTGAAACAACCTTTAGACACTCATGTTAGTTTCTAGAACACCTGTTAGTCTTTCGGAGTATTACTTTTCCTGCTTCTGGAACATTCATCCTTGAATGACACTAAAATTCTTTAAAAGGAAGGAATAGACTCAAGAATAGTAGGGCAACCAATAACAATATTTCAAAATATGAGTCACAATACCAATCAACATAACCAAATGGCCTTTTCACAATGCAACTCAAAACATTATTTTTCAACTCATAAGAGTTCAACATTCATTTCATGCGATTCGTTATTCCAAGACATTATTCCACCATGATGAATACAATTCATAAAGATAAAATATACCAAAATACGCAACATAAACTCAAAACAAGTAAAAACCAAAATTTTCAAGTCAATAGGCACAACTTCACTGTAATTCCGTGTAGCATGAACATTTTTGCAAAACTTTACCAAAAATCAAAGCAACTTCAAATGTAGTTGTTCTTTTCATTATAAGTAGTAATAACTAACCTTAGTTAATAAATAGATGAGGGTAACATGACTTCATGCCGGCCTCGGCCTCCCATGTTGCACCCTCAAATATGTGATTCTACCATAACACCTTTATGGAAGCCACCTCATTGTTCCTTAACTCCTTTACTTGTTTATCAAAGATTTAAATCGGAACCTCTTAATAGGAGAGGTTCTCTTGGATACATAGACCTTCAATAGGAAGAATGGACTTGGGATCACCGGTGCACTTCTTAAGCATGGAAACATGGAACTCCAAATGAACCGAATCCAATTCACTAGGCAACCTCAACTCGTATGCAACCTTACCAATCTTTTGCAAGATTTCATAGTGACCTATATAACGAGAACTCAATTTCCCTTTCTTGCAAAATCTCACCACCCCTTTCATAGGCGAAAATTTTAGATACACTTTGTCACCTTCTTCATACTCTAATTCCCTTTTCCTATGGTTAGCATAAGACTTTTGCCAGCTATAGGCTATTTTCAAGTGATTCCATATGATATGAACCTTCTCCAAAGTCTTATAAATCAAATCAAGGCAAAAAAGTGAAGACTCACCTACTTCAAACCATTCAATTGGATTTCTACACCTCGTACCATACAACGCTTTATAAGGAGCCATAGATATATATGAATTGTAACTATCGTTGTAAGAAAACTCAACCAAAGGCAAGTGCTTATCCCAATTTCCCATGAAATAAATTTTACAATCTCTAAGCATATCCTTCAATGGTTTGAATAGTACACTCCGCTTTACCATTCGTTTGAGGATGAAAAGCGGTGCTTTGCTTTACCTTGGTACCCAAACCTTTTTTGAATGACCTTCAAAACCTATATGTGAATTATGCGCCCCTATCCTATATGATAGATAATGGAATACCATGGCGACACATATTCATCAATGAAGATCCTTGCATAATCCTCCGCCGAGTAAGAAGACTTGACGGGAACAAAATGAGCAGATTGGTTAACCTATCCACAACCACTCATAAGGAGTCATATTGCTTTTGTGTCAGAGGCAAACCTACTACAAAATCCATATTAATGTCTTTCAATTTCCAAGTAGGAACTTGGATTTATTTGAGTAAACCATCCAACTTTTGGTGTTCGGCATTTACATGTTTGAAATTTATACACTTCACAAAAAATTCTGCTATGTCCTTGTTCAACCCTCCCACCAAAACACTTCCCTAAGGTCATGGTACATCTTTGTAAAACCAAGATAAATGGAGAAAAGGGACAGATGAGCTTCCTCAAGAACCCAATTCCTTAAATCATCTATATTGGGGACACACAACTTTCCTTGATACCTTAAGAAGTATCCAACCTAAGGAGAATGACTCATTAAGCTGAACAAGAACCGATTTCTTCAACTCCATCAATGTTTGATCAAGCTATTTTTTGGACTTCACCTCAACAACAAAAGATGACTTGGAGTTATGATGGACTATAAAACAACCATTCGGATCGAAAACCCAATCTAGTAAACCTATGAACGTCATTAGATAGGTCTTTCTTGGATTCCTCTACATGAGACATACTACCCATGATCATGAGACTTAGAGCATCAAAAACCACATAAGCCTTGTCGGGGTGGTAGAGAAAACTCATGTCCTAATAATTACACAATAGCAACCACCTCTTTTGTTGGAGATTCAACTCCTTTTGAGTAAACATATGTTTAAGACTCTTGTGGTCAGTATACATATTCACGTGGACACCATACAAATAATGTCTCAATATTTTCAAGGATAATACCATGGCTCCTTACACAAGATCATGAGTTGGATAATTTCTCTTATGTACCTTAAGTTTTCTATAGTTATAAGATATTAATTTCCAATATTGCATAAACACACACCCTAGACCCACTCTGGATGAATCACAATACACAACGAAGCACTTTGTACCCTTTAGTAAAGTCAATACCGGAGAAAAAATAAGCCTATCTTTGAAGATTTGGAAGCTTCCTTCACAGACTTCTGAGCACTCCAATATCACACTCTTTTGGGTCAAGGTATTTAAGGGAGATGCAATGGAAGCAAACCATCCACAAACCACCTATAAAAACCCTCTAGACCCAAGAAACTCCTAATGTCAGTTGGAGTCAATTGTCTAGGACAATTTTTCACGACCTCGGTTCTCCTTGGATCAACCGAACTCCCTCACTAGAGATTATATGACCATGCAACGCCACCATCTCAACCAAAACTCACATTTGCTATACTTGGAAAATTATTTGTTCTCATTAAGCACTTGCAACACATCCTCAAACAGTTCATGTGTTCATCCTTATTTTTTGAATATACCAAGATGTCATCAATGAAAACAATGACAAATGAATCTAGGTAACTTTAAAATATCCTATTCATGAGATCCATAAATGCCTCAAGGTCATTAGTGAGACCAAAGGATATTTCTAAGAATTCAAGGCGACCATATCTAGTATGAAATGCTGTTTTTGGTATATGCTCACCTCTCACCCTATGTTGGTGATACCCGTTCTCAAGTCAATATTTGAAAATTAGCTTTCCCCTTGGAGTTGATCAAACAAGTAATCAATCCTAGGGAGAGTATACATGTTCTTAATTGTGACTTTATTGAGTTGGTGATACTTAATTCACATTCTTATGGTCCCATCCTTCTTCTTCACAACCAAAACTGGATCACCCCACGAAGAAATAATAGGTCTAATGAAGCCTTTGTCTAGTAATTCTTTGAGTTGAGCCTTCAAATCTTTCAATTTGGTCGGATCCATCTGATTAGGAGAAATTAAATTGGGGTTGGTATCCGGTAGTAAGTCAATACCAAAATCAATTTCCCGTTCGGGAGGGATTCCGTGAAGATCATTAGGAAGGACCTCTAAAAATTCCCTTACTATGGGGACTAACTCAATGGGAGGATTTTAGGAGTTTAAATCTTTTATTCTTACAGTGTGATATAGAAACCCTTTTGAGATCATTTTACAAGCCTTAAGATAAGAGATGATACGACCTGTAGGAATAGAATTTCCCCCCTTCAACATTAAGATGGGTTCATTTGAAAAATTGAACTTGCAAATTCTATTTATATAATTAGTGGAAGCAAAAAAATCATGCAACATACCTATCTCCTAAATGACATCGAAATCAACCATATCAAGTTCTACTAATTCAACATGAGAAATTCTATTGGTAAATATTATATTACAATTTTATATAACCACATTGCAACCATTGACTCTTTTACCATGGTAGTTACTATGAAAGGTTCATTTAGAATATCGAGCAAAATATCAAAGTTTCTAGATATCAAGGGAGTAACAAAAGACTGTGTAGCACCCGGGTAAAGTAAAGCATATACATCTATAGAGAAGACTTGTACCATACCGGTCACCACATCGGGAGAATTCTCTTGTTCTTCCCAAAAATGAAATGCATAAATGTGATTCTTCTTTGGAACATACACATTAGAACCACTAGCTTTCCCGCTACCTTTGTCTTTCCCTTTCACATTTAGGCAATCCCTAACCTTGTGGCTACTCTTGACACACATAAAGAAATTGTTCGTCCCAACAATGCAATCACCATAATGTTTGTTGCCACACTTTCCACAAGTCGGCTTCTTATTTGGTGAGCTAGTACCTCTTCCATTTTGATACTTAGGGTTAGACACCTATCATCACGAGCCTTGGGAAATTTTGTAGTAACTTTATTAGAAGAATCATTCTTTAATCTAGGCTTGTCTCTGATATCAAGCTTACCCTTCGAAGAAACACCATGAAGAGACCATACCCTATTTACATCTTTACTCTTTGTCTTATCCCTCTTCTCTTCCACTTTTTGAGCATGATCAATTAAATAATAAATGTTCATATTGTCATGTATAATAGGCCAATGACATTCTTATTTCATGTCATCGCTCTCCTATCATTAATAGGCTCATTTTATCTCTAGGATCGAAACCAAAGAAGGAGCATACTTTGACAATATAATAAATTTCAAGAAGTAGTCAAGCACGCTCATACCTCCTTGACAAAGGTTGATGAATTCCTCCACTTTGGCTTCCCTCCTCTTCCTAGGAAAGACGATATGAAGAAAATCCTTCTTTTAAATCTCCCAAGTCACCGGTCCACCTCTTAAAGGACTATTGTCTCTCCATTGGCCTTACTAACGTTGGGTTCACATCTTTGAGTTGGTAAGAGCTAACTCAGTCTTCTCACTAGTAGTCAACCCCATAGCATAGAGGATCTTGTAGGTTTCATTAATGAACTCTTGAGTGTCTTCTTCAACATTGGATCCGTAAAAAGTAGGGGGATTCATCCTTGTGAAATCCCTCAAGCGGGAGGCCATGGTACAAACATGTTGGTTAGCTGGGTGTACAACCTCCCGATTAGCTTGGGCTATCATTGGTTGAGCTTGAGTAGTGACAGCTTGTGCTTGAGTAGTAATATCTTGTTCCATTTGGATAAAGGCATCCCTTATTTCACCATCCATCAAAGGAGTTTGATGGATCGGAGCTTGGTAATCATTAGCAACTTCTTCAAGAGGAGGGACTTGATTGCCTCGGGGAGGAGTACCCACATTGGCAATATCTTCATCCATACTTTGAGCTGTTGTTCTTCGAGTATTCATTGCCTATAATCTCAATAAAAGGGTTTCATACTAAGGGCACAAGGATCCAAGACTCTCGATGCACGATATTGCATTTTGAAGAAAAGGAGAATTTCCTAAGCATCTTATAGTTCTCTATTAATAAGTTTGGCACGCTTCACAATTATGAATAAGAATCTACATAGACGTTGTTAAGTACGACATAAACTCTAAAGATATTCAACCTCATGATCTGACACAAAGTTTGTCACATTCGGAGAGCACCCCCTAGACGTAACTGGCGTCTTCGTCCTCTTTGAGGACTAAGACTAGCCTCTTAGCTTACATCTATACATTCATAGGTCAAAATGCGGAAAATTTAAGAACTTTTCCTATGCCTATCATAAGATTTACATATACCTCTCACATACACATAATATAGTCATATCAAGTATACATAGACCCTTTGTATAAGAAGATTACATAGTCTTCCACTCTTAGTGCACATAGATATATAAGATACTTAACATTGTCTTAAACATATGTCTCATCTCATAAACATCTACAAGAGTATATCAATTAGGCCTATCTGATACATCAATGTAATAAATCCACATATAGGCTATAAATCATTAGTACTTAAATGAAAAGGAAAGAACTAGGAGTCTCATATCTAGAACAACATCAAAAGCTTGATAGTGGCATTGCCATCCAAAAGTAAGGACATACCTAACTTGTATGAGTGAGAATTCCAAGTCTTCCTTCAAAGTCATCTCAAAATCCCTTCAATAACCGGAACCTAAAATGTTGGGGGAATGGAGAAACTGTGCTTAGCACATCACTTTTACTATGTATGAGACCATATGCACACACAACATAAATTCATGCTAAAATGAGGACATTTTATTGAAGTATGCAATTAACTTTGAAAAGTCTTATGAACATTCAAGAAAACCATACAAATCAATAAGACATATTCATTAGTCAAGATAATGTACATCACAAGAAAAACAATACTAATTCTAGTCAGGGCAACATATATATCACATAATTGAACACATAGTCAAGGTACATCTATCATCAAACAATAAGATCAACAAGCATGGATAAGTGTTCCTAACATCACAACCAAAGCAAGACCATTACTCATTAACCCTCATTAAGTCGACTAGTGAAATGACTAATCAAAGATCCATAACCTTACTTAATAAATTAAACCTAACAAGAACCATAACCAATGTCCAAATTCACATAGCAAATCAGTAAGATTACATATAATCATACTTTAGCAATAGAGACAAAACACATATCCATAAGTGCCACAAATAATCATATAGTATCATTAATATGCAAGATCATATTATACATATCACGTACAATTATAAGCATATACATATATAAGAACATCCTCCCAAAACCATCCTCAATGCTAACTAGTGCAATTCTTAGTAGAGTCCCATACCTCTACCTAGAATAAGCTAAACCCCTTAGGTCATCCTAGTTAGATTTCATTCCTTAAGTTCATCTTACCTTTTGGTAACACCTTGTCCTAACCAACATAAACCACATCAGCTAATCTGAAATATGGTGTAATGGAACCCTACACCGAAGGAAGGGAAACTACTTGCCAAGGTACTACCAAAACATGAACATAGCATCTAGGTTGATCCACTAGCTAGTATTCCTATGGGGGCAATATAGTTCAGGAACTAGGAGATATAGTTGGGACCCTCTTTATGCTACATGCATTGTAAGATATAGTTGGGACACTCTTTATGCTACATGCATTGTAGTCTCTAATCTCATAAGTACATTAGTGATCCTACTTTCCCTATGTGGGAAGGGACTCTCCTCACTCTCGTTCACTCGGTTCTAAGCTAGAGTCCCTTTTAAAATGTCTTTAATGCCTTTAATTATCATCATAGATTAATTTAGGTCATAGGGTCTATCTCTTAAATAATCATCATCATCATAACTCAATAAAAATCGCATAAGAATTTTCCTTTCATTACTATTCATGCAAGTGAAGTTAGTATATTTACGTAGTCAATCATAATAATACACATTGGTGAGTTATCACCATCCTTAAAACATTTACATCTTACTCAACAACTTACAATCCATATTTCAACACATTTTAATTCAACATCGTACAAACCTTATGAATCATAATATAAGGTATACTTCAATACAAAATCATCACTTAATCACAAGTAATCATAATTGAAGTAAAGAATAGAAATCACAAGAGTTACTCAATCTCCTTCACAATGCCATCGTCAAGGTCTTACCATCAACCTCTAACTTAACCCAACAATGGTGCAATAGAATCGTATAATAGTACCAAGATGACGACAAAGCCAATTGAATTAGAGACTTAGGTCAAGTTAATAACCTTCTTCACAACCTAGGTCAATTAAACAAGAACTAGCATAATTAAAACACAAAATATCAAAATCTACTCTTAATTATCATAAAAACAACATATCATAGAAAATCACACCCTAAACAAACAAATTAAGTTAAGATGTATAATTCAATTCAGGATCACAACCTAGGGTTAAGGGGAAAAAGTCATCTTCCACAAACTACGCCAATGTATAGAGAATTAACATAATTGAGTTATAGTAATTTTAAATCTACTCATAAAATTGAAAATATAATGATAAACAAAGTATTCACTAGATCAATTTTGTATTGGAAGTAAACCCACTTGAATTCCATATTTTTTTAAAATCAATTTGGAAGAGCCCTTTCGGGAAAGATATCCCAAAGGTGAAGGGAATCTCATACCTTGTTAATTTATTAAGTTTGATGGAGAAAATTGATCCTTTGAATCCCTCGAATCCAACTCTAGCTTGGTCTTCAATGGGGTTTCGTTAGGAGAGAAAAAGAAAAGAGAAGGAATAGCAAATTTGAGTTTGGGAAATTATGAGGGTTAGGTTAGTTGAATTACGTTAGGGTATTTATATAGGTCATTAAATAACTTAAATTAATTAATTTGATTTACCTTAAAGAGTGCAGCAAGACAGTGGACTCACAGATGAGACCTCGACAAATGACCCGTCTGTCAAACGTCGGCCAACGGACCAACCGTCTTGTTAGTCCATCATTTTTGTCATAGTCTATCCAAAAAAGGCCTTTATTGAATTCGTCTAAGTGTACAATGATGGTGGACATCGACACACCGTCAATTGTCCCACGATCAGTCGTTTGCACTCGTTTGTGGACACAACCTTTTCACAACTTTTTTCCAAACTGCAAATGGTACTCTTCATGAGCCCTTGGTTGGTCATCAGTGATTCATACTTGTACGTTGAAACTATAAACTAACCCTAATACGTTCTAGACACCCTTTCACCAAAACTCATCATTTTTAACTCCTAAAACTAAGTCAAATAGACTAAGGCACACTAGCACCTCGTTGAACTAGTTTCCAAATGTCATGAATGTTCGTGATGTTTTGATTCCTTAACTTCCTAAATGACTTATATTTATTATTTTTTACCTTAAAACAATGACACAACCTTTAGACACTCATCTTAGGCTCTGGTACACGTCGTAGACTTTTGGAGTATTATAGAAGCACATTTTTTCAAGTGTTTCACAGAATTTTTATGAAATAAATAAATATAAGTTCATTTAGATGTGTTATCACAAACTTTCTCTATCAAGTGAATATATTGACAAAGAAAAGATGTAAAAATATTTAAATTGTTGATCTGAATACTGCTCCTATTAAAAATCTCACTTGCCTTAGTGCTCAAAGTGATAATGTTGATATATGACACAAGATAATGTACAAATGTGTATCAAAGGACCTGGTCCTCGTTCTTCCAAAAATAAGATTCACTAATAACAAAGTTCTTGAAGAGTGTGTTAAAGAGAAAAAGATCAGACCATTCTTCAAGCGGATTAAGTAAAAGTTTCATCTTTCAAAGAACATTTGGGTTGAAATGGTGAATACTACATGTTCTGTGACTAAAGGATGATATTGGGGTGTTTGCTACCGATAATGATGAAAGCTTAATTGTGGGATATTCATCCTCCAACAAGGCTTATCAATGAATAAAAAGGTAGCCATGTGTACTTGATGAGTTTTGAAGAATTGAGATGTTGCAAAAGAAGGTAGATTCTGAGATGGAAGAGCTACTTCAAATTCAGACAGATAGTCTAAATAGTGAACTTGTTGAAAATATTCTCTTCATGCATTAAAAAATCCCCAAGAAGCTAAAGAAGATGATGACATGATAGAAGGACCTAGTTCAGAAGAAAATGCTAAACAATGATGATGCAGCTCAAAGTATGACATTTTATTCCTGACAGGATGACAGGTTTTCCAAACTCTTTCTCCACGATGGTTCTGAAAGAGGTAAAATTGAAAAAATCCTCTACTTGAATTCATAAAGGTAAGGACATGCTAACTACTCAAGCATATATCAATGATATCATTTGTGAAGCAATTTTTGAGGTGTTATGTGAAGATGTTATTGTACTCATGGGTAGTTAGTTCTAAATGAGTATAACGGAAGAATACTTCATAGATGTACAGATCATGCAAATTGCTAAAGTTTTTCAAAATGGAAGATCCAGTGTCTGACATCTTCACCAAACCCTAAGGAAGGACTATCCTGTAAAGATTTTGGACCTGGTACAAGCTCAGAGAAGCTACTGAAGAAGTTTCATCCTATGAATGTCAAAATAATTGATATTCCCATGGGGAAAAACTCGCAAGTGGGTGCTGATGGTTCTAGTCCAGATGTAAATGATACAAGTTTTAGGATTTCTGTAAGATTCAAAGCATGTAAGATGAAAATACATTTGAAGACTACTAAGATAATCCTAAAATACATGATGAAGATAGGGACATGGTTCTAATTTATCCATCTGGGGACTTTGTTGATTAGAGTAATATGTGCTGATTATGTCGGGTGTCAAACTTATATAATGAACATGAATAACTCAATTATCTGGGCTCATACCTCATTCATGGGGAATAAAAGGCAAGATTTGTTGCTCTTTCAACAATTGAAGCAAGGTATGTAAAATATACAGGTCGGCGTGCTCAAATCTGGTGTATTAAATTGTCGATATCTTCAAAAAAGATCAGACGAGGGACCTAGTCAACATAAACAATTTTAAGTAGGAACTTCTCAAATGAATTGAAAGGATCTTGCCTAAAACAATCAACCTTCTCATGACTATGCAAAGGGCGTAGGTATCAATGTTTTTCAGTTATATATGTTTTGGAATGTTTTGTTTCATATCTTCTGTAGGTATACACACATGGCAAAAAGGCTGAAGGAAAAGGGAGGTCAGGACTGATCTAGGCAATCACATTCAACCTGTAGAGAGGGACCTTGTCCATTCTGGAAGGTTAGTACTCTTAAAATTGCATTTTGAATTATGCATGAGAACCGTTGCAATTCCCACATGTCTCATCATTGTGCCATCTTTTGACTACCAAGATGATACTTGTTATTATTTTCTTGTACAATATGTCTTTCCTGTCCCCTGAAAACTCAAATTCACTTACGAAATTCAGAGATACTCATAACCCTCTTTTCTCCTCTCTAAAAAAACACTGCAAAGGCTTGAGCCCTCTGTTCCTATTGGAAATTTCAATTAAGAATTTTTAACTGTGAAGAGGGACTAGGTCCTACAATCATAAAGAAAAATGTTCAAAAGAATGTTAAAAAAGGAAGAGGTTTATATGTTTAAAACTTGAAGTTTTCTTAATATGAGAGTGTCTGAACCAAAAATAAATAAATAAAAATAAAATAAAATAAAATTATGAGATGGTTTCTTAGTTTTTGATCTATTCATGTCAGAGGCCTTGAGTAAATTATATCTTTCTAATCCTTCTGTTACAAGAAACTCAGACTAGATATGAAAGTCATGAAAATTTCTCTTGCTAACATGGATACTAACATAGTTTGGTTGAAGGCTTAGCTGTTGGAAGAATAATTAGAGGGACCATGTTCAATAAAAATGGCAGCAAAGCATGTTGAACTTTAAGAGAGACTTTGAAACAATGCGAAGGGATATGTTTTTCTAATTTTTGGCTCTACATCCCTTTGTCTTGCTAACATGAATAAAAATTCCTTGTTTCTACTGACTTCTCTCACTACTTTATGTATTTTACTCATGCTCAATCTTGACTAATTGATCTTTAATTTGCATGAACTGCATTTTTGTCAACTTGGTTTACTACTTTACCCTTTTTTTATGATGTCATAAAGGGAAAAAATTTAAGGTATGAGAATGAAGTTAGTTATTTGAAGAGGACATGGTCATGCCGATATGGGGAAAGAAATGTTGAACAAGTTTGTCATCATCAAAAAGGGGGGAAATGTTATTTAGTTGACGATAAGAAGTTTTGATGATTTGACAAACTTGGCATCAATCTAGTCACTTGAAGAGTCTTACACATAGGGGGAACGTGAATAATTCTGTTATTATAAAAAAATGGGGAAAATATTGTTTTGGAGCTAATGTTATGTTTTGATGATTTAGCAAATTTATGGATCTAACAAGGGGCGAGATCCTTGTTATCGGGATTGGCGATAGGGAAACTTAATGAATAAACTCAATGTGAGGAACATTTCTGTATCATCATCAAAAAAGGGGAAATGTTATATTCTAGGTATTCTGATGATCCTCAGAAATGCAGAATGTAACCAAGACCAGACTCAGGAAAGGGTCTTCTGGTATTGGGAATGATGAAATGGGAAGTGAATGAATAAACTCAGCATGAGAAATATCTGTGTGTCTTCATCAAAAAGGGGGAAAATGTTATATTCCAAGTGTTTTGATGATACTCACGAATATAGGGACCCAATCCCTAGCAGTGTGTTCTCGTCCGAATTAATGCTAGGGTACAACCATAAAGTTATCATGTCAGGTTGTAGGTGAAAGTATGGCGTACTTCACCAGTATGAAAAGTGGACGAGATTTTTTCTTTTAGTTGCTCAGAAATTCGGGGAACTGGTCCGTGTAAAACTGTCCTACCAGTGGTAGGTGAGCGCCAACATACTAAAGCAATTAGAATGGAAGATATTCTTTGTCCATTGGTTAATAACTGTTTATGGTTGATACTTTCAACATGAAAAACAACATATTAAGTTCATTCATTTAAAGAGATCAAGAGATTTAACAAGTCTTTGTCAAAACACTCAAGCGTCAAAGAACACAAGGGACCTAGTCCCAGAAAGTGTGCATACGCAAAAGTATGAAAAGCCAGTTGTCAAAATGTTGCCAACTCTGATGTGGTTGGTGCACTACTTTTTAGAATAGCAGATTATCATCCGATTGCGTTGTCTCAAGGTTTTGTGTTCATTTAAATATAGTATCTTATGGAACAATACAAACATCAAGTTTTTGCAAACAATGTTTTGGATTTTAGAAAATCCATAAGCTCAAAAACAAAGGCAATCTTCAAGAAGTATTTTCCTCAAGAGCAACAGGGACATGATAGAGCTACAAGAGATCTAGTTGACTTAGGATTCTATCTTCCGTGGTTACATTGTAAATCTATTCCTAATCTATAAACAATTCAGATAATTGTTTAGGGTTTATAAAACTTTAATTAAGTAATGGTTAACTGATTTAGTACGCAACAATGATTTTGACACAATCCGAAATTTCCATGACCTATTCTACAGCCTCATAGGTTAAAAATGATTGTTTAGACCTAAATAAGTGAAAATAACTTGTTGGATAAGTATTAAAGACGAAAAATCAAACAAAGCCCTTGACGTCCAAAAACTTGTGAAATTGAACTAGTAGAAATTCATATGGTTGGTGAAGGTTTGAGAGTGTCATATTGAGTCTGAAACATGTAAAAATACTTTAAATAAGTGTTTTTATGTATAGAGGGTCCAAACGTCAAGTCATGACTATCCAAATACTAATCGAAGGGTCCTTGAGGAGGACTCAAGCTTTGGCGAGCAGGCTTCCAAAGGAGCCTGCATCCAACCAAGATATGGATCTCCCTGCGCATCGTGCAGCCAACACAAGAAAGAGAAAAAAATTTCTCGAGAGACGCGGGGACTCCACGTGATCTAGTGCATTAACCCGTATTTTCAAAAAAAATGTGAAATTGCCCCTGCGACGCACAACAACTTCCCTGATCCGTACCCATTGTTTTTAAGTCAATTTGAATTCTCAAAAAGACATAATTAAATGAGGGGTATTTTGGGTAATTTAAGTAATGACTATACAATGTTTTTGGGTAGTTCTAGGTTACTTTTAACACCCAAATCGAATCCCCAAATTTCAATTAAAAAAATCACTCTCGTCTCTCTCGAATTCTCTCTTCCTTCAAACCTTCATTGGAAACAATTAGAGCTCCAAGAAGAAGGTCAAGTTCTCATGTTTCGAACCCAATTTCGTGACTTTATCTTCACTAAGATATGTTTTTTTTCACTCTTGAGATTATTTTCCCCAAGAGGTCCCTCCAAAAGATGATTTCCAAATCTCAAAAACTAGGTTTTTTCTCCTCATATGGGTCTTCTTTGAAAAACAAAATTATGAATCAATTGTCATAAATTATGATGAATTCATGTTATTTAACTATATAATGATCGTTAATTGATGATGTCCTATGATTTTTCTCTAGACCTATGTCTTTCCCAATTTCATGAAAACATTGAACGAATATGGTCAATTGTGAAGATCATGAATATACAGATTGATTACATTGTTGTTAATTATGCAATTGCTTCTTGAATTTACCTTCTTTATGTATTGGTTATCTATTCTTGGTAATGTAACTGTGAAGTTTCTTAAAAGAGGCAATGAGATATGTTGATTAGTTCTTTTTTATTTCCATTATGAAGTATGAGTTACTTAGAAAGTATTGCTCTTATGTATAATGTGAGAATGTGATGTTGATTCTAAGTATTTCGTATCTTTAACCCTAGACTATTTAATTGGTTATTAAGTATGCAAGTATTTTATGTTATGATTATTACATGATTGAAAGTAGTTTCTCACGATTAAAATAAAGAGTTGAGTTAAAGGTTTACTCACTTGCAAGTGGTTTTCTAAAGTAATAGGATATTTCTCACTTATGAATTCCTATTAGCTACTATGATAAGATGTTCACATAGGAGTTTAGAAGAGAGTATGTCATCTTGTATAATGAGTATGATAATTAATAAAGGAATAAATGCTCAACACCAGAAGGGAATGTAAATGAGATGAACGTCCCATGTTTAGTAAGTTTGTCCTCCCTCATGGGTTTCCTCAAATTAGTAACTGCGGATTCCCAAATTATGTGTTGTCTCATGAGAGTGAAACATCCACGTTTATAAAGTCAAGGTTTCTAGTAATAATCTCCTTGACGCTTAAATATGTGCCTACATAGGACTCTAGCTTAGTGGATCGACCTAGACAGCTACCTATGAATGGTTACACCTTAGGCAAGTGTTAACCCTCTCTTTTTTATGTGGGAGCAGAACACTGTATTCCATGGTGCTCACATGGACTCATGATGGTTATTGCACTTCTTTCCCTAATGTAAATACAAATGAACAAGTTAAGAATGTGAACTCTTATTAAGGGTGTCTTAAAGGCTACTACATAGTGTGAGGGGGGTATGGGACTTCTCTTACACATTGCACATGCGGGATCCTACGGGATGATTCTAGTGGTGTTCCTTAATGATTTTTATTATATAGATACGCTATGAGTAGTATTGATTTATGAAGCATGTTATGATAAAATATTACACATTGCACATGTGGGATCCTAAGGGCTATTTCTAGTAGTGGTCCTGTATGATTATGATTATATTGATATGCTATGAGTATAATTTATGTATTAAGCATGTTATGATAAAATATGAGATTGTGTTTTAAGTATAACATGGGTTTCATAATGTGATACTTAGCTTGGAATGGGATTATGGGGTTCTATTCTTGGCATTGCACAAATGTTGTTTGAGTTGCTTGCATGTTGGGTTGATATCATGTTAAATTGACTTACTATGCTTACTATGTGTGCATGATGAATCAAATTTACAAAAGGCATGATTTTTACAAAAATGTCATTTTCTCATGCATTAATAATTTTTTGCATAGGTACCATATTTAGTACATATGAATTTTACAGACCCATATTTCTCCCTTTTTCCCAAACATTTTAGTTTCAAGCCGTTGAGAAGCTCGTGGTCGATTGCAAAGAAGATTTGGATCTTTTCCCAAGTCATTCATGAGTCCTCATGTCCGGGGATATTGCCAATTTCCAATCTAGCTATGATTTTGCTTTTATTTAGAAAAAATCTTTCTTTCTTTTATAATTGAGACAATTTGATGTAAGCCTATAGTGGTGTATCATTTTTGTATTGGATATGTCCAAACATTCGTAATCTTGTAGATGGTTTATATGTTAGATGACACTTTTAGACTTTTATATGATTTTTTATTCTAACAGAGAAGTCTATGTAAACTTTGTATGTGAGGAGTCTATTTAAACTCCCTATATAATATGCCAGAAGTATAAGCACACTTCAATATGTAAAGTTTAAATTTTTTTATGCATTTTTTACCTATGATGTGCTATGATGTATACTAAGGGTTAGTCTGACTCCTGTTAGAGGACGATGACGTCGGTTACGTCTAGGGAGTACTTTGGATCGTAATTGATTTTTTGATTAGTCAAATTCTAAATGATTTAGAGTAAGGTGTTTTAGTGGGCGGTGTGGTATACACTTAGTAAAGTCTAAGTCATCCGTAGCATGGTGGCTTTGTGGGTAGTGTTGTATGTGCTCGGGAAATTCTAAATCATCTAGAGTTAGGTGGTTATCTGGGACGTGTTTTATCCACTAAAAATCATGAGATTAATAACATTTTATCACATTGGTTGTAAGTGGATTCACTTTTGCTTAAGGAAGATTAATGAAACAGTTGAAAATCTTGTGCAACAAGTCCTCTTTTTAGTCACTTGAGCAAGGAGGTTTCCACGTAAATTGCTTTTGTTGTGTTCTCCTTATTGATTACTCTTCTACACTATTCTAGTTGTGGCAATGGACATGGTCTATTGACGATAGTGGATGTACGCATTCTATCATATACAAGACAGCATCACGAAACCCTTTACTTTAGGATAGTTTTTCTCCTCTTCCATCATTTGCCATATCCTACACTACTTTCGTAGAAGCAATTCAGTACATGTAGCCACAAAAATTCCCGATGAACAGGTCTTTTCTTTTTCCATTCTTCCCTTCTTCCTATTTCCTTTTTCGATCTCATGGATCTCTGACATTTTATGATTCCTCAATGAATATTTTGGGGATAAAATAGATTCCATCGACATCAATCCATGAAATTGGTTGTTCGTTCACAATTTCCGAAACAATCCCAATAATTACTTTAAATCCTTCCATTTCATTTCAATCAGAGCTTTTCCACTAACAAAAATTTAAATAAGCACAACTATCGCATGAGTCGCAAAATCCATCCACGGTCCATTCTTATACATCTTCAAATTTAACAGAGTCCCACTCTCTTTGAAGTTGTGGTGACTCTGAAAAAATAACCGAGCAAGATCAAGACATCTACTCAACGGAAAAACCTCATTTCTAACTTTCAACTTCCAATCAGCACCATCCTTATTGCAGGTTTCTCTAATGTTTGGTGTTTCGTCATCGTCATACACTTCAAAGCTATGGTGATATAAGTATCCTGTGGAGAGGCTTAATTTCTAGCAGAATAAAGACCAAAGCAGAACTTGTTTATTTATACTAGTGGATTGGAGATGAAATTCAAACAAATGATAGTCATACCCTTTGTTTTAGACATTCAATCATTGGTCTATTCCATATGCATGTGAATCCATTTAAATACAATGTATCTAGAACAAATTTGGCTCAACGTATGTGAAAAAAAGTCACACTTTTAACTTTCACTTGTTTATACTACCCAAAGCATCCTTTCTATAAAGCATCTACGTCCTCAAAAACCAAGGGTATGACTTTCAATTGTTTGAATGTCTTCTCCAATCGACTAGCATAAATAGAAAGGTTCTCCTATGGTCCTTCTTCTTCTATAAATTAAGCCTCTCATAAAGATATTTATATCACCATATATTTCAAGTGTATGAGGATGAAGAAAACATCAATGATTTGCGAAAACTGCAGCAAGGATGGGGTCGAGGGGAAGTTGAAAGTGAGAAACGAGGTTCTTCCGTTGTGTAGATGGCCTGATCATCTATGTGATTGTTTTAGAATCACCACAACTTTAAAGAGAGTGGGAATCCGTTGATTTTCAGTATGTAGAAGTATGAATCGTGGATGGATTTCGAGAAACATGTGATGGATGTGCTCGTATCAGCTTTTGTTAGTGGAAAAGCTATGATTTAGGTGGAAATGGAATGATTTAAATTAATTGTTGATTTTTATCACATGTTTGGAATTGATTTAGATACTGGTAATGAAGTACCAATCACTTTGATTGACTTTTATGGAAATTATTTCATCCCTAAAATCTTCATTGAGGAGATTCATGAGATTGAAAAAGGAAAGAGGAAGAATGGAAGAAAGGAAGAAGGGAAAATGAGTCGGGTCGTTCATCACGAATTTTTGGGGCTAGGACTACTGATTTACTTACACCAAAGTGACCTAGGACATGGCCAATGAAGGAAGAGGAGGGAGACTATCAGAAGATAAAGGGTTTCGTCAGGTCATCTTATGTGACTATTACAATAAGTGTTATTCAGCCGCGTATGAAAATCGGTCGTAGGAAACAAACGCAGTTGCAGATTTTTAAAAACAACATTGAGATTCTAACGAGGACAAGATGGGACCCTAAAGTTATACTTGCTTGGTATGGGATATCATCCAAGCAACTTAATTAATCTATTACCTTTTACAAACTTTTATTTTACCCTTATTTTTATAGAGATATATGAACAAGTCAAGTTGAGTACGAATTTACGAGTAATCGTACAATTAGTTTTTAAGCTCTATGAACGCTTTGGTGTACTGTAGGAATTCTTGTTCTCTAGAAGATGAAAACTACCACAATTACTTGTACATGGCAATAGACAAGTTCAAACATAAGAAAATTAATGCATGTTAGACCTATAAAAGGATTCAGCAGTAGACCTTTAGGATTAGCTCCACAACCACACCATATCAAAAAAGGTGTAGCTTCTGCCAGACTATTCTACTACGAGCAACTGATTCTCTTACTGTGTTTACTGAGGCATAAATTTTGGAACCACTTCATATATATATATATATATATATATATAGATAGATAGATAGATAGATAGATAGATAGAGAGAGAGAGAGAGAGAGAGAGATACTACATGATTACATTAGTTGATTTGACACTTAGATGAAGTAAAGACCAACTCCATAGCATAATTCCTATCAAAACAAAATGATTAAGTAAATAATCAAATCACAAAAGTAAAATTAATCAAAACCGTTCTTTAACATGAAATTTGGTTTTGTTTGATTCAATCTTTATTATACATTTAAATATGATGGTATAATCTGACACTTCATTAGAGGCTCAGACGGGGAGATTGAGGTCTTTGACAACAATGCGGCCAACGGGAGCATTTAACTGCAAAGAGACAGTGTTAAGATATGCACCCACCAACTCCCCCTACAAGTAACCTCCTTTAGGAAGGATATGCCAGTATTATACTAATACAACATACAGTAATATCATTTCTAGTCCAACCCCACTTCCGTCAAACACTTTAATATATGAATGTCCCATCACCATATGGAAAACTGTTGCTACCAAGGTAGGCTGGATTTTTATCATGCAGGTAGTTGATAAAGTATTTCCCTAGTGGCCCTTATCCCAAATTAAGTGAATATTGAATTCTGTCGAAGCCAACTAAAGAGGATCCATGATAAACTTTGAGAAGTTTAGAGAAGTCGAAATACATCGATGATTCTAACTACTTAGGGTATAGGCTTCCCCATATATAAATTAAAAGGTGTACGACATACAAAAAATGTGAAGATACATCACATAACAATAATGTCAGCACGGAGTTACCTCATTGTCAACACCCAAAAAACCAGTAAAGAAACAATAGGAATTTGAAGCTCTCTATTTTGTGTCCTATGCCTTTCGTATTGGAGAAGTATCTATCATACATAGAAATCAAGAGATAATAGAATGTACAAAAACAAAAATTAAGAGACAGATAACCTTTTAAAACAAATTGTATTCAAAATCAGCGTATAAGCATAGATGCATAAAGATGAAGTTCTTCATTCGACCTAAACATCTATGTTTTGCATTCCATATGGTTGAAAGATAAGGAGAAGTGGAGAATATCCTCTCCAATAAGATAAAATGAGCCAGAATGTATAATTTCCATCTCATAGTCATATACCCTACTTCAATGAAGAAGAAAAGAAGAACCACGAAAATGAACAGAAGCAAAACATAAACTATTCAAGTGAATTTATAAGAGACAAAACACATGTTAGGAATCTGCTTTTTAACTATTGTAAATCAAATTTCTCTATCTATGTTTTAAGTAAGACTTAGTCAATTAGTTGTAAGTCATGATTTCCAATTATTTAGGATTTGTTTAGCGAACTACTAAAGATCGTGGTTATTTTTTTTACTTTTAATTCCACGATCATATATATCCAATCTGAACCATTAGTACATTTTTACTTCTTTTTCTTCTATTCTTTTTCAGTCGCTCATCTTTTTTTGTTTTAGGCGATGTCTTCGATTTCCCATTGTGTTATTTAGATTAAAAAGTTTTTTTAAACCTTCAATTGGTATCATGAGCTTTATTTTATAAGGGATCTCTGTGTGTGGGCACCATTCTGATTTCGTGAATACCATGAACGGACAAGAACATTTTTCTTCAATGATACAACCAACTTTGGCATAATACATATATTGGACCCTAAAATTGACTTCAAATTTTAACTTTTACCTCCAACTTCCATAATGCACAAATAAACAGTCTAACTATCTAACTTTTAAATAAATAAACACATGAGTCCTACATGGCACAATACATGTCGAACACCATGTAAGACAAAAAATGATGTTTAGGATGACATGTAGGACATGTATGTTTATTTGTTATACTTTATAGAAGTGTAAGTGTCTGCTTGTGCACACACAAAGTTAAAGGGCGTAAATGTAATTCGAAGCAAAGTTAAAGGGCACAATTATTTGTTATGCCACCAACTTTTGGTGGAGAAAGTTATCTAATCTGGGTTGTTAGAATGTTGACATATCTGGAAGCTTTTTACTTTTGGGAGGAGTAGAAGATGAATACATCATTTCTCCCTTGCCAAACAATTCCACTATGGCACAAATTAAAAATCACCAGGAATGGAAAATAAGGAAATATAAGGCATGTTTATTTGCTGCAGTTTTATCCACTATCTACCCTCGTATCATGACACTGAAGTTGGCAAAAGAGGTATGAGATTATCTTAAGTCAGAGTATGAAGAAGATGAGAAAATTTGAGGTATGCAAGTGCTGAATTTGGTACGTGAGTTTGAGGTGCAAAAGATAAAGGACAGAGAAACCATAAAGGAATACACTGAGCGACTTCTTAACATTGCCAATCATGTCAGATTGTTGGACTCTAACTATAACGATTCAAGAATCATTGAGAAAACATTTGTAATGGTACCTGAAAGATTTGAGGCGACCATTACAGCCTTAGAAAATACTAAGGAATTGTCTAGTATTACACTAATAGAGATTTTAAGTGTCTTTCAAGCATAAGAGCAAAGATGTGTTATGAGACATGAAGGACCTGTTGAAGGAGCTTTACCTTCCAAGCATTAAGATGATGGATGATAGAAGAAAAATAAGAACAAGAAATACTAACCAATATATGCATAAGGTGCACCCTGCAATAACGAAAAAAACACAAGTAGCCTCAAATGAAACTACCCTCCTTGTAAGCATTGCGCATGATTAGACACGCACCTTTCAAGTGTTGGAGAAGCCCTGAAACTAAGTGTAGTAAGTGAATTACGTTTGGGCATAAAGCAATCATTTGCAAGAACAAAACTCACTAGCAGGATATAGATGCTCGAGTAGTAAATGAACAGGAATAGGCTCAACCATTTACTGCATTGTGTTTTGTAAGCCATATTTCTAGCAAGTTGTAGTTGATTGATCAAGGATGCACAAATAACATGACTCATGATAAAGAAATGTTAAGAGAATTGAAGCCTACTCGAGTTGAAAATGTTTAAATAGGCCATGATGGTCAAATTCCAGGAAAAGGAATAGGAACTATTGAAGTCGAGACACAAGCAGGTACAAAGACATTAACAAATGTTTTTTATGTACAAGACTTATGCCGAAACATGGTAAGCATTGGTCAATTGTTAGAAAAAGGTTTCAAACATTATTTTGAAGATAAATATTACTTGATCAAGGATCCCTCAGGGCAGGACTTGTTTAAAGTAAAAATGAGAGGAAAAAGTTTCTCATTAGATCCATTTGAGGAAGAACAAATGTTGTACTGAGGAAAATAAAATGTCGTTGAGTTATTAAATAAGAGACTCGAGCACTATCATCATCAAGGGCTTATTAATATGCAAAATTTGAAGACGGTGGAGAGCTTAACTGATCTGGAAGAAAATTCGAATGAATGTCATGCCTTGCAATTTGTTAAGCATTACAGAAAGCCATTTGCAAAATCAACCTGGAGAGCCTCGAAAAATCTACAACTAGTTCACACTAATGTCGCAGGGCCTCAAATAACTCTATAATTAAAAGTTATTATCTATTATGTTCTTTTCATTGACGATTTTATAAGAATGTGTGGGATTTATTTCTTGAAATTCAAGTCAGAAGTTGCTGGTGTATTCTTAAAATTCATGAAGTTGGTGGAAAATCAAAGTAATTGTAAGATTCAAGCTTTGAGTTCTGATAATTGCAAGGAATACAGTTCAACAAAATTTGATTCATTCTGTGAGAAGGCCGACATTGTGTATCATCTTACAACACCATACACACTAGGACTAAATGTTGTTAGTGAAAAAAGAAATAGATGGATAATGGAGATGGGCAGATGTATGTTGCATGAGAAGGAGTTGCCTAATATATTTTGGTCAAAGGCAGTAAATACCACAGTTTTTATGCAGAATCGACTTCAAATGAAATCTTTGAAGGATAAAACACCATTTAAATCTTCGTTATGAATATGAGCCTTCACTAAGTTTTCTTAATGTGTTTTGGTTTTGTCTATTTTGGTCATGTTCATCATGTTAAATGTGACAAACTTGAATAGAAGGCAATCATAGGCATTCATGTAGCTTACAGTGGTGTTTTTAAAGCCCAATGCTCTATCATCCTCAAATATGAAATATTAATATTGCAACGATGTTCATTTTGGTGAGAATGAACAGTGGGACAAGATGATTTAGAAATTAGGAAAACGCTCTCTAGAAGAAAACATCAGCCCTCATGAAGAGAAAAAATAGAACACTGGCAGCAAGAAATAAAAGATGATCATCTAGTCAAGGAGAGAAGATTATTGTCAGATATCTATCAAGGGTGTAACGTTGCCATCTATGAACCTGCTGGTCTAGTAGAAGCTTTTAAAGACCCAAAATTGAAGAAAGCAATGGAGAAGGAGATCTCCATGAATCAGAAAAATAAAACTTGGGTCTTGGTCGACAAACCTGAACATGGAAAAGTCATTGATATGAGATGGGTATTCAGAACAAAGATAAATGCAGATAGATCCATAAACAAATACAACGTGTGGATTGTAGTGAAAGGGTACACACAAATTCATGGTGTTTATTACTCTGACACTTTTCTCCTGTTGCAACATTAGACACAATCAGATTTCTCTTGCAATAGCAGCACAAATCGAATGGAAGGTGTTCCAACTCGATGTCAAATCAGCCTTCTTAAATGGCATACTGGAGGAGGCAATATATGTCGAGAAACCATCAAGATTTGTGAAACAATGTGATGAATACTAAGTCTATCTGCTAAAATAGACTTTGTATGGCCTAAAGCAAGCGCCAAGAGCTTTGTATAGTAGGATAGAAGATAATTTGTTATGCTTGGGCTTTGAAAAAAGCTTATTTGAATCCGCTTTGTATGTAAAACATAAAAACACTGATATCCTTATTGTCTCTTTATATTGATCTTGTGGTAACTGGAAATAATATAAGGCTGATTGAGAAGCTTAAAGAAGAGATGATGCAAGCATTTTAAATGACATATCTTGGTCTTATGACCTATTTTCTTGGAAAGGAGATCAAGTAAAGCAAAAGTGAAGTGTTAATTTGCTAGAAGAAATACGCAAAGCAAATTCTTAAGAAATTTCAAATGGAGAATGCAAGTCAATGAGCACGCCGATGAATAAAAAAGAGAGGCTTTAAAAACAAGATTGAGCCGACAAAGTTCATGAAGGTTATAATATAAGCTTGATTGGATGCTTAATGTATCTAACTACAACAAGGCCTAATATTTTATTTGTTGTAAGTCTCCTTTATCATTTTATGCATTCTTCAAGTGAAATGCATTTAAGAGCTAAAAAAAAATATTAAGATATATCAAAGGTACTGTTCAGTATGGTTCAAAATTTGAGAAGTTTCAAAGCATCAAGTTACTCTGATTCTAAGATAGTGATTGGACTGGATCTGCAGATTATATGAGAAGCACCTATGGCCATTGTTTTAGCCTGGGTTCAAGAATATTCTATTGGTCATCTAAGAAACAGAAAATTGTTGCACAGTCCACTATAAAAGATGAGTTCATAGAAGCAACAGGAGCAGAAAGCCAAGTCTTGTGGTTGAGAAAGATTATTTATGAGTTACATTTGTAACAGAAGGAAAGTAACACCATTCTTGTAGACAACTAGGCAGCTACTGCAATCTCAAAAAATACGATGTTTCACAACAAGACCAAACATTTCATCATCAAGTTCTATTTCTTGAGAGAAGTGCAGCAACATGGAGAAGTGAGATCTAGTGGCAGACCAAGGATATTTGTTCATGGGGTTTGAAAATTAAAACTATAAACGTGTAAATAAATTTTTAGAAATGGGACCCTTAAAATTTTTTTTTGGGTTTAAAACCACACTTTTATCACATTTTAAAATAAAAAATAAAGCGAAAAAAGCTTCAAAAACATAATTGATACTTTTTTTTAAAAAAAAAAAGCTTGAACTAAAAAAATATTAACAAATGTTGTCAAAAGGATTCAAATTGGGGGCAAGCAGCTTAATATTCAAGGGACTTGACACTAAGCCATTTATTTCTATTTGTTTTGTGGGGTTCAAAATATATAAATCAAATAAAATATAGAAAATTTATCTTATATACATCGTGTATTTTTTTGCCGAGGGGGTTCGGGTGAACCCTCTTGACCCAATGTGGGTACTCCCCTGAGCAGACCTTTTTACTTAGCCTTTACCGACAGAAAATTCAAGCTTCATAGACAGAAAACTGGAGTTTGCACTATCCAAAGAAAGGAGGAGTGTTAGGAATCTTCTTTTAAACTGCAGTAAATTAAATTTTACTGCATATGTTATAAATAAGACTTAGTCAATTAGTTGTTAGTCATGGTTTCCTATTATTTTGGAGTTGCTTAGTGAACTGGTAAAGATCGTGTTTTTTTTACTATTCATTCTAGGATCATATGTATCCAATTTGGACCATTAATAAATTTTCACTTCTTCTACTTCTATTCTTTTACACAATCTCATTTTTTTTTGTTTTAGGCTCAGTTTTCGACTTCCTTTGGTGTTATTTAGCTTAAATAGGTTCTTAAAACCTTCAAGACATGCTATTAGTAATAGTTTTCTAAGTTAACTCTTCACAAATAAGACACCAATTCTTTTGATAATCATTGAGAAAAATCATGTAAACGAGCCATATAAGAGGAAATAGAGAATCCATAAAAAAAAATATGGCCCTCTAAAAAAGACATTCAATCCTCTATACAAGCAGGGACCTCATAGGCGCACCAAAAAAGAAACTAGAGATACAAATCTTAATCCGTACATTTACAAAATCTATTTTTTCCCTTCAAACACTTTTTTCCTATCCTTCCATACAACCCACATAAAAGATAACATCGCAAATAACCTACCCCCTACCAAGGCGACATAATTCAGTTCCCAAGAACTTACCTAATACAAAATATTAGCAACATGGTGGACAATAGTCAAAATATGATGATAACTATCTAGGAAAGAGAACTTTAGGTTATTACCTTCTTGTGGAAGTTGCAGAATGTACAAGGTATAGTCTTGCAGCTGCTGAGAAAGAAGATTATTAGTTCCCCAAAGATGACATTAAGAGAAAGTCGCATAATAGTAGATAAAGGCATTAGTATTGTCTTATATATCAAGTTGATTATCATTCAAGTAAGTTTGTATCTATTTTGATCATAAAAATATATATTGATCATTACAACCCCATTCTTTATCTTTGGGACATCATATATCGACACTCATTTCACATTGAGCAAATCTAGCATAAGGAAGAATCTCGTCAGTATCCCATAAGTTTAGGCTCCCTATTCAGTAGCATCTATATATATTTTAGGCTTCAAGTCCTTGTGTGATTCACTCCAGAACCAATTGCCACCACTAAGATACATATAAAAGATTCCTGGTCCTCTATATTTGACCATGACCTAACAGAAATAAAGATGCAACATTCCTTGGGTATGTTGTTGTTTGTTAATGTGGTGTATGTTTCTTAACTAATAGCCTATGCTGGGAGGATTCACTGCATGTGTCTGATACGTGTGCGCATCTAAATGTTGGATCCTTCATGGTCTAATTTTAAAGTTTCGGGGATATGGATCCATGTAAGGATACGGGTGCGAGGATTTACCTAAACCTAACTAAAACATGTAAAAGAAGAGTTAGAAAACCTAAATTAAGAGATATTACGGGAGAACATAAGGTGAATCTTGAAGAAAATTAACGAAATTGGAATAACATAGAAATTTATCCATACAAGGTATTTCATTTTCTTTAATTTCACCTTAGCTTTTTTATTGATTAGAGACAAACATTAAAATTATCCACACTTAGTGTCATGCCCCAAAATGAGTCATGAATGACAACCACACTTACCCTCCTATGAGGGCTAACAAAGTAATCCAAACCCCAACTTATTTATAATGCAACTAACAAAATACTAACCATATTAGGGAACCTTAAATCTTATTAGTGTTAGAAATAAAAATCCATTAAAGCCTACTATATGTCATTTTAAAAACCTGAAAGTTATCACATCAATGAAATCTAATCTTCAAATATTAAGTCTAAGAGTATTAAAAGGACTAAAATAGTTTATGTTCGAAAACTAAGGACATTAAATCATGCCATCACTGAGATAATCCAACACGAGCTTGAATGAATGGCTCATCCTAACACTTGATATGCTTTAGACAGGTTAGAGCTGAGTTTACGTCAAAGTCGTTGTAAACTCGGTGTACTCCACAAAAGAAAAATAAAGAAAAACACAAGTAGGGATCAGTACAAGGCAATATGTATTGGGTAGATATCACCGACTGACTTATATAGTAAACAATATGCATAAAATAATTGTATAGTATCAACAACTTAGCAGTGGAAAGCAACAAACATCATGAACCAATGTCAACAACACTAAAGTAGCTATGTAATCAATAAACAATATTAAGATCATACATGAAGAATCATGCCTCCAAACCAAGCTATTTTGGGGATTGAGTACATTAAGTTAATTCAGTAAGTTTTTCTCTTTAATATTAAATATCAAAATGTGACATCCTGATAGTTGTCTCAATAACTCCTTCAAAATATTAGTACCCAAGGTCTCATATAATTAGTATCAAACCAACCAATTGGATAACAACACCTCTTCCCATAAAATTACTCAAATGGGTCCATCTCACTACTCTAGTGATAATTGTTATTATATGTAAACTCAAATAACGACAAAACTATTTCCAAGTGGAATCTTAAACGGACCGATTATCGCGTAGACCTTGACAGATCCACCAGGAAAAATATTATCTAATATAACCATGATAAAATCCTAAATCAATATTGGCTATAATTAGGAGTGAACCTTAACCAGCTACCACACACTCATAATGCACAAACCATTGTAGATCTTATCAAGATTGCATCCGCACAAAATAATATTTCCTCGAGCTTAGGCTATAAAATATGATCATTGAACATCAAGTAAACATAAAGGAGAGTCAAACTCACATGATCCAAAGATGGAAATGATCAAGTAACCACCATCGAGTGATACATTCCAGCATATAAAAACTATAACTACATTTTTGAAATTTTAGATTAGTAGCTATTGTAGACAAACCTTAAGGATGAAAAACAAGACCCAGTGGTCCCCACATTTGATCACACATAGGCAACACATGATACTGATAATGAGATAAATCTTAAGTCTTTCAAACAAGTACAAATTTTCATAGTGTCTCACCTATATATTCCTATAAACAAATTTATGCGTGTATAATCACTATTATTTTTTAAATCTTTCATAAATGGAATGAACATTTCTAACAAGGGACTCACCCATATAATTGAAAACACACACGAACATAGAAAATGAATCATACTATAAACCATTCAAAAAATAAAGTAGTTGGTTACTTATGAATTTACTTAACCATAATTTAATAACTCCAGATACTTCTTCCATAGTGCCCATATCAAATATTTTTATTGATCTGACTCTATCTCCTTGATTTTTAGACACTTACAATCAACCATTCTTTTGCTTGTTGCAATTATACACCATATACACTCTAGACAATATTTGATAAACCTAGTTTCAACTAAAATTCAAACCATTATATACCTCAAACCAACACTTATGAAATTCTCGTACACCACAAAAAGATATACCTTGAACACATAACCTCTTTTCACCAACAAATGTCGGTGTAACGCATCATAACATTCTATATAGTCCAAACAATGGAGTAGTATTAATTTATCGTAATTTGAGCAATATAATCTCATGTAAAAAACCAACTTTTCCACACCACACTTTTTATTACTCAAACAAAAACACAATATTTACAAAAGTCGATGATAAACTCCTAATAACTCTGTACCGAACTATTTCACATAGCATAGTCATATTAAACTCATAGGCAAAAATAAATACAAACTTGAACTACACCCCAAGGGTTATACGAGATGTCTTATTCCTTTGCTTTTCCCAAAATCTTCCCACAATGAAAAATTCTAAATATCTTGACCCTTCAATATATTAGACATGTGTTTCTCTAGCTTGCTAACGGATTTCATCCTTTCACGAACAACTCATGAGTTTTACTTCACACTCTTAATCAAAACTCTGAGGGAGACCATCCCTTACATCCTTTAACAATCAAAACTAACAAACTTTATGGTCCAAACCTTGCATAAGTTCTTTCACATGCTCAATACTGACACAATCAATCATTTCTTATCTTACAAATACATATCTTCAAAAAATATATCACCATAAATGTAGACATATACTGAAAAAAATATGAATTTCAAATTCAACTGTGTAACTGAATCCTCTTATCTATCAACATTAGCTTATACCTTGAAGTTTTTAGAAATTCATGTATCTTAGCTTGTCATTAGTCCCATCTTAATAGATCATACCATATCCTTCAAAATTCAATACTACTGATTACTAAACTCAAAACCACAAAATAAACTCATTATCACACTCGAGTTGAACGTATACACACTCTGTTGTCAAGTATTTTCAATCGTTTCAATGAATATGATGAACACATAACACTTTTACAATAACCAGAGCAAAACAGATGAAGTCACGCGTCCCTAAAGTCAATTCTTAACCCCTAAAGATATATTTTTGTAATCCTTGCAATCAGAGAAAAATATTCTTGCTCTCACCTCTTTCTGAATGGTACACTACGTCCCACTATTTTTATTTATAACTCTGGCTCCTTTAAATTCTGTTTGAGTGTGTGCCCCAATGTCTCCTAAAACTTGCCATACAACCACATTACTTATAAATAGTAGAAAATCACAATTTTAGATACTCGAAGGTCTTTATTACATACCAGTATCATCTAATCAACATATCTCGATTGTATAATTCCATACCTATCACAATCCCTCGCGAACTATTCTTACCAGTGTGCATACTTAGCCCCTCTCTTCACCAAAGAATGAACGTTTTCCTTAAAATGATACATCAAGCCTAGTTATACCAATGAAATTTAAAGACTAACTTAAATTTATATGCACTTTCTTACAAATATCTTCAATTTCTTTACATTTTAACTCTAAATGAAGGGATTTCCTCACATTTTTAAACTACATTTTTTTATTTTCTTAGATCTTCTTTTCCTAAAACCTCGACATTGATTTATAGACATGGACAATCTCATAGGTTAGTGAAACTAGAATACTCCCTAACATGAATGTTAAATTAATCTAATATTCCAACTAAAAACATCAAATTTAGTACATCTTCTATATTTTGTAACAATATTTATTTATATTATATAATATTAAAAGTAAGAACACCAACAATACAATAATAACAAATTACCATATTAAAGATAAGGGAGGAGAAAGAAAATTTAAGGGGTGTAACTAAGAGACTTTAATAGTGAAGATTTTTTAAATTTAATAATATATTCTTTATTTTTAAAAATAGTTTGGTATGTGGTTTGATATTCACGTGCAACGCACGTGCGCCAAAACTAGTATATATCTATATATATATATACTACCTTAAAAGCAGGAACTCTCTAACTTGAATGTTAAATTACTATAATACCCCCAACTAAAATACCCTATATTATACTAAATGCACACACCTTTTCAAATTGATTGGTAGTGACTTTTCAGAAAGGTTATGAATTTTTTTTATAGAGTTCTGACTTTTTCGACGAGTTATGACAATTCTGGAAACTTTTGATTTGTCTGAAGGGTTGTGACTTATATAAAAAGACACGATAAGCACATTTTCATACAATCCTTGTTGTCTATAACTAGAGGGGGTCTCTCACGCTTTTAAACTACAAATTTTATTTGTTTTCTATTCCTCTAGTATATATAAATGAACTTTTTAAAGTAATCATGTGAGGAAGTGGTTACAAAATTTCTTCATCAGGAAGGGTAGTAAGAGATTCAGCTGCTGGTTGTAGGCTAGGCTGGCAGGAGCAACACCTTCTTGGTTATGGTGTGGTTGTTGAGCCAATTTTAAAGGTCTGCTGCTGAATCCTTGTAGATGTATTTTGGCATTGATTTTCTTAAGTTTGAAGCTTTCTGTCATCATGTACAAGTAATTTTCATGTTTTTCATCTTTTACTTGACAGGAATGCCAACAATGCAAAACACTCTCATCTTTTCAGTTATAGAGAAGAATAATTAGTTTTATATAAGATATATTAAAAGGAAGAAAAGTTACAAAACTTTTAGTCATATCATGAATTTTGAGTGAAAAGATAGAAAAGATGTTGAGTGACAACGGAAGGTGAACTTGAAAACCCTCCTTGCTACAAGAAATCTTTCTAGCGATCATAGTCATATTTGCCATTGGTCAGCCCTCTTCGGCGGCTGGCCAGCAATCTCCCTCAATTCAAATTCAATTCCCATTAGAAACCAAGATACTGGAGAAAAGGATGAGACCGGCGAACATAAAAGTTTGGCAACTGCTCAAGGAGGCAAATATGTTGACCTCCTTATTCCTAATACAATGAATTTATCTCAAAACACTAAACCTGCTACTGTGGCACCTATTCCCATCAAAAACACCTTTGTATATCAAAGGTATTCCAAGAATAACTTGGACTGAAGATGAATTTAGGCGGATGAACACCATTGAAAACTTACAATATACGGTGATAGGGAAGTTTTTTTATGGGTGACTAGAGATGGATGATTTGCAAATTCAAATTCACAAACAATGTATTGTGAAGGGTGGATGTAAGATTGGGTTACTACGGAATAGACATATTAATACGATTTGAAAGGCTATACATGTGGTTGTTTCTAGTGAGTGACAAAGATAAAGAGCAGCAACAACAACAAAATCAGCAACAAACATTATACAATGCAGGGATGGGAACTGCTGATTCTAGCAAAACAAATAGTGACTTGTGGTATGATAATTTAGTGCATAATGATGAAAAAATAAATACTAACTTTCATTTATGCTAAGTGTTCGGCACTTGAAAGACTAAGTTTGTGGGATGATATTTATTCACTAAGTCACAATATGAGGTTACCTTGGCTTGTAGATGGCGACTTCAATGTTATTTTGAATGATGAAGAGAAAATTGGAGGTCTTCCTGTTTATCCTCAAGAACACGAGGATTTTGCTTTCTGTGTGAACTCCTGTGCGCTTTTTGATGTTATATTTTAAGGGAGTCGTTTTACTTGGTGGAATGGAAGATTTGATGATGAATATATATTTAAAAGACTTGATAGACTGATAATCAATCTGTTTTAGCTTGGTCTTTATAGAAATGCGGAGCTGGAGCATCTTGTAAGAACAGGGTCTGAGTATGCACCCATGTTGTTGAGCTGTGGGGATCAAACTACTAAAATCAAGAGGTCATTCAGATTTCTGAAATTGGACAGAAAAAACTGATTTCTAAGATGTGAGAGATAATTGGGTGGTTGATGAGTTCATGGATGTTTTTATTAGCTTAAAACAGAAGATGAAAGTGACTAAATTTGCATTGTCTACATGGAGTCAAAGGCACAGGCTGAGGAAAAACAATATTTACACTACGAAGAAGAGTTTTGGAGAGAAAAATCAGGTGTAAAATGGTTTACTGAAGGAGACAAGAATACAATATTTTTTCATAATCTTGTGAACAGGAGAAGAAAGAGGTTACAAGTAAAAAGAATCCTTAAAAGAGATGGTGTCTCGACTGATGATGCTGAAGAGGTTGTAAGTCAGGTTGTTGCCTTCGTCCAAGCGTAGTTAACTGATGTTGAGAATGAGACAGTTTTCTTTGATTGAGAATATTCAGACACTTGTTACTGATGATGAAAACAATATGTTAAGTGCCAGTCCTAAAGTGGAGGAGATAAAAAATGTGGTTTTTTCAACTTAATAGTCACAGTGCTAGTGGACCCGATGGTTTTACTGGGCACTTCTATTAAGTCTGTCGGGATATCGTAGGAAGGGATGTTGTCAATGTGGTGGAGGCTTTATTTAATGGATTCGCTCTTCCCAAATCTATTGCTCATACTAATTTGGTACTAGTCCGTGTGTTTCACGTGAATATCAAACCATGTACTACACCTTTTTTTAAAAAAATAATGTAAATATTATTAAGTAAAAAAATTAACTAAACGATTTTAATATGAATGATAAAGTATAACTTCCAATGAATTCTAGATGTAAACTTTATTATAAATACTGAATGTTCCCCATAGTACATTACTTAGTTATTATTATATTGCTATTTTATTTTAATTTAATATAATATAATCCAAATATTAAAGATATATTAAATTGGATGTTTTTATTTGGCGTATTATATTAATTTAACATTCATCTTATAAGGGAGTGTTACTAGCATGTGCTTATTATTTCTTATCACATAAATCACAACCCTTTGAAAATGTCACAACTCATCGAAAAAGTCATAACATTTTGAAAAAGTAGCAACCATTCAATTTGAAATGGTGTCTTCTCTCAGCATAATATAATGTAATTTCCAAGTCATCGGAATACATGTTACTCTATGGACATTACACAACCCTTCAATGTTAAAATGTGTATGCTTTTAATTGAATATTAGTTCTCTACATAGTATGAGTGATATTAAATCATTAGTATTTCCCGTAACAACACTATTATGTAATATTTAAATTACTTCTATTTAATAAAAATCATATTTTGCATAAACTATTCAAGTATTATAAAATTTATCATGTATTAGTAGAAATTTTGTCAATTAAATAGCACTTAAAAGCATATAACACAAAATCAAAGAAACTTTTTTCATAACAATGCAAAAGTATATATAATTACATAAAAATATGGATTGCATTCTAATTCTATTTTGGACAACCATACCTTAACTCCAAAATGAAAAAAACACAAACATAAAATCATAATCTAACATAAAAAAGATCTAATGAAATACCTAAGTCATATCTTATATCATTAAGTTTAGCAGTTGAACTATATTGTAAGAAAACTTCGATTTTAATTTGAGAATGAAGCTATTTGATCTTCTTCTTAGTTAGCTTTTTGACGAATATTCATATAATAATCTAGGAAGAAGAAAAGAGAATAGTAGATGACAGAAAAAAAAGAATGTGATGACCTAGGAAGCAATTAACTGGTATTTATAGTGATATTTAATTGTCTGTATACCTACAAATTTAGTTTAATGGGGCACATTGAATCATAATAGATAAATTTATTTTAGTTTCAAAATTCAACGAATCGCAAAATTTGAAGAGTTCCCTACATTATTGTTTCTTGATAGATAAATTTATGTTTATTTCAAAATTCAAAGAGTTTCATACATTATTGTTATCTACTTTAATTAATTACTTTAACCTAATTGTTTGTAACCATAATGTTATAAGTAAAAAATTAAAGTGTAGTTGTTGGATTTCATATTGCACCATTACATAATTAAATATTAGTATTTAAAAAATAAAAAAATTTATTATGATTTAGTGGAGGGGCAAAATAGTAATCAAATTTTGAAGGTGGGAGCATCCCACTTATAATAATACTAGTTTCGGGCACGTGCGTTGCACGTGTGTCCCAAGATAAGTTGCATGAAGTTGTTGTAACGATGTGTTTGTATGACCTTTTTGATATTAAAGACGAAGAAACCATAAATAGTGTGAAAGAAAAATAATTATCTGTTAAATGTGTGTTGTACATTTTGATTTAGTAATTTATTGATAGAATAAAAATAGTTCAACAAAAAAAATAGTTACAAATAAAAACAATTATTTAAGAATAATACATAAAGAACTTTCACATATATAAGAAATAATAGGCAAGCTAGAAGTCATACTCATATTGCAGCTATCTCAAATTTTCTTTACAAGAAAATCAACAAAGCATTTCTTTTGTATTGAAAGATATATGTATTTTTTTCTTCTAAAGATGAGTCTTAACTTAACTAAGAGAAAAATAATTAATTAAATTGGACAATTTGAACTTAAACTTCATGTTACAATTAAAATGAATTAAATCAAAGAAAGTGAATGATGGGAATCAAAGTCTCAAATATCTTTACATATTTCACCAGTAGCTAAAGACTTTTAGTAGACGAATATGGTATATTGAATTAAGTGTATTTATTTATTAAGTATTGTAACGACCTGTTTAGTCGTTTTGAGCACCAGACTTCAATTTTGGAGAAATTGGCAGAAACGATGGACCCCACGACGGACCGTCATGGGCACGACGGACCGTCACAGGGTCTCGTTTCAAAACACTTAGAAAATCTGAAATTGGGTACTGAAAATCGACTCTCTGAACTTCGTGACGGAATGGCAGGAAGGACCGTCACAGGTGTAACGGACCGTCACAGACCCTTCAGAGAAATTGAGTCTCTGAACTATGTGACGGGCAGCAGGACGGACCGTCGCAGGCGCGACGGGCCGTCACAGACTGCGCAATCCCATTCTGGGTCGGATTTCTTGATACGTTTTAAGGGACGTTTTTGACTATTCTTGCCTTAATTATAAAGTTAGTGGGTTAAAATTAATAAGTCTAATTACTTGGGGGGTTAAAAGAGGTAACCTTAAGTTAATTAGTGGGGCATTATTGCCATCTTTTATTCTTAATTATATACTAATTAGGGTAAAAGAAAGAGGGTTGGAAAAAGAAAAGAGAAAAGAACAGAAAGAGAGAGAAGGGAATCGATAGAGAGAGAGACGATCGAGAAGGGGAAACACAAAGCTTTGGAAAAAATTTGCTTGCTTGATCACTAATCTTCGGTGGAGGTAGGTTATGGTTTTCATGCTATTCGTAGTAAACTCTTAATAGCGAATGATATGTGTTAGTAGTATTGTGAACCTTCTATATGCTTAATTGTATGCTTGCATGAATGATGTGATTATGTAATTATGAATAAATAAGAATGATGAAACTATTGAATCCCAAATCTTGAAAAGAAACCCTAATCTACTTTGTTAATGATGATGCCTTGGTATAAAAGAAGGCTTGATGAATGAAAGTAGTGAGATTAGTGGATCGGGTGCCACGTTCCGGTACCAGGATAGAATATGAGGATCGGAGTGTCACGTTCCGACACCAGGATGGAATATGGATCGGGTGCCACGTTCCGGTACCAGGATAGTATATGAGGATCGGAGTGTCACGTTCTGACACCAGGATAGAATATGGATCGGGTGCCACGTTCCGGTACCAGGATAGTATATGAGGATCGGAGTGTCACGTTCTGACACCATGATTGAATATGGATCGGGTGCCACGTTCCGGTACCAGGATAGAATATGGATCGGGTGTAACGTTCCGACACCAGGATAGAATATGGATCGGGTGCCACGTTTCGGTACCAGGATAGTATATGAGGATCGGAGTGTCACGTACCGACACGAGGAGAAAAAAGATAAAGAATCTTGAAAGCTGTTAATATATTCAATCTAATGAACCTAATTCCCAAATGAGTATGATGAGGAGGCGTGAGTCCTCATTGATGAGCTTGGTGTTGTAACCAAGGTCAATGGTAATTGTAAATGCTGCATGCTAAGGATATTAGTTGAATTTATGATATTATTTGATATATATTGTTTTCTATTTTGAGTTGGCCGATGATATCTACTCAGTACCCGTGTTTTGTACTGACCCCTACTTTTATGTTTTCTTCTTGTTTATTTGTGGAGTGCAGGTTACGTGCTGTCGCCTTCGACTCAACAGTAATTCAAGTCAGCCTTACTACACCGGAAATTCAGGGTGTGCTAATGCTTCTAGCTTGGACTGGATCTTCTTCTTCAAGTCTTGATGCCTTGAACTTCCGGCATTGACTAGCTTCTTATGTATTTTTAGCTTTTAGAATACTCTTAGTTTAGTCATTTGATCGTAGATGTTCTTGTGGTGATGACTTTCAAATTTTGGGGATAATAATAGTTATTGATTTTATTAATGAGTTTAAGTCTTCCGCATTACTTTATGTTGATATTACATTGAAATGTTAAGGTTTAAATTGGTTGGTTCGCTCACATAGGAGGGTAAGTGTGGGTGCCAGTCGCGGCCCGGATTTGGGTCGGGGCAAACTTGGTATCAGAGCATTAGGTTTGTTGGTCTCATCACACAAGAACGAGTCTAGTAGAGTCTTAAGGAACGGTAGGGGGATGCCTTTACTTTTCTTTGAGAGGCTATAAGACTTTAGGAAAATTCCATTCTTTCTTTCTTTCTTTCGTGCTACTACTTGAATCCAATTGGTATCTAGGTGATACAAATTTGTATCTGACCATCTTCACTCTCTTTCGCAGATGGTTAGAACTAGAGCAACGACTACGCCAACACCAACACCAGCACCGGCAGGACAGGGTGCGTCTGAGCCAGCCACTGGGACTGCAGCTCGAGGAAGAGTAGCGGCAAGAGGCCGTGGTAGAGGTCGTGGGAGGACGTCCTCTAGGGGAAGAGGACGAGCACCTAGCCCATCTGATACTAGGGCAGTGACTCCTCTATCGACTGAGGAAGTAATAAGAGAAGGGGAGGATGGGGAAAATGAACAAGTGCAGAATGAGGGATTGCCACCCCAACCTACCCCAGAGATGATCAATCAGGTTCTCGCCTATCTCAGTGGGTTGCCTGATCAAGGTCAGGCACCTCCAGTGTTTTCTGCGCCAACACCTCTGGTTTCAGAAGTACAACATGCAGCCATTATGGCTCCTCGTATGGATGCCTCATTAGACATAGGCACATTTCCATGTCTGACTATTGGGCCTATAATGATAAATGATCAGCATGAACTTTTCAGTAAGTTCTTGAAATTGAAACCACCAGTCTTCAAGGGTGCTGAATCGGAGGATGCTTATGATTTTCTGGTTGACTGTCACGAGCTACTACACAAGATGGGTATAGTAGAATGGTTTGATGTTGAGTTTGTGACTTATCAGTTTCAAGGGAACGCCAAAATGTTGTGGCGGTCGCATATTGAGTGTCAACCAACAGAGGCACCACCTATGACTTGGGCCTCATTCTCTAACTTATTTATGGAGAAGTATATACCCCGGATATTGAGGGATAGGAAAAGGGATGAGTTCTTGAGCCTAGAGCAAGGTAGGATGTCGGTCAATGCATATGAGGCTAATTTCCGTGCACTATCCAGATATGCCACCCAACTTTGTTTCAGTCCACAAGAGTGGATTCATCGTTTTGTGAAGGGGTTGAGGTCAGAGTTGCGGATTTCAGCCTTACAGGTAGCGGCTACGGAAAAATCCTTCCAAGAAGTGGTAGATTTCGTGGTAGAGGTGGAAGGAGTGAAGCCAGATGAATTCACCATGGCATCGACATCAAAGAGATTTTGAAAGGGAGGTGAGTTTAATGGTTCATACTCTAGAGGACAGAGTTCCGGAGGTTACGCAGTTCGACCCATTCAGTCTTCACTACAGACTGTAGTTGGAGGTCCACCTCCGACTGGTCAACATTTCTCTGAGAGACCTATGAATGAACCCAGAGAGTGCTATGGATGTGGGGAGATTGGACATATTAAGAGATATTGTCCAAAACAGAGTTATAGACCTCCAAATGTTAGAGGTAGAGGTGGTCATGGTAGAGGCCGTTATTCTTGAGGACGTGGTGGCCGAGGTAATGGTGGCCACCAGAACGGCCGAGGTGATGGGCAACCTGTAGCCACTACATAACAACATGGTAGGGGCAACGGACAGACGGGTGAGAGGGCCCATTGCAACGCTTTCCCTGGGAGATATGAAGCGGAGGCATCTGATGCTGTCATCACAGGTAATCTTCTGGTTTGTGATTGCATGGCTTCTGTATTGTTTGAACCTGGATCCACATTTTCATATGTATCTTCCTCATTTGCTAATAGTCTAAATTTACATTGTGAATTACCTGATATGCCTATTCGTGTTTCTACTCCGGTGGGTGAGTCTGTGGTGTTGAAAAGGTATATAGGTCCTGTTTGGTGAACTTTGTGGGGAGCAACACTTATCTAGATTTGGTTATCTTAGAAATGGATGATTTTGATGTAATTCTGGGTATGACTTGGCATTCTCCGCAATTTGCGATCTTGGATTGTAATGCTAAAACGGTGATGTTAGCCAAGCCTGGGACAGATCCGTTAGTGTGGGAGGGTGACTACACTTCCAATCCGGTGGGTATCATCTCCTTTCTTAGTGCTAAGAAAATGGTTAGTAAAGGGTGTTTAGATTTCTTGGCACATCTTAAGGATGACACTACTCAAGTTCCTTCGATTGAGTCGGTTTTGGTGGTCCGTGAGTTTCGGGATGTGTTCCCTGCAGATCTTCCTGGTATGCCACCAGATAGGGATGTTGATTTCTGTATTCACCTTGAACCGGGTACTCGCCCCATTTCTATACCCCCTTATAGAATGTCTCCCGCAGAGTTCAGAGAGTTAAAGGCACAACTTCAAGAGTTGTTGAACAAAGGCTTCATTAGACCAAGTGCATCCCCTTGGGGTTCTACGATTTTGTTTGTGAAGAAGAAGGACGGGAGTTTTCGGATGTGCATAGACTACCGGCAGTTGAACAAGGTAACCATAAAGAACAAGTACTCTCTTCCTCGCATTGATGACTTGTTCGATCAGTTACAAGGTGCTTGTGTCTTCTCTAAGATTGACTTGAGATCCGGTTATCATCAATTGAAAATACGGGCAACGGATGTGCCAAAGACCGCTTTTAGAACCAGGTATGGGCATTACAAATTTGTAGTGATGTCTTTTGGTCTTACGAATGCCCCTGCTGCATTCATGAGTTTGATGAACGGGATTTTTAAGCCATATTTGGATCTCTTTGTGATCGTATTTATTGATAACATACTGATATACTCTAAAAGTAGGGAGGAACATGAGGAGCATTTGATAATGGTATTGGAAATGTTGAGGGAGAAAAAGCTTTATGCCAAATTCTCCAAGTGTGAGTTTATGCTAGATGCAGTGTCCTTCTTGGGGCACGTGGTTTCGAAGGATGGGGTGATGGTAGATCCTTCTAAGATTGAGACAGTGAAGAATTGGGTAAGACCTACTAATGTGTCAGAAATAAGGAGCTTTGTTGGGTTAGCTAGCTACTACCGCCGATTTGTCAAGGGATTCTCTTCTATTGCTTCCCAACTGACGAACTTGACTAAGCAAAATGTCCCATTTGTATGGTCGGATGAGTGTGAGGAAAGCTTTAAGAAGCTCAAGACTCTGTTAACTATTGCACCAATTCTCACCTTGCCAGTGGAGGGTAAGAATTTCATTGTCTATTATGATGCATCCTATTCGGGTTTGGGTGCAGTGCTAATGCAAGAGAAGAATGTGATTGCTTATGCTTCAAGACAATTAAAAGTGCATGAACGTAACTATCCAACTCATGATTTTGAATTGGCTGCGGTAGTGTTTGCATTAAAGCAATGGAGACACTATTTATATGGGGTTAAGTGTGAGGTCTACACGGATCATCGTAGCCTTCAGTATGTCTTTACTTAGAAGGATTTGAACTTGAGACAAAGGAGATGGATGTAGCTACTAAAGGACTACGATATCACTATCTTGTATCATCCGGGAAAGGCGAATGTTGTAGCGGATGCTTTAAGTAGAAAGGCGGGAAGCATGGGAAGTCTAGCTCACTTGCAAGCTTCTAGACGCCCATTGGCTAGAGAGGTTCAGACTCTAGCTAATGACTTGATGAGATTAGAAGTAAATGAGAAGGGAGGATTGTTGGCTTCTGTGGAGGCAAGATCTTCCTTTCTTGACAAGATTAAGGGAAGACAGTGTGATGATGAGAAACTGCGCAGAATTCAAGATAAGGTATTGCGAGAAGAGGCTAAGGAAGCACAAATCGATGAGGAAGGTGTTTTGAGGATCAAGGGAAGGGTATGCGTGCCCCGTGTCGATGATTTGATCAACACTATTTTGACATAGGCTCATAGTTCAAGGTATTCGATACGTCCGGGTGCAACCAAGATCTACTTTGACCTAAAGCAACACTTTTGGTGGATTAGAATGAAGCGTGACATTGTGGACTTTATTGCCAAATGTCCAAACTTCCAACAAGTAAAGTATGAACACCAAAGGCCCGGAGGAACACTTCAGAGAATGCCCATTCCGGAATGGAAATGGGAGAGAATCGCAATGGACTTCGTTGTTGGTCTTCCAAAGACGATGGGTAAGTACGATTCCATCTGGGTGATTGTTGATAGGTTAACTAAGTCTGCTCATTTCATTCCGGTCAAGGTGACTTACAATGCAGAGAAGTTAGCCAAACTTTACATCTCCGAAGTGGTGCGATTGCATGGGGTTCCACTCTCCATTATATCAGATAGAGGTACGCAGTTTACTTCTATGTTTTGGAAAACACTGCATGCGGAATTGGGTACTAGGTTGGACCTTAGTACCGCGTTCCATCCTCAGACCGATGGTCAGTCTGAGCGAATGATTCAAGTGTTGGAGGATATGTTTCGCGCATGTGTGATATAGTTTGGTGGCCATTGGGATAGCTTCTTACCCTTAGCAGAATTTTCATACAATAATAGCTATCACTCAAGCATTGGTATGGCTCCATTTAAAGCATTGTATGGTAGGAGATGTAGGTCCCCCATTGGTTGGTTTGATGCGTTCGAGGTTAGACCTTGGGGTACTGATCTTTTGAGGGATTCGATGGAGAAGGTGAAATCTATTCAAGAAAAGCTTCTAGCGGCGCAAAGTAGACAAAAAGAATATGCAGATCGAAGGGTTAGAGTCTTAGAGTTCATGGAGGGAGAACGAGTCTTGCTGAAGGTTTCGCCCATGAAAGGGGTGATGCGGTTTGGTAAAAGGGGTAAGCTAAGTCCAAGGTACATTGGACCATTTTAAGTACTTAAGCGAGTAGGGGAGGTGGCTTATGAGTTAGCCTTGCCTCCAGGGCTGTCCGGAGTACATCCGGTATTCCATGTGTCGATGTTGAAAAGATACCATGGGGATGGAAACTACATTATCCGTTGGGATTCAATTTTGCTTGATGAGAATTTGTCTTATGAAGAGGAACCTGTTGCCATTCTAGATAGGGAAATTCTCAAGTTGAGATCAAGGAAGATTGCATCCATCAAAGTTCAATGGAAGAATCGACCCGTTGAAGAAGCCACATGGGAGAAGGAGGCAGATATGCGAGAAAGATACCCACATCTGTTTTCAGATTCAGGTACTCCTCTTCGCCCTTGTTTTCCTTCTTGTGATCGTTCGGGGACGAACGATGGGTAAATTGGTATCTATTGTAATGACCTGTTTAGTCGTTTTGAGCTGCAGACTTCAATTTTTGAGAAACTGGCAGAAACGACAGACCCCACGACGGACCGTCATGGGCACGACGGACCGTCGCAGGGTCTCGTTTCAAAACACTTAGAAAATCTGAAATTGGGTACTAAAAATCGACTCTCTGAACTTCGTGACGGAATGGCAGGACGGACCGTCACAGGTGTAATGGACCGTCACAGACCCTTCAGAGAAATTGAGTCTCTGAACTCTGTGACGGGCAGCAGGACGGACCGTCGCAGGCGTGAAGACTGCGCAATCCCAGTCTGGGTCGGATTTCTTGATACGTTGTAAGGGACGTTTTTGACTATTCTTGCCTTAATTATAAAGTTTGTGGGTTAATGTTAATAAGTCTAATTACTTGGGGGTTAAAAGAGGTAACCTTAAGTTAATTAGTGGGGCATTATTGCCATCTTTTATTCTTAATTATATAATAATTAGGGTAAAAGAAAGAGAGTTGGAATAAGAAAAGAGAAAAGAACAGAAAGAGAGAGAAGGGAATCGATAGAGAGAGAGACGATCGAGAAGGGTAAACACAAAGCTTTGGAGAAAATTTGCTTGCTTGATCACTAATCTTCGGTGGACGTAGGTTATGGTTTCATGCTATTCATAGTAAACTTTTAATAGCGAATGATATGTGTTAGTAGTATTGTGAACCTTCTATATGCTTAATTGTATGCTTGAATGAATGATGTGATTATGTAATTATGAATAAATAAGCATGATGAAGCTATTGAATCCCAAATCTTGAAAAGAAACCCTAATCTACTTTGTTAATGATGATGCCTTGGTATAAAAGAAGGCTTGATGAATGAAAGTAGTGAGATTAGGTGATCGGGTGCCACGTTCCGGTACCAAGATAGAATATGAGGATCGGAGTGTCACGTTCCGACACCAGGATAGAATGTGGATCGGGTGCCACGTTCTGGTACCAGGATAGTATATGAGGATCAAAGTGTCACGTTCCGACACCAGGATAGAATATGGATCGGGTGCCACGTTCCGGTACAAAGATAGTATATGAGGATCGGAATGTCATGTTCCGACACCAGGATAGAATATGGATCGGGTGCCACGTTCCGGTACCAGGATAGAATATGGATCGGGTGTCACGTTCCGACACCAGGATAGAATATGGATCGGGTGCCACGTTCCGGTACCAGGATAGTATATGAGGATCGGAGTGTCACTTACCGACACGAGGGGAATAAAGATAAAGAATCTTGAAAGTTGTTAATATATTCAATCTAATGAACCTAATTCCCAAATGAGTATGATGAGGAGGCGTGAGTCCTCATTGATGAGCTTGGTGTTGTAACCAAGGGCTATGGTAATTGCAATTGCTGCATGCTAAGGATATTAGTTGATTTTATGATATTATCTGATATATACTGTTTTCTATTTTGAGTTGGCCGATGATATCTACTCAGTACCCGTGTTTTGTACTGACCCCTAATTTTATGTTTTTCTTCTTGTTTATTTGTGGAGTGCAGCAAACGTGTCGTCGCCTTCGACTCAACAGTAATTCAAGCTAGTCTTACTACACCGGAAATTCAGGGTGAGCTAATGCTTCTAGCTTGGACTGGATCTTCTTCTTCAAGTCTTGATGCCTTGAACTTCAGGCATGGACTAGCTTCTTATGTATTTTTAGCTTTTAGAATACTCTTAGTTTAGTCATTTGATCGTAGATGTTCTTGTGGTGATGACTTCCAGATTTTGGGGATAATAATAGTTATTGATTTTATTAATGAGTTTAAGTCTTCCTCATTACTTTATGTTGATATTACATTGAAATGTTAAGGTTTAGATTGGTTGTTTCGTTCACATAGGAGGGTAAGTGTGGGTGCCAGTTGCGGCCCGGATTTGGATCGTGACAAGTAACCCTTCAAACTCTTCATATTTTATATTTTCAAAGAGTGTTATACTCTATACAAAGTTATAGGATTATTTTAGTAATCCAACCTTTAACTTTGTTGCTTCACACTTTTAATAGAACTAATAACTCTATTTTTTACTATAAAGTTTGTAAAATAAAATAGTAAATCAGGAATAATGTATTTTAGAAGCTATACAACTTACATTTGTGGTCACCAAAGCAAGAACAATTATCAACCATGCAAAGAAAGTCTTATTGTGTACAATAATTTTTTATTTGTAGTTATATATTTATCAAATAGGAATTAACTCGGAAAAGAAAATAGAGAGTTTTTAATGGTAAATAAAAGAACACCTCTAATGAAATCAACAAAAATATAATAAAATGAAGCTAAAAATAACAATATGAAAGAAAAAAGTACAAAAAATATAGACAGGTAAGAGATGACAACTTTCTTTATTCTCTTCCAATTATTCAAAATATCTTCCGATAGGATATAATTGAGAGACTGAAAAGATTGTCATGAATATGTCATTAACTCATTCCATGGATGAAAGGTGAATGTAACAAATAATTATTAATGAACAGCAACAAACATATAACATCTTCATTTCTAATATAATAACACAAAATAAAAATTCCACTTGAACACATCGAAGAGAAATTTAAACAGATCTTAATTAATCTACAAGAAAGTTATCAAACAAATATTATGATACAAGGATTGAAGAGAATTAGCTATCATAAAAACTAAGACACCATATATCATGGAACAATTTACATATGGAAAAATTAGTGAAGCACAAAGTGATATTTATAGTCAAGATATAGAAATTCAAAAGTCAAAGTTATAAAAAGATTATTAAAATATCATTGAATTTCTTTATAGAAGAAGTGAAAGGACACTTTATATTTTATTCTTTAAAAAAACTAAACTTGTAGTTATTCTTTAAAGTTGAAGCGGCTGACTATAATTATTCATGACTATAATTATTCAATATATGTACTAATACAAATACAAGAATATGAAGAATCAATCTTGAAATTAAACATTCATTGTATAGTAGTCAATATGATACTTAGCATTTATTTAAATATATTTTTATTTTTTCTTACACAAATTATCAAAGGAGTATTTTCTTTATTTAAAGATAAAAATATTTAATTAATTTTATAAGATGAGTTTAATTAAATATTTTATAGCCTTTCAATTTGTGTAGGGGTAAAATGATAATTCAACTTTTCACTTTGGAGCTTCCCACGTATAATAATATATGATGATATGATATGATTATTGCCTAAGAATATAGTGAATTATGAGATCTATTAGTTTAAGTAATTTTCTAAACAAAGTTATCTGTAGAGTGATTCATCATAGGATGGAAAGACTAACCCCAATACTGATCTCTCCTAATCAGTCTGGTTTTGTGAAAGGATGAAGCATCACAGATAATGTCCTCTTAGCTCAAAACATTATTGCAGATATCAGATTAAGAGGTAGACTAACTAATGTTGTGATCAATCTTGACATGTCCAAGGCTTATGATAGAGTGCAAGCAGAGAACACTGAGATCATTGTGGATAATCAAGATGCTATAGCCATATCCAAAGATCATGTGTTTCATGGATGGGCCAAGCACTTCAACATCAAGTTTTATTTCTTGAGGAAAGTGCAGAAAAATGATGAAGTGGTTTTACTCTTATGCAAATCAGAGAATCAAGTGTCGGACATTTTTACAAAGCCATTTCATGTTAGCGGATTTTTAATTTCTTAGAGAAAAGTTGGGAGTTTGCTATTCCTGATTCATGAGGAGTGTTGTTATGTGTCTCATGATCTTCTTTAAGAGGGTCAGTGACTTCAGCTGATTATTAATAGATTACTTTTCTTTTAGTCATTATCCTATTAATATTTAAAGTTTTTCCTATTTTATAGGCATGTTAGCAATCCATGACTCCATGTTCTCTATTAGTGGTCCTACCCCTCTTCTTATTTAATGAGCTTGAAGTTCACAAAAGTTAATCATTCAGATATCAATTCATCTTTCTGTTTCTGTTAATTAATAACACGTTCCTAATAATTGGCATCTGATGGTTCCTTTTACTTAATATGCACCCCTTATCGATTGTAAGATGGTGTACTGGAGATTGCCTAGTATAGGGTCCTACAAGTGTAACTCAGATAGTGCAGTACAAGGAATTTGTGGCCCTAGTGACGCGGCCTGTTGAATTAGAAATGATGCAGGAAATTTGATACATGCCGAGTCTTTTGGTTTGGGAATAACTCCATTTTTATTGTCTGAGGCAATGGCTTTGCGAACATGACTGGAGTACTGTATAATACATCAATTCTTACCAGTAATATTGGGAGGTTACTTGGAGTAGTCGGGTGGAGGTGAAAAGGATCAATCATCTGAGAATTAATGTTGATGCAAGAGTGGAGCACATTCTAAGGGAAGGCAACTCTTTTGAAAATTATTTAGCTAATTGAATTTTTCTTTCTTCAGGCAAAACAAATATCATTTATTTAGATTTACAAGATTTACCACCAAAAGGGAATGCAATATTACACCTAGATAAGACACAAATTCCCAATTTGAGAATTAGAAACATCCAAAACAGGGGATTCAATGCACAACATAATTGAGACAAACTAGAACAACCATACATGGATGATAAATAAATATCAAAAGGCGCTGGAAATACTTGCATGATTGTAAAAGTGTATGTAAATAAATATCAAAAGGCGTTGGAAATACCTGCATAATTGTAAATGTGTATGTAATTACAATGTATGTGGAGATGGAACTCATATATGGCCTCCTTATGCAGTGGTATAAGTTTCTTTGGAGCTCAACCTGCACAGAAGGTCATGGATGAATTAAATTGAAGCATCATGATGCACAAACATGAAAGAGGAGAAATATTTGTTAACCTAACTTCATTTTGTGGCATACATCTGATCAATCCGAGTTGAAGTAGTCCTCAAAAAACCTAATTTCATGGCACTTGTGAAAATTTTGAGTGTCTTTAGTGAAATTTGTCCAAATTCTGATCCATATATATGTGTACATTGGAGACATTTGAACTATTTTCTCTGCTACCTTCATTGAAGAGTTCGATTTCTCCAACTATGGAGCATCTTTGAGTCATACAAGGAAAGGATAAAACATAGTAATGGGGCTCAAGGATTGAGTTACAACATCAAAAGCGAGTTAGGGAGTAGATAGATTCTTACCTGAGTTTTCTTGTGCGGAAAAGAAACAAATGTTGCTGGTTTCAACAGGTGATGACTTGATTCCTTTCATGGCAAACACCATCTTCCAATGGAAGCTCAATGTTGAAAACGGCAACTGTTTTTTCTTGGGGTTGAAGCATAAAGAGAGAGTATTCAGAAAGATGAGGGATGTAAGGATGAAGGTGTGTTTTATTTATGAGGAAAGCTCCTCTATTTATACACATAAATTACAGCGTCATACTATTTACTTCACATAATTGGCCGACAAACTTTTTACATGATTGGCCGACAAACTATTTACTTTACGACTTTTGTACATTTGGCTTTTTTCAGCCGACGCAAGGCGACAAAAATAAAAAGACTCTTACTTTATACATATGGCTGATATTCAGCCGACACAACAATACATATAATACTTTATACATATGGCTGTTATTCAGCCAACAATAATAACTTTTTTTTTATCTTTATTCTAAATCAACTGTAGGTATCACATTGTCTTCTCCGTTGCATTTGGAGTATTTGTGGTCTGGATATTTGTTGCTGATAAGTTTGCAATACCTTACTAATAATTCTTCTGAAATAAATCCTTTCTTCAAAGCTCTCGTAGATGGTTGTTCTTCTGGTTGTAACAATGACAAAATCCATCTTTGAACTTCGTCTCTATCTGATTTTCTTAATTCTTTGGAGTTTGCATATATCATTACCTGATCTCTTGCATAATAGCTCCAAATAGCATTGCCATTTAAATAATTGTTTGCTAGCTCTTGTATAATCGTAGCTATACCAGTTATTCTTTTATTTGCATAAAAATTAGGTATTTCTACTTTTGGTATGTCATTTTGTTTTTCTATCTCTTCTGGAATAATCATATCTTTTGTTAATCCTATCTTTACCACCTGTATTGGTGATTTTATCTCTTCGTATAATATCTCTGCTGGTGCTGTATAACATTTTATATAGAATAAATTTCCTTTGGTAATTCTTTTATATGTTAGAAATGCTCTATGTAATTCTTATATTCCTACTATCTCTTCTCCGGTATATGTGTATACTATATTTAGTAGTCCATAGTTATAACATGTTTTTACTAGGTTGGGGTTGGTCTTAGGGTGTGCAATAAGTTTGTTATATCCTTGTAGTTTCTGGGTTATATAATCTTCTTCGGGATTTTTCGTTTGTGTAGATATTGGATTTAGGTTTAGGTATGTTTGGATTTTGTATATGTTTTCAAAGTAAGATTGGGTAATATAGTTATATCTTTTTTTGTCGTTTTGTAGGCTTACTGCATAGGTTGATGTTTGTGGTTCTGCTGGTATTTGCATTTGTGGTTTTTGGGTAAATGGTTTTGCAAATAACTGGTTTAAGTTTGTGTTTTTTTGTTTTTCACTAGTTCTTTTACTTGTACCTGCAGCTGTATCTGAACAAACATTGTTATGGGTTTTCCGGAGTTTCCCATCATCTCCTTCTATCTCTGGCTGTTTTCCGTCTGCCGTACGACGTAGCTCCGCATGTTTTTTGTCATGCTGCTGACCGTTAGCTTTCAGCTCCTTTACTTCTATTTCTATCTTTTCTACTTTTTGGCATAGATTTGTCATCATTGCCAGTAGATCTTTCATCATATCTTTTTCTTGAGAGGTAGTCTGCAATTAGATTTTCGTCAGTTTTTATAATTTCAATTGTAAATGTAAAATTCAATATATTTAATATCAATCTTCTTATTTCCTTTGTTGTAACTGAATCATCTATCTTTTTGGTTATCCACCATTTTACCTGTGTATTATTTGTTCTTACAATAAATTTATTGTAAACTATGTATGGTTCGAATGCTAGTAAACATTTATATAATGCAAATAATTCTTTTCTATTTATTTCCAATTTTGTTTGTGCCTCAATATATGATCCTGAGCAATACCTGCAATGGTGTTCTACCTTTTCTTTATTATATTTATATTTTAGTACTCCTCCATAACTATGGTCACTTGAATCTGTTTCAATTATATATGTGAATGTTCTACTTTCATCAGGAAAATATAATTTTGGTAATTTTTTGCATAATTTTTTAATAGTTTTATGTGTTCTTTATCTTTGTTGTCAAAATGATATTCAATATCTTTTTTGAGTTTTTAGTATAATGGTTTTAAATGTTCTGCTAATTTTGGTATATATTCCCTTACTTGATTTACTAATCCTAAGAATGATTGTAATTTCTTTTTTGTATCTATATTTTCATCCATAGTAATTATTTTTTGTACTATGTGAGTTTGCATTTTTATTCCATTTTTATCTAATTGTATTCCTAGAAATTCTATCTGTGGTTTCATAATTTCTGTTTTACTTTTACTTAAACTTATACTTGAGTGTTTAATTATGTGTATAAATTTTTCTAATAATCTTATATGTTCATCTTGTGTTTTAGAATATAATAATATATCATTTATATATATAACACAATTTTCTAGCTGGTTAAAACAGTTATCCATAAAATGTTGATATCTACCTGGTGCATTTTTATATCCAAATGGTAATACATTCCATTCATAAAATCCTTATGGTACTGTAAATGCTGTTAATTGTTTTGATTCTTCTTCTAGTTTTAGATGGTAAAATTCTGATTTACAGTCAAATTTGCTTAAATAGTTGTATCCTTGTATCTGTCTTATTTTAAGTATTTTATTAGGTATTGGTTAGTTATATGTTTTAGTTTTAGCATTTAAATTTCTGTAGTCAATAACCATTCGACTTTTACCTCTTTTTTGTTCACTATGTTTTATTACTATAAATGCTGGGCTTGTATGTTTACTATTACTTTCTTGTATATAATTTTTTTCTAGTAATTCATTTATATGTACTTTAAATTCTTGTAAATCATCAAAGTTATATTTTAACGGTTTTTGTGTTATTATACTATTTTCATCTATTAGTTAAATTTTTACTTTTGTTTTATGTTTTTCCCATCCTTGTAATGGGTCTTCATTATATAGTTGTTCTAGCTGTTCATTGATTATTTTAACTTTGTCTATTGCAAATATAATGATTTCTAGTTGTGATATTTGTTTTTCACTTATATTTTTCATTTCCTGGTTTATTTTTTCACTACCTCTAATCCATTCTATAGATTTTCGTTGTTTATTTTTTACCCTTTTTGCTCCAACTTTATAGCCACATGGCGTAGTAAGCCACCAATGTGTTTTTGTTATTATGTGTGGGTAAAATTTATCTGAAATTGGCATTCCTAATAGCATATCTTTTGTGGTAAATTCAAAATTATACATTTCTTCTATTGTTAGTATTTTATCCCATATTTGTATTTATATATTTTTTGCTTTATATTTAATCATACTTCCTTCGTTATTTAATCCTGTTACTACCATAGGTGTTTTTAATTTTTCCCATTCATCATCTGGTAAGCAATTATATTTACATATATTCGCTTCTGCTCCTATATCTATCATAGGTGTATAATATCTGTTGTGATATCTTCCGACAATAACTTTTGCAAGTATAAATATTTTCATTAATCATTTTTGGTTCTTTTTATAATTATTTTCTTATTTTGACAAGTTATTGTTATTTGTTCATTTTCTATGTTGTATGGTTTAACCTTTTCTAACCATTTTATTCCTAATGTGATATTATGATTTCCTTCATATATCTTAAATTGTATTTTCAATGGGATTCCTCCTATAATTATTTCTTTTTCTGTTTGTCTCTTTGTAACGACCTGTTTAGTCGTTTTGAGCAGCAGATTTTATTTTTGGAAAAACAGGCTGAGGCGACGGACCCCACGACGGACCATCATGGGCACGACGGACTCTCGCAGGGTCTCGTTTTAAAACACTTAGAAAAACTGAAAATTGGGTACTGAAAATCGACTCTCTGAACTTCGTAACGAAATGGCAGGACGGACCGTCACAGGTGTTGCGCAGGTACGACGGCCCGTCACAAGTTGCGCAATCCCAGTCCGGGTCGGATTTCTTTATACGTTTTAAGGGACGTTTTTGACTATTTCTACTTTAATTATAAGATTAGTGTGTTAATGTTAATAAGTCTAATTACTTGGGGGTTAAAAGAGGTAACCTTAAGTTAATTAGTGGGTTATTATTGTCATCTTTTATTCTTAATTATATACTAATTAGGGTAAAAGAAAGAGGGTTTGAATAAAGAAAATAGAAAGAACAAGAGAGAGAGGGAGAATCGAACGAGAGAAAAGGGAAACGAAGAGGATAGCAAAGGTCTTGAGGAATTGCTTGCTTGATCACGAAATCTTTGGTGGAGGAAGGTTATGGTTTTCATGCTTTCATAGTAAACTCTTAATAGAGAATGATATGTATTGGTAGTATTGTAAACCCTGCTATTTTCTTAATTGTATGCATGCATGAACGTGATTATATAATTGTGATTATATTAAGCATGATGAAGTTATTGAATCCCAAATCTTGATAAAAACCTAATCACTTTTTAATGATGATGCCTTGGTAAGGGAGAAGGCTTGATGAACTAAAGTAATGAGATTGATGATGCCTTGGTAAGAAAGAAGGCTTGATGAATTGATGGAAGGAGATTTAGGGGATCGGGTGTCACGAACCGACACGTAGATTTAGGGGATCGGGTGTCACGAACTGACACGTAGAATTAGGGGATCGGGTGTCACAAACCGACACATAGAATTAGGGGATCGGGTGTCACGAACCGACACGTAGAATTAGGGGATCGGGTGTCACGAACCGACACGTAGAATAAGGAGATCGGGTGTCACGAACCGACACGTAGAATTAGGGGATCGGGTGTCACGAACCGACACGTAGAATTAGGGGATCGGGTGTCACGAACCGACACATAGATTTAGGGGATCGGAGTGTCACGTACCGACACAAGGGGATTAATGAATATGAGGGATCGGAGTGTCACGTACCGACACAAGAGGATTAATGAATATGAGGGAGCGGAGTATCACGTACCGACACAAGAGAAATAAAGATAATGAATCGTGAAAGATGTTAATATACTCAATCTAATGAACATGATTCCCAAATGAGTATGGTATCGAGGCTTGAGTCCTCATGTGTGAACTTGATGGTAACTGTTAATAATATAGTATTTGTTGTTGCTACATGTTGAGTATCATAGTTGACTTTATGATATTACTTGGTATATATTGATTTCTATTTTGAGTTTGCCGATGATATCTACTCAGTACCCGTGTTTTGTACTGACCCCTACTTTTATGTTCTCTTCTTGTTTATTTGTGGAGTGCAGCAAACGTGCCATCGTCTTCAACTCAATAGTAATTCAAGCCAGTCTTACTACATCGGAAATTCAGGGTGAGCTAATGCTTCTAGCTTGGATTGGATCTTCTTCTTCAAGTCTTGATGCCTTGAACTTCCGGCATGGACTAGCTTCTTATGTATTTTTAGCTTTTAGAATACTCTTAGTCTAGTCGTTTGATCGTAGATGTTCTTGTGATGATGACTTCCAGATTTTGGGGAATAATAGATGTTGAATTTTAGAAGTTAATGAATTGGTCTTTAGTTAATGAGTTTAAGTCTTCCGAATTAATTTCTGTTGATATTATATTGAAATGTTAAGGTTAGATTGGTTGGTTCGCTCACATAGGAGGGTAAGTGTGGGTGCCAGTCGCAACCTGGTTTGGGTCATGACAAACTTGGTATCAGAGCATTAGGTTCGTTGGTCTCATCACACAAGAACGAGTCTAGTAGAGTCTTAAGGAACGGTAAGGGGATGCCTTTACTTTTCTTTGAGAGGCTACAAGACTTTAGGAAAATTCCATTCTTTCTTTCTTTCGTGCTACTACTTGAATCCAATTGGTATCTAGGTGATACAAATTGGTATCTGACCATCTTTACTCTCTTTCGCAGATGGATAGAACTAGAGCAACGACTACGCCAATACCAACACCAGCACCAGCAGGACAGGGTGCGTCTGAGCCAGCCACTGGGGCTGTAGCTCGAGGAAGAGTAGCGGCAAGAGGCCGTGGTAGAGGTCGTGGGAGGACGTCCTCTAGAGGAAGCGGACGAGCACCTAGATCGTCTGATACTAGGGCGGTGACTCCTCCACCGACTGAGGAAGTGGTAAGAGAGGGTGAGGAAGGGGAGAATGAACAAGTGCAGAATGAGGAAATGCCACCCCAACCTACCCCAGAGTGGATCAATCAGGTTCTGGCTTATCTTAGCTGGTTATCTGATCAGGGCCAGACACCCCAGTGTTTTCTGCACTAGCACCTCAGGCTCCGGAGGTACAACATGCGACTACTATGGCTCCCCGCATGGATGTTCCATTGGAAATAAGCACATTTCCTCGTCTAACTACAGGGCCTGTAATGACAAATGATCAGCATGAACTTTTCAGTAAGTTTTTGAAATTGAAACCTCCAGTCTTCAAGGGTGCTGAATCTGAGGATGCTTACGATTTTCTGGTTGACTGTCATGAGCTACTACACAAGATGGGTATAGTAGAACGGTTTGGTGTTGAGTTCGTGAGTTATCAGTTTCAAGGAAATGCGAAAATGTGGTGGCGGTCACATATTGAGTGTCAACCAACGGAGGCACCACCTATGACTTGGGCCTCATTCTCTAGCTTGTTTATGGAGAAGTATATCCCCCGGACTTTGAGGGATAGGAAAAGGGATGAGTTCTTGAGCCTTGAGCAAGGTAGGATGTCGGTCAATGCATATGAGGCTAAGTTTCTTGCTTTATCCTGGTATGCCACCCAACTATGTTTCAGTCCACAAGAGCAGATTCGCCATTTTGTGAAGGGGTTGAGGTCAGAGTTGCGGATTTCAGCCTTACAGATAGCGGCTACTGCAAAATCCTTCCAAGAGGTGGTAGATTTCGTGGTAGAGGTAGAAGGAGTGAAGCCAGATGAATTTACCATGGCATCGACATCAAAGAGGTTTCGAAAGGGAGGTGAGTTTAATGGTTCTTACTCTAGAGGACAAGGTTCCGGAGGATACTCAGTTCAACCCATTCAGTCTTCACTACAAACTGTAGTTGGGGGTCAACCTCAGACTGGTCAACACTTCTCTGAGAGACCTATGCTTGACTCCAGAGAGTGTTATGGATGTGGGGAGACTGGACATATTAGGAGGAATTGTCCAAAACAGAGTTACAGACCTCCAAATGTTAGAGGTAGAGGTGGTCATGGCAGAGGCCGTTATTCTGGAGGATGTGGTGGTCGAGGTAATGGTGGTCACCAGAACAGCCGAGGTGATGGGCAAACTGGAGCCACTACATCACAACATGGTAGGGGCAACAGACAGACGGGTGAGAGGGCCCATTGCTACGCTTTCCCTGGGCGGTCTGAAGCGGAGGCATCTGATGCTGTCATCACAGGTAATCTTCTGGTTTGTGATTGCATGGCTTCTGTATTGTTTGATCATGGATCCACATTTTCTTATGTATCTTCCTCATTTGCTAATGGTCTAAATTTACATTGTGAATTACTTGATATGCCTGTCTTGTTTGGTGAAATTTGTGGGGAGCAACACTTATGTAGATTTGGTTATCTTAGAAATGGATGATTTTGATGTAATTCTGGGTATGACTTGGATTTCTCCGCAATTTGCGATCATGGATTGTAATGCTAAAACGGTGACGTTAGCCAAACCTGGAACAGATCCGTTAGTTTGGGAGGGTCACTACACTTCCAATCCGGGGCGTATCATCTCCTTTCTTCGTGCTAAGAAAATGGTTAGTAAAGGGTGTTTAGCTTTCTTGGCACATCTCAAGGATGACACTACCCAAGTACCATCGATTAAGTCGGTTTTGGTGGTCCATGAGTTTCTAGATGTGTTCCCTGCAGATCCTCCTGGTATGCCACCAGATAGGGATATTGATTTTTGCATTGACCTTGAACCGGGTACTCGCCCCATTTCGATACCCCCTTATAGAATGGCTCCCGCGGAGTTAAGAGAGTTAAAAGCCCAAGTTCAAGAGTTGTTAAACAAAGGCTTTATTAGACCAAGCGCATCTCCTTGGAGTGCTCCGGTTTTGTTTGTGAAGAAGAAGGATGGGAGTTTTTGAATGTGTATAGACTACAGACAACTAAACAAGGTAACCATAAAGAACAAGTATCCTCTTCACCGCATTGATGACTTGTTTGATCAGTTACAAGGTTCTTGTGTCTTCTCTAAGATTTTCTTGAGATCCGGTTATCATCAATTGAAAATACGGGCAACGGATGTGCCAAAGACTGTTTTTCGAACGAGGTATGGGCATTACGAATTTGTAGTGATGTCTTTTGGTCTTACGAACGCCCCTGCTGCATTCATGAGCTTGATAAACGGGATTTTTAAGCCATATTTGGACCTCTTCGTGATCGTATTTATTGATCATATATTGGTATACTCAAAGAGAAAGAAGGATTACGAAGAGCATTTGAGAATGGTATTGGAAATGTTGAGGGAGAAAAAGCTTTATGCCAAGTTCTCTAAGTGTGAGTTTTTGCTAGATGCAGTGTCCTTCTTGGGGCACGTGGTTTCTAAGGATGGAGTGATGGTGGATCCTTCTAAGATTGAGACAGTGAAGAATTGGGTAAGACCTACTAATGTGTCTGAAATAAGGAGCTTTGTTGGGTTAGCTAGCTACTACCATCGATTTGTCAAGGGATTCTCTTCTATTGCTTCCCAATTGACGAACTTGACTAAGCAGAATGTTCCATTTGTATGGTCGGACAAATGTGAGGAAAGCTTTCAGAAGCTCAAGACTTAGTTGACTACCGCACCTATCCTTACCTTGCCATTAGAGGGTACAAACTTCATTGTTTATTGTGATGCATCCTATTCTGGTTTGGGTGCAGTACTAATGCAAGAGAAGAGTGTGATTGCTTATGCTTCAAGGCAACTAAAGGTGCATGAACGTAACTATCCGACCCACGATTTGGAATTGGCTGCGGTAGTGTTTGCATTAAAGCAATGGAGACACTATTTATATGGGGTTAAGTGTGAGATCTATACGGATAATCGTAGCCTACAGTATGTCTTTACTCAGAAAGATTTGAACTTGAGACAGAGGAGATGGATGGAACTACTGAAGGACTACGACATCACTATTTTGTATCATCCGGGGAAGGCGAATGTTTAAGCGGATTCTTTAAGTAGAAAGGTGAGAAGCATGGGAAGTCTAGCTCACTTGCAAGCTTCTAGACGCCCATTGGCTAAAGAGGTTCAGACTCTAGCTAATGACTTGATGAGATTAGAAGTAAATGAGAAGGGAGGATTGTTGGCTAGTGTGGAGTCAAGATCTTCTTTTCTTGACAAAATTAAGGGAAAACAGTTTGATGATGAGAAACTAAGGTGAATCCGAGATAAAGTATTGCGAGGGGAGGCTAAGGAAGCACAAATTGATGAGGAAGGTGTTTTGAGAATCAAGGGAAGGGTATGTGTACCCCGCGTTGATGATTTGATCAACACTATTCTGACAGAGGCTCATAGTTCACGGTATTCTATACATCAAGGTGCAACTAAGATGTATCGTGACCTAAAACAACACTTTTGGTTGAGTAGAATGAAGCGTGATATTGTTGACTTTATTGCCAAGTGTCCAAACTGTCAACAAGTAAAGTATGAACACCAAAGGCCCGGAGGAACACTTCAGAGAATGCCCATTCCGGAATGGAAGTGGGAAAGAATTGCAATGGACTTTGTGGTTGGTCTTCCAAGGACAATGGGTAAGTATGACTCCATTTGGGTGATTGTTGATAGGTTAACTAAATCTGCTCATTTCATTCCGGTAAAGGTGACTTACAATGCAGAGAAGTTAGCCAAGATCTATATCTCAGAAATCGTTCGATTGCATGGGGTTCCACTATCTATTATATCAGATAGAGGTACGCAGTTTACTTCTAAGTTTTGGAAAACATTGCATGCGGAATTGGGTACTAGGTTGGACTTTAGTACTGTTCCATCCTCAGACCGATGGTCAGTCTGAAAGGATGATTCAAGTGTTGGAGGATATGCTTCGTGCATGTGTGATAGAGTTTGGTGGCCATTGGGATAGCTTCCTACCCTTAGCGGAGTTTTCATACAATAATAGCTATCACTCAAGTATTGATATGGCCCCATTTGAAGCATTGTATGGGAGGAGATGTAGGTCTCCCATTGGTTGGTTTGATGCATTCGAGGTTAGAGCTTGGGGTACTGACCTTTTGAGGGATTCGATAGAAAATGTGAAGTCTATTCAAGAAAAGCTTCTAGCGGCGCAATGTAGACAAAAAGAATATGCAGATCGAAAGGTTAGAGACTTAGAGTTCATTGAAGGTGAACAAGTCTTGTTGAAAGTTTCGCCAATGAAAGGGGTGATGTGATTTGTTAAGCGAGGTAAACTTAGCCCAAGGTATATTGGTCCATTTGAAGTACTTAAGCGAGTAGGGGAGGTGGCTTATGAGTAAGCCTTGCCTCCAGGGCTGTCCGGAGTGCATCCGGTATTCCATGTGTCTATGTTGAAACGATATCATCGGGATGGAAATTACATTATCCGTTGGGATTCAGTTTTGCTTGATGAGAATTTGTCTTATGAGGAGGAGCCTGTTGCTATTTTAGATAGAGAAGTTCACAAGTTGAGGTCAAGAGAGATTGAATCCATCAAGGTGCAATGGAAGAATCGACCGGTTGAAGAAGCCACATGGGAGAAGGAGACAGATATGCAAGAAGGATACCCACATCTGTTTACATATTCAGGTACTCATTTTCGCCCTTGTTTTCCTTCTTGTGATCGTTCGGGGATGAACGTTGGGTAAATTGGTACCTATTGTAACGACCTGTTTAGTCGTTTTGAGCAGCAGATTTTATTTCTAGAAAAACAGGCTGAGGCGACGGACCCCACGACGGACCGACATAGGCACGACGGACCGTCACAGGGTCTCATTTCAAAACACTTAGAAAAACTGAAAATTGGGTACTGAAAGTCGACTCTCTGAACTTCGTAACGAAATGGCAGGACGGACCGTCACAGGTGTGACGGACCGTCACAGACCCTTGGTTGAAATTTGGGTCTCTGATCTTTGCGACGACCTGCAGGACGGACCGTCGCAGGCACGACGGCCCGTCACAGGTTGCGCAATCCCAGTCCGGGTCGGATTTCTTTATACGTTTTAAGGGACGTTTTTGACTATTCTTGCTTTAATTATAAGATTAGTGGGTTAATGTTAATAAGTCTAATTACTTGGGGGTTAAAAGAGGTAACCTTAAGTGAATTAGTCGGTTATTATTGTCATCTTTTATTCTTAATTATATACCAATTAGGGTAAAAGAAAGAGGGTTTGAATAAAGAAAATAGAAAGAACAAGAGAGAGAGAAAGAATCGAACGAGAGAAAAGGGAAACGAAGAGGATAGCAAAGGTCTTGAGGAATTGCTTGCTTGATCATGAAATCTTCGATGGAGGTAGGTTATGGTTTTCATGCTTTCATAGTAAACTCTTAATAGAGAATGATATGTATTGGTAGTATTGTAAACCCTGCTATGTGCTTAATTGTATGCATGCATGAATGTGATTATATAAATGTAATTATATTAAGCATGATGAAGTTATTGACTCCCAAATCTTGATAAAAACCTAATCTCTTTTTAATGATGATGCCTTTGTAAGGGAGAAGGCTTGATGAACTAAAGTAATGAGATTGATGATGCCTTGGTAAGAAAGAAGGCTTGATGAATTGATGGAAGGAGATTTAGGGGATCGGGTGTCACGAACCGACACATAGATTTAGGGGATCGGGTGTCACGAACTAACACGTAGAATTAGGGGATCGTGTGTCACGAACCGACACGTAAAATTAGGGGATCGGGTGTCACGAACCAACACGTAGAATTAGGGCATTGGGTGTCACGAACCGACACATAGAATTAGGAGATCGGGTGTCACGAACCAACACGTAGAATTAGGGGATCGGGTGTCACGAACCGACACGTAGAATTAGGGGATCGGGTGTCACGAACCGACACATAGATTTAGGGGATCGGAGTGTCACGTACCGACACAAGGGGATTAATGAATATGAGGGATCGGAGTGTCACGTACCGACACAAGAGGATTAATGAATATGAGGAAGCGGAGTATCACGTACCGACACAAGAGAAATAAAGATAATGAATCGTGAAAGATGTTAATATACTCAATCTAATGAACATGATTCCCAAATGAGTATGGTATCGAGGCTTGAGTCCTCATGTTTGAACTTAACGGTAACTGTTAATAATATAGTATTTGTTGTTGCTACATGTTGAGTATCATAGTTGACTTTATGATATTACTTGGTATATATTGATTTCTATTTTGAGTTGGCCGATGATATCTACTCAGTACCCGTGTTTTTTACTGACCCCTACTTTTATGTTCTCTTCTTGTTTATTTGTGGAGTGCAGCAAACGTGCCATCGTCTTCAACTCAATAGTAATTCAAGCCAGTCTTACTACATCGGAAATTTAGGGTGAGCTAATGCTTCTAGCTTGGACTGGATCTTCTTCTTCAAGTCTTGATGCCTTGAACTTCCGGCATGGACTAACTTCTTATGTATTTTTAGATTTTAGAATACTCTTAGTCTAGTCATTTGATCGTAGATGTTTTTGTGATGATGACTTCCAGATTTTGGGGGTTAAAAGAGGTATCCTTAAGTTAATTAGTGGGGCATTATTGCCATCTTTTATTCTTAATTATATACTAATTAGGGTAAAAGAAAGAGGGTTGGAATAAGAAAAAGAAAATAACATAAAGAGAGAGAAGGGAATCGATAGAGAGAGACTGTCACGACCCAAATCCGGGCCGCGACTGGCACCCACACTTACCCTCCTATGTGAGCGAACCAACCAATCTAACCTTAACATTTCAATATAAACAGAAAGTAATGCGGAAGACTTAAACTCATAAGTAAAAATACATAATCAACTTCTATAACTCAAAAACTTATCATTATCCCCAGAATCTGGAAGTCATCATCACAAGAACATCTACGATCAAATGACTAAACTAAGAGTATTCTAAAAGCTAAAAATACATAAGAAGCTAGTCCATGCCGGAGGTTCAAGGCATCAGGACTTGAAGAAGAAGACCCAGTCCAAGCTAGAAGCATTAGCTCACCCTGAATTTCCGATATGACGAAAACTGGCTAGAGTCACTGCTGAGTTGAAGATGACGGAACGTTTGCTGCACTCCACAAATAACAAGAAGAAAACATAAAAGTAGGGGTCAGTACAAAACACGGGTACTGAGTAGATATCATCGGCCAACTCAAAATAGGGAACAGTATATATCAAATATTATCGTAAATCAACTATAAAACTCAACATGTAGCAACAACAAGTACTATAATCATCAATAAGTACCATCAAGTTCATCCATGAGGGCTCAAGCCTCAATGCCATACTCATTTGGGAATTAAGTTTATTAAGTTGAGTATATTATCATCTTTCAAGATTCATTATCTTTCTTCCTCTTGTCTTGGTACGTGACACTCCGATCCCCTACTACTATGTGTCTGTACGTGACACTCCGATCCCCTGATTCTATGTGTCGGAACGTGACACTCCGATCCCCTAATTCTATGTGTCGGGACGTGACACTCCGATCCCCTACATGTGTCGGTACGTGACACTCCAATCCCCTACATGTGTCGGTACGTGACACTCTAATCCCCTATATGTGTCGGTACGTGACACTTCGATCCCCTAATTCTACGTGTTGGAACGTGACACTCCGATCCACTAATACTATGTGTCAGAAGGTGACACTCTGATCCACTAATACTATGTGTCGGAACGTGACACTCCGATCCACTAATACTATGTGTCGGAACGTGACACTCCGATCCACTAATACTATGTGTCGGAACGTGACACTCCGATCCACTAATATCATTCTATAAATCATCAAGCCTTCTGTATACCAAGGCACAATCAATCCCATTACTTTAATTCATCAAGCCTTCTTCTATACCAAGGCATCATCATTAATAATGTATATTAAAGTTTCTTTTCAAGATTTGGGATTCAATATTTTCATCATGCTTATCTTATCACAATTACATAATCATATCCATGCAAACATACCATTAAGCATATAGTAGGGTTTACAATACTACCAATACATATCATTCACTATTAAGAGTTTACTTATGAAAGCATGAAAACCATAACCTACCTCCACCGAAGAATTGGAATCAACAAGCAATTTCCCAAGCTTTGATATTCCCTCTGCCTCTTGATCGATCAATTTCTCTCTCTCCTTGTTCTCTCTATTTTCTTTATTCAAACCCTCTTTCTTTTACCCTAGTTAACATATAATTAAGTGTAAAAGATGACAATAATACCCCACTAATTAACCCAAAGTTACCTCTTTTATCCCTCAAGAATTTTAGTTATTAATATAACCTCACGAAATCTATAATTAAGGAAAGAATAGTCCCAAAACGTCCCTTAAAACGTGTAAGGAAATCCGATTCTGCCTGGGATTTGTGCAACCTGTGACGGGCCGTCGTGCCTGCGACGGTCCGTCCTGCAGGTCGTCGCAAGGGTCAGGGAGTCAATTTCCACTGAACAATCTATGACGGTCCATCACGCCTGTGACGGTCCGTCCTGCCATTCCGTCACGAAGTTCAGAGAGTCGATTTTCAGTACCCAATTTCAGATTTTCTAAGTGTTTTGAAACGAGACCCTGCGACGGTCCGTCGTGCCCATGACGGTCCGCCGTGGGGTCCGTCGCTTCTGCCAGTTTTTCTAGAATTGAAATTTGTTGCTCAAAACGACTAAACAGGTCGTTACAGAGACGATCGAGAAGGGGAAACACAAAGCTTTGGAGAAAATTTGCTTGCTTGATCACGAATCTTCAGTGGAGGTAGGTTATGGTTTATCTTACGATATTCGTAGTAAACTCTTAATAGCGAATGATATGTATTGATAATATTGTAAACCCTACTATGTGCTTAATTGTATGTTTGCATGAATGTAATTATATAATTGTAATTATATAAGCATGATGAAGTTATTGAATCCCAAATCTTGCAAAATCCTAATCTCCTTGTTATTAATGAGGCCTTGGTATAAAAGAAGGCGTGATGAACTAAAATAATGGGATGGATGATGCCTTGGTAAGAAAGAAGACTTGACGAATTGATAGAACGATATTAGGGGATTGGGTGTCATGAACCAACACGTAGTATTAGGGGATCGGGTGTAACGAACCGACACGTAGTATTAGGGGATCGGGTGTCACGAACGGACACATAGAATTAGGGGATCGGGTGTCACAAACCGACACGTAGAATTAGGGGATCGGATGTCACGAACCAACACGTAGATTTAGGGGATCGGGTGTCACGAACCGACACGTAGATTTAGGGGATCGGAGTGTCACGTACCGACACAAGAGGATTAATGAATATGAGGGAGCAGAGTGTCACGTACCGACACAAGAGAAATAAAGATCATGAATCTTGAAAGATGTTAATATACTCAATCCAATGAACATGATTCCTAAATGAGTATGGTATTGAGGCTTGAGTCCTCATGTGTGAACTTGACGGTAACTGTTAATGATATAGTGCTTGTTGTTGCTACATGTTGAGTATCATAGTTGATTTTATGATATTACTTGGTATATATTGTTTTCTATTTTGAGTTGGCCGATGATATCTACTCAGTACCCGTGTTTTGTACTGACCCCTACTTTTATGTTTTCTTCTTGTTTATTTGTGGAGTGCAGCAAACGTGCCATCGTCTTCAACTCAATAGTAATTCAAGCCAGTCTTACTACATCGGAAATTCAGGGTTAGCTAATGCTTCTAGCTTGGACTGGATCTTCTTCTTCAAGTCTTGATGCCTTGAACTTCTGGCATGGACTAGCTTCTTATGTATTTTTAGCTTTTATAATACTCTTAGTTTAGTCATTTGATCGTAGATGTTCTTGTGGTAATGACTTCCAGATTTTGGGGATAATAATAGTTATTGATTTTATTTATGAGTTTAAGTCTTCCGCATTACTTTCTGTTTAGATTATATTGAAATGTTAAGGTTTAGATTGGTTGGTTCGCTCACATAGGAGGGTAAGTGTGGGTGCCAGTCGCGGCCTGGATTTGGGTCGTGACAAACTTTGTATCAGAGCATTAGGTTCGTTGGTCTCATCACACAAGAACGAGTCTAGTAGAGTCTTAAGGAACGGTAGGGGGACGCCTTTACTTTTCTTTGAGAGGCTATAAGACTTTAGGAAAATTTCATTCTTTCTTTCTTTCTTTCGTGCTACTACTTGAATCCAATTGGTATCTAGGTGATACAAATTGGTATCTGACCATCTTCACTCTCTTTCGCAGATGGTTAGAACTAGAGCAACGACTACGCCAACACCAACACCAGCACCGGCGGGACAGGGTGCGTCTGAGCCAGCCACTGGGCTGTAGCTCGAGGAAGAGCAGCGGCAAGAGGCCGTGGTTGAGGTCGTGGGAGGACGTCCTCTAGTGCAGAATGAGGGATTGCTACCCCAACCTACCCCAGAGATGATCAATCAGGTTCTCGCCTATCTTAGTGGGTTGTCTGATCAAGGTCAGGCACCTCCAGTGTTTTCGGCGCCAACACCTCCGGTTTTAGAAGTACAACATGCAGCCACTATGGCTCCTCGTATGGATGCCTCATTGGACATAGGCACATTTCCACGTCTGACTTCTGGGCCTATAATGACAAATGATCAGCATGAACTTTTCAGTAAGTTCTTGAAATTGAAACCTCCGGTCTTCACGGGTGCTGAATCGGAGGATGCTTATGATTTTCTGGTTGACTGTCACGAGCTACTACACAAGATGGGTATAGTAGAACGGTTTGGTGTGGAGTTTGTGACTTATCAGTTTCAAGGGAATGCCAAAATGTGGTGGCGGTCACATATTGAGTGTCAACCAACAGAGGCACCACCTATGACTTGGGCCTCATTCTCTAACTTGTTTATGGAGAAGTATATTCCCCGGATGTTGAGGGATAGGAAAAGGGATGAGTTCTTGAGCCTAGAGCAAGGTAGGATGTCGTTCAATGCATATGAGGCTAAGTTCCGTGCACAATCCAGATATGCCACCCAACTTTGTTTCAGTCCACAAGAGCGGATTCGCCGTTTTGTGAAGGGGTTGAGGTCAGAGTTGCGGATTTCAGCCTTACAGGTAGCGGCTACTGCAAAATCCTTCCAAGAGGTGGTAGATTTTGTGGTAAAGGTGGAAGGAGTGAATTCAGATGAATTCACCATGGCATCGACATCAAAGAGGTTTCGAAAGGAAGGTGAGTTTAATGGTTCTTACTCTAGAGGACAGGGTTCCAGAGGTTACTCAGTTCGACCCATTCAGTCTTCACTACAAACTGTAGTTGGGGGTCCACCTCAGACTGGTCAACACTGCTCTGAGAGACCTATACTTTACTCCAGAGAGTGTTATGGATGTGGGGAGACTGGACATATTAGGAGGAATTGTCCAAAACAGAGTTATAGGCCCCCAATGGCTAGAGGTAGAGGTGGTAATGGTAGAGGCCGTTATTCTGGAGGACGTGGTGGTCGAGGTAATGGTGGTCACCAAAATTGCCGAGGTGATGGGCAAACGAGAGCCACTACATCACAACATGGTAGGGGCAATGGACAGACAAACGATAGGGCCTGTTGTTACGCTTTCCCTGGGTGGTCTGAAGCAGAGGCATCTGATGCTGCCATCACAGGTAATCTTCTGGTTTGTAATTGCATGGCTTCTGTATTGTTTGATCCTGGATCCACATTTTCTTATGTATCTTCATCATTTGCTGATGGTCTAAATTTATATTGTGAATTACTTGCTGATGGTCTAAATGTATATAGGTCTTGTTTGGTGAACTTTGTGGGGAGCAACACTTATGTAGATTTGGTTATCTTAGAAATGGATGATTTTGATGTAATTCTGGGTATGACTTGGCTTTCTCTGCAATTTGCGATCTTGGATTGTAATGCTAAAACGGTAACGTTAGCCAAGCCTGGGACAGATCCGTTAGTGTGGGAGGGTGACTACACTTCCAATACGGTGCGTATCATCTCCTTTCTTCGTGCTAAGAAAATGATTAGTAAACGGTGTTTAGATTTCTTGGCACATCTTAAGGATGACACTACCCAAGTACCTTTTCGATTGAGTCGGTCTTGGTGGTCCATGAGTTTCTGGATGTGTTCCCTCCAGATCTTTCTGGTATGTCACCAGATAGGGATATTGACTTTTGTATTGATCTTGAACCGGGTACTCGCCCCATTTCTATACCTCCTTATAGAATGGCTCCCGCGGAGTTAAGAGAGTTAAAAGCCTAACTTCAAGAGTTGTTGAGCAAAGGCTTCATTAGACGAAGTGCATCTCCTTGGGGTGCTCCGGTTTTGTTTGTAAAGAAGAAGGATGGGAGTGTTCGGATGTGCATAGACTACCGGCAGTTGAACAAGGTAACCATAAAGAACAAGTATCCTCTTCCTCGCATTGATGACTTGTTCGATCAGTTACAAGGTGCTTGTGTCATCTCTAAGATAGACTTGAGATCCGGTTATCATCAATTGAAAATACGGGCAACGGATGTGCCAAAGACTGCTTTTCGAACAAGGTATGGCCATTACGAATTTGTAGTGATGTCTTTTGGTCTTACGAATGCCCCTACTGCGTTCATGATTTTGATGAACGGGATTTTTAAACCATATTTGGATCTCTTTGTGATCGTATTTATTGATGATATACTGATATACTCTAAAAGTAAGGAGGAACATGAGGAGCATTTGAGATTGGTATTGGAAATGTTGAGGGAGAAAAATCTTTATGCCAAGTTCTCTAAGTGTGAGTTTTGGCTAGATGCAGTGTCCTTCTTGGGGCACGCGATTTCCAAGGGTGGAGTAATGGTGGATCCTTCTAAGATTGAGACAGTGAAGAATTGGGTAAGACCTACTAATGTGTCAAAAATGAGGAGCTTTGTTGGGTTAGCTAGGTACTACCGCCGATTTATCAAGGGATTCTCTTCTATTGCTTCCCAACTGACGAACTTGACTAAGTAAAATGTTCCATTTGTACGGTCAGATGAGTGTGAGGAAAGCTTTCAGAAGCTCAAGACTTTGTTGACTACCGCACTCATTCTCACCTTGCCCGTAGAGGGTAAGAACTTCATTGTTTATTGTGATGCATCCTATTCTGGTTTGGGTGCAGTGCTAATGCAAGAGAAGAATGTGATTGCTTATGCTTCAAGGCAATTAAAAGTGCATGAACGTAACTATCCAACTCATGATTTGGAATTGGCTGCGGTAGTGTTTGCATTAAAGAAATGGAGACACTATTTATATAGGGTTAAGTGTGAGGTCTATACGGATCATGGTAGCCTACAGTATGTCTTTACTCAGAAAGATTTGAACTTGAGACAGAGGAGATGGATGGAACTATTGAAGGACTACGACATCACTATTTTGTATCATCCGGGGAAGGCGAATGTTGTAGAAGATGCTTTAAGTAGAAAAGTGGGAAGCATGGGAAGTCTAGCTCACTTGCAAGCTTCTAGACGCCCATTGGCTAGAGAAGTTCAGATTCTGGCTAACGACCTTATGAGATTAGAAGTAAATGAGAAGGGAGGATTGTTGGCTTGTGTGGAGGCAAGATCTTCCTTCCTTGACAAGATTAAGGGAAAGCAGTTTAATGATGAAAAATTGATCCAGATCCGAGATAAAGTGTTGCAATTAGAGGCTAAAGAAGCGACAATCGATGAGGAAGGTGTTTTGAGGATTAAGGGAAGGGTATGTGTACCCCGCATCGATGATTTGATCAACACTATTCTGACAGAGGCTCATAGTTCAAGGTATTTGATACATCCGGGTGCAACCAAGATGTGCCGTGACCTAAAGCAACACTTTTGGTGGAGTAGAATGAAGCGGGATATTGTGGATTTTATTGCCAAATGTCCAAACTGTCAACAAGTAAAGTATGAACACCAAAGGCGGAGGAACACTTCAGAGGATGCCCATTCCGGAATGGAAATGGGAGAGAATCGCAATGGACTTCGTGGTTGGTCTTCCAAAGACGATGGGTAAGTTTGATTCCATTCGGGTAATTGTTGATAGGTTAACTAAGTCTGCTCACTTCATTCCTATCAAGGTGACTTACAATGCAGAGAAGTTAGCCAAACTTTACATCTCGGAAGTGGTGCGATCGCATGGGGTTCCACTCTCCATCATATCAGATAGAGGTACGCAGTTTACTTCTAAGTTTTGGAAAACATTGCATGCGGAATTGGGTACTAGGTTGGACCTTAGTACCGCTTTCCATCTTCAGACCGATGGTCAGTCCTAGCGAACGATTCAAGTATTGGAGGATATGCTTCGCGCATGTGTGATAGAGTTTGGTGGCCATTGGGATAGCTTCTTACCCTTAGCGGAGTTTTCATTCAATAATAGCTATCACTCAAGCATTGATATGGCTCCATTTGAAGCATTGTATGGTAGGAGATTTAGGTCCCCCATTGGTTGGTTTGATGCATTCGAGGTTAGACCTTGGGGTACCGATCTTTTGAGGGATTCAATAGAGAAAGTGAAATCTATTCAAGAAAAGCTTCTAGCGGCTCAAAGTAGACTGAAGCAGTATGCAGATCGGAAGGTTAGAGACTTGGAGTTTATGGAGGGTGAACAAGTTTTGCTGAAGGTTTCGCCCATGAAAGGGGTGATGCGGTTTGGTAAAAGGGGTAAGCTAAGTCCAAGGTACATTGGTCCCTTTGAAGTACTTAAGCGAGTAGGGGAGGTGGCTTATGAGTTAGCCTTGCCTCCAGGGCTGTCCGGAGTACATCCGGTATTCCATGTGTCGATGTTGAAAAGATACCATGGGGATGGAAACTACATTATCCGTTGGGATTCGGTTTTGCTTGATGAGAATTTGTCTTATGAGGAGGAACCTGTTGCCATTCTAGCTAGGGAAATTCACAAGTTGAGATCAAAGGAGATTGCATCCATCAAAGTTCAATGGAAGAATCGACCCGTTGAAGAAGCCACTTGGGAGAAGGAGGCAGATATGCGAGAAAGATGCCCACATCTGTTTTCAGATTAGGGTACTCCTCTTCGCCCTTGTTTTCCTTCTTGTGATCGTTCGGGGACGAACGATGGGTAAATTGGTATCTATTGTAATGACCTATTTAGTCGTTTTGAGCAGCAGACTTCAACTTTGGAGAAACTGGCAGAAACGAAGGACCTCACGACGGACCGTCACGGGCACGACAAACCGTCCCAGGGTCTCGTTTCAAAACACTTAGAAAAACTGAAAATTGGGTACTGAAATCGACTCTCCGAACTTCGTAACGGAATGGCAGGACGGACCATCACAGGTGTGACGGACTGTCACAGGTGTGACGGACCGTCACAGATTCTTCAGAGAAATTGAGTCTCTGAACTCTATGACGGGCAGTAAGGCGGACCGTCGCAGGCGCGACGGGCCGTCACAGACTGCGAAATCCCAGTCTGGGTCGGATTTCTTGATACGTTTTGAGAGATGTTTTTGACTATTCTTTCCTTAATTATAAAGTTAGTGGGTTAATGTTAATAAGTCTAATTACTTGGGGGTTAAAAGAGGTAACCTTAAGTTAATTAGTGGGGAATTATTGCCATCTTTTATTCTTAATTATATACTAATTAGGGTAAAAGAAAGAGGGTTGGGATAAGATAAAGAAAAGAACAGAAAGAGAGAGAAGGGAATCGATAGAGAGAGAGACGATCGAGAAGGGGAAACACAAAGCTTTGGAGAAAATTTGCTTGCTTGATCACGAATCTTCGGTGGAGGTAGGTTATGGTTTCTCTTACGATATTCGTAGTAAACTCTTAATAGCGAATGATATGTATTGATAATATTGTAAACCCTGCTATGTGCTTAATTGTATGCTTGCATGAATGTATTTATATAATTTTAATTGTATAAGCATGATGAAGTTATTGAATCCCAAATCTTTCAAAATCCTAACTCTTTGTTAATAATGAGGCCTTGGTATAAAAGAAGGCGTGATGAACTAAAATAATGGGATGGATGATGCCTTGGTAAGAAAGAAGGCTTGATGAATTGATAGAAGGAGATTAGGGGATCGGGTGTCACGAACCAACACGTAGTATTAGGGGATCGGATGTCACGAACCGACACGTAGTATTAGGGGATCGGGTGTCACGAACCGACACATAGAATTAGGGGATCGGGTGTCATGAACCGACACGTAGAATTAGGGGATCGGGTGTCACGAACCGACACGTAGATTTAGGGGATCGGGTGTCACGAGCCGACACGTAGATTTAGGGGATCGGAGTGTCACGTACCGATACAAGAGGATTAATGAATATGAGGGAGCGGAGTGTCACGTACCGACACAAGAGAAATAAAGATCATGAATCTTGAAAGATGTTAATATACTCAATCTAATGAACATGATTCCCAAATGAGTATGGTATTGAGGCTTGAGTCCTCATGTGTGAACTTGACGGTAACTGTTAATGATATAGTGCTTGTTGTTGCTACATGTTGAGTATCATAGTTGATTTTATGATATTATTTGGTATATATTGTTTTCTATTTTGAGTTGGCCGATGATATCTACTCAGTACTCGTGTTTTGTACTGACCCCTACTTTTATGTTTTCTTCTTGTTTATTTGTTGAGTGCAGCAAACGTGCCATCGTCTTCAACTCAACAGTAATTCAAGCCAGTCTTACTACATTGGAAATTCAGTGTGAGCTAATGCTTCTAGCTTGGACTGGATCTTCTTCTTCAAGTCTTGATGCCTTGAACTTTCGGCATGGACTAGCTATTTATGTATTTTTAGCTTTTAGAATACTCTTAGTTTAGTCATTTGATCGTAGATGTTCTTGTGGTGATGACTTCCAAATTTTGGGGATAATAATAGTTATTGATTTTATTTATGAGTTTAAGTCTTCCGCATTACTTTCTGTTTATAATATATTGAAATGTTAAGGTTTAGATTGGTTGGTTCGCTCACATAGGAGGGTAAGTGTAGGTGCCAGTCGCGGCCCGAATTTGGGTCGTGACAACTAGCACAAAGACAAGTCATATTTATGTTAGAATTAGAATTAGACTGTCTTGAATATGAGTTACAACATAATATAATACATAAATTATAATGAATAAAGAAGAATTTGCAGTAGACGAAAAAACATATGAAAATCAAGATGGAATGATAATAAAAATAATATTTTTAAATTCAGGAAGAAGATATAAAAAAATAGGAAATAATCTATACTTGATGTTAGAAAAAGAAACAGCAAAATTAGAGGATAGTTTAACAGCTATGATAAGAATAACAAAAGAAAATGAAGAAATAGACAAATCAAAATAAATTGAAAAAATAAAAATACAAGCAAAACAAGAAGTACAACAATTAGAAGAAATAAAAAATACAAGAATAAGTGAATTAGAAAAAGAATTAGCTAGGTTAAAATTATTATATGAAAATAAGCAAAAACAAAAGGAAAAAGATAAAGAGCTTGAATTAACTAATGAAATAAAAGAAATGGAACAAAAATTAAATGAAGATATTGAGGTAAATGAAGTAAATGAAATAGATGAAAATGAAAATGACCAAAAATTAGAAATAAGTGAATAGACCTAGTACATCAAGAGTAAAAACCCCAGATAATAGTCCCAGAAATAGCCCTAAAAGTAGTCCTAGGTTGACCCCACCAACTTATTATACAGAAAGTTATCAACAATCAAATAGAAATAATACAATATGGAACAGTAGATTAAATAAAAATTGGATACCGAAACCAATAAGTGAACAATATAATTTCTTAGATTTAGATTGCGTCACAGACATAAATAAAGCAATATTACTATGGACAGGAAATATATCCAAGCAGTTAATAGATAACAAAATATAAACAACAAAAACACCAAGATACATAGAAAGAACATTCATAGGAACAACAAAATTATGGATAGAAAATCTACCACCAGAATGTTTAGAAGTACTTAGAAATGATAAGAAAATGGATGGATCCCCATCAACAATAAATATAGATATTCTAGACAAATATGAATCAGCAATAAGAAGTGAATTTGGAGGTATGATGTAACGACCCGCTAGGTCGTTTGAGAACTAGGACTAGTTTGACTCCTTTTGAAAAAAATTTAAAGGGGTATTTCTTAAACTATTCGAAGACTAAGAGTATTTAGTTGATAAATATTTTTGGAAGGGTTAAATATGTTGGGAAATTGAAATATAGTTAGTAGAAAAAAAATGGCCAAAATCTATTTTTGGAACGATGATTAAATATTCAATACTTAATTGATGACTACCTATTAAATAATTAATATATATGAGTAGTTAATGGGACAAATCTTTAAATTATCAAACACCTTACACCTTTTGGCCCATATTAATTTTATATAAGCAAGTGAGTTTTATACAAAATTATTTTAGAAAAGAAGAGAATTAAAGAGAGAAAAGAAACCTAGCAATACTTCTCGCCATTCACCCCGATCAGGAAAACAACGAGAATATCTTGTGACCGGTAAGCTCCAAAAAAAAAGAGAGAAATTTCTTGTTTTTGTTTTTGTTTTTGTTTTGTTTTGTTCACATCGTTGATCTTGTGTACATAATTAATTTATATTATAATAGTTGATGGAGGAAAAATTGATTTGCTGGTAAATTACGTATAATATATTGTTCAACATATATATATGTGGCTGTTAAAGTTGACGTTTGAAGTAGTAATTATGTATGAACAATTATAAGGTTCTGGTGTAAATTTTGACTTAGGGGGTCACATTTAGGCATGGAAAATGTATGATAATTTAATATTGATTCCATTGTTTAGAAACTATTTTACAAAATTTTGGATAAATCTAGGAATATTTCTCATAGTTATCACATTTTGTTATAAGTTTTGAAATAGTAAACTAAGTAATTTATTATAGGTATATTATGTTACGTGAACGACATTAACATTATGTATTTAGAGGATTTAAGATTTAACTTTAGATTGAGATAAAGAAATTGGTTATATATATATACATATTTGGGTGAGTATTGAGTATAGGAAAAACACAAAATAAGATTTTGTACATAAATGGGATTCTATGTATTTTCTGTTTGTTTATTTCTATTATTATTGTTATTTTTTCTTTTGGTCATTGTTAAGGCTACAGGTTCTGTTAGTAGTGGGCTAATGAATTTGGTTATTTATTTGTATTATATAAATATCATGGTAAATTGAGATTTAATCCTAGGCTTAAAATTTAGGAATATGAGACTTGGCGTAAACTAGAGGACACTAAATTTATGAATTTAATTAGTTACTATGGATGTTAGTTTTTGGTATCATTAGGTTGAATGGGTTTTGGGGTTCGGAATAGAGGTATAGCTCTATGGATGTCTATAGATTTATTGCTTACGGATATTGCATAATTGGTAGATTGGGAACGTTTTGAAACTTTTCAAAAAGGGAAGGAAAAATCATGAGGATTGGTGGCACGTATTCGGCGTTCAAGGTATGTTAAGACTTTTTAGACTTGTTGAAGGACGTCTTCCTAATTAAAAATTAAAAATGAAAATAGACAAAGGGGTAAGGGGGAAAGATGGTGGTCTCGTATCAATGGTGTGACGGGCATTGGTACGAGTACCGGTGTTATAAAAAGGAAAATACTATTATAGAATGTGGATTGAAATATGTGAATGCCAAAGCATATGGGCATTAGCTGATATATTATTGACTTGAATTCCTTGTGTGATTGTGTTTTATTTATTTCACCCGTATAATTGAGACAATTGAGGTGGTTATGTATTATATTCATATTGATTGATTGAGATGCATCATCATTCCCTCTATTGAAACAATATTGTGCACATGCATCGAGATGAGACTGAGTATAAGTTGGGCACGTGGAGATCATCTGTGCTGGGGATGGTGAGATGTTAAGATTGTAATTTGGGCACGTGGAGACCGTCCGTGCGAAAATTGTTTGATATTATGATAGTGCGTTGAGATCGTCCGCACAGAAACGTGGTTTAAGAACCTAATATATATATATACTTGTATAATTTAAGAACTTATTTTCTTATATAATCTCCCGTCACTACTTCTTCGTTGTCGGTCAATGAGACATACTGGGTACACGTGGTTTCGTACTCATACTACGCTTGTTGCACTCTTTGTGGTGCAGATTCGATTCCGAGTAGGAGCACATCTCGTGGAGCAAATTGAGTCCGGCTTGAAGTTCTTGGAGTTGTGGTGAGCTGCTTGGCTGTTCCGTGGCCCACACCTCCCTCTATCTTTTACTTATTCTATTATTCAGTATTCAGACAGGATATCCCTTATGTTAGATTTGTCTTTTAGTATCAGACTTGCATCGTATTTTGAAGCTCTTGTACTCATGACACCATTTCTTGGGTAGTACTTTTTTCAGTTTTCTGCATTCGTACTTATGAGAACTCAGTGTTGGCGATTTGGAAATTGTTGTCTTTTCACTTCTTTGTTAGTTAAGTTTGTTAAAAATATGTTTGTTGGCTTACCTATTAGTTGGGAATATAGGTACCATCACGACTCGTGATTTTGGATCGTGACAAATTTGGTATCAGAGCTCTAGGTTCATCGGTCTCAAGAGTACAAGAGCAATGTCTAGTAGAGTCTTGCGGATCGGTATGAAGACGACCATACCTATCTTCGAGAGGCTATAGGACATTTAGGAAATATTTTGTTCTTTTATTTCTTATCGTGCACACTTGACCTTGTAGAAATTCTAATCTTGATATCTCATTCTCTCTCAGATGGCAAGGAATCGTACGTCGGCAAGTGGTGGTCAGGATCCTAATCATGCGCCTGCTTCTGGGAACCCTATCCGAGGTAGAGGTAGGGGACGAGCTTGAGGTCGGGGTAGGGCAGTATTGCAGCACCTGTGGGTGGTCAAGTACCAATAGCTACCCAGGGTCATGATAGGACCGTACCTCCTGATGCAGATGTTCTTCATGGGGATGTGCAAGATCGTGTCGAGGGGGATGGGCCAGCTCAGGCTCCAACCAGTACTATTGTTCCCCCAGTGCTTCAAGATACCCTGGCTCGTATGTTAGGAATCCTAGAGGGGATGGCCCAGGCAGGAGCTTTACATGTCACTTCTGATGGCTCACAGACCCGTGTTGGAGGTCAAACTCCAGATCCGATAGTTGCTCAAGATTCTCAGACTCCCAGGACTCAGCCAGCTGCCGCTGTAGCTCCTCGTTTGGATAGTATGGAGTTTCCACATATGACATCACACTTGGTGAACAGGCCTTCTATGACTATTGATGAGCAAAAGATGTTTGGGAGGTTCAGACTAATGAATCCTCCTACTTATACTGGTGACTTAGCTGAGGATGCATATGAGTTTATAGTTAGTTGTCATGAGAGGTTGCAAAATCTTGGATTAGTGAAGTCTCATGGAGTTGACTACACAGCGTTTCAGATGACTGGCTCTGCTAAGCAGTGGTGGAGGGATTATATTAGTAGTAGGCCAGCCGGATCTCTTCCACTATCCTGGACTGAGTTTACTCAGGTATTTCTATCCAAATTTGTTCCACGCAGTGAGAGGGAGCGCAAGAGGGCCGAGTTTGAGGGTTTGCTGCAAAATGGTATGTCAGTTGCAGAATATGAGGGTAAATTTCATGCCTTGGCTAGGTATGCTTCGATGATACTTCCCACAGAGGCTGAGAGAGTGAGAAGGTTTCTTAAGGGGCTGATTATTCCGATCCGTCTAGGAGTTTCTCAAGTTGCTGCTTCTGGTGTTCCATTTCAGAAAGTGGTGGATGCTGCTAAGGAGTTGGAGATGATTCGACGTGAGGGATTTGAGTAGCGAGAGGGCAAGAGGACTCGTTATTCAGGTGATTATGGTGGTGCTCCGCCTAGGAGTCGGAGTTACTTGGGCAGAGGTTATCACCCTCAGTCCAACAGACCTATTCATGCTGCTATACCACCGTCTGAGGCTGGTTACGCTGGGCATAACTCTTCGAGCTCTGTACATACTTCGCAGGGTTCATCTTCTAGACCTGTAGTTCGTGGAGGGCATTCTAGTCATTCGGGTTCCTCTCATCAGCCTGCGTCTCGTAGGGGTTTCTTTGAGTGTGGTGATATGGGACACTTTGTGAGAGACTGCCCTAGGACCAGACGTGGTGGTTTACATCAGGGTTCTCAGGCTTCGACTTCAAGGGTTGCACAACCTCCAGCTAGGGGTGGTGCACAGAATTGTAGAGGTGGTTCTCATTCAGGTAGAGGTGGTTCTCCTTCTGGTCGAGGTGGTGGTCGTGGAGGTTCACAATCTGATGGAGGTCGTTCTCACTGTTATGCTTTTCCAGGTAGGCCAGAGGCTGAAGCCTCAGATGCTGTTATCACAGGTATTATTCCGGTTTGTCATCGACCAGCTACTGTATTATTTGATCCAGGCTCTACTTATTCTTATGTGTCCACATATTTTGCTCCTAGTCTGGATATATTGTGTGAGTCTCTTGATTTGCCGATACGTGTTTCTACGCCTATCAGGGATTCTATAGTTGTAGATCGGGTGTATCGTTTATGTACTGTTTCTTTGATGGGGTATGACACTCATGCAGATTTAAAGGTCTTAGATATGATAGATTTTGATGTAATTCTTGGTATGGATTGGTTATCTTCTTACCACGCAATTTTAAATTGTCATGCCAAGACCATCACTTTAGCTATGCCTGGAATTCCTATAGTAGAATGGAGAGGTACTCTTAGTAATCCTTCTAAGGGTGTGATATCATTCCTTAAGGCTCGTCAGTTGGTACAGAGAGGATGTTTGGCGTACTTGGCCCACATTCGAGATACTAGTATTGAGACTCCTATGCTTGAGTCTATTCCAGTAGTGAGTGAATTTTCAGAAGTAATTCTGACCGATTTGCCAGGCCTTCCACCAAATCATGATATTGATTTTTGTATTGATGTGGAGCAAGGCACTCGGCCTATTTCCATTCCTCCTTATCGTATGGCACCAGCTGAATTGTAAGAGATGAAGGAGCAGCTGCAGGATTTGTTGAGCAAAGGTTTTATTAGACCAAGTGTATCTCCTTGGGGTGCTCCAGTGTTATTTGTGAAGAAGAAAGATGGATCTATGCGTATGTGTATTGACTATCGGCAGTTGAACAACGTAACCATCAGAAATAAGTATCCGATACCTCGTATTGATGATTTAATTGATCAGTTGCAGGGTGCTTCAGTTTTCTCAAAAATTGACTTGAGATCTGGCTATTATCAGCTGAAGGTTAGGGCGGAGGATATCCCTAAGATAGCTTTTCGAACACGTTATGGTCATTACGAGTTTTTGGTGATGTCTTTCGGACTTACTAATGCCCCAGCAGCTTTTATGGACTTGATGAATGGAGTGTTCAGACCATATTTAGATTCCTTTGTTATTGTCTTCATAGATGACATATTGATATACTCACGCACTAAGGAGGAACATGAGCATCATTTGAGGATTGTTCTTGGGATTCCAAAGGAGAAGAAGCTTTATGCAAAGTTTTCAAAGTGTGAGTTTTGGCTTAGTTCGGTAGCATTCTTGGGACATGTAGTGTCCAAGGAGGGTATCTTGGTGGATCCTAAGAAGATTGAGGCGGTCAGAGATTGGGTCAGACCTACTTCAGTTACTGAGATTCGGAGTTTCATGGGCCTTGCAGGTTATTATCGACGGTTTGTTGAGGGTTTCTCATCCATTGCATCTCCATTAACTAGATTGACACAGAAGGAGGTGACTTTTTAGTGGTCTGACGAATGTGAGGTTAGTTTCCAAAAGCTCAAGACTTTATTGACTATTGCTCCAATTTTGACCCTACCCGTGGAGGGAGAGGGTTTTGTCGTATATTGTGATTCTTCTCGGGTTGGTCTTGGTTGTGTGTTGATGCAGAAGGGAAGGGTGATAGCTTATGCTTCGAGGCAGTTAAAGGTTCATGAGAAGAACTACCCTATTCATGATTTAGAGTTGGCGGCTGTGGTGTTTGCATTAAAGATTTGGAGGCATTATCTTTATGGTGTGCATTGTGAGGTGTTCACGGATCATCGTAGTCTCCAGTATATATTCAATCAGAGGGATCTAAAGTTGAGGCAGAGGAGCTGGTTGGAGTTGCTCAAAGACTACGATATGACTATTCTTTATCACCTAGGCAAAGCAAATGTTGTAGCAGATGCCTTGAGTCGGAAGGCAGTAAGTATGGGTAGTCTAGCCACGTTACAGGTTGGCGAGCGTCCTTTAGCTAGGGATGTCTAATCCCTGGCCAATAGCTTTGTGAGACTTGATATTTCAAAATCTGGTAAGGTGTTGGCTTATATGGAGGCTAGGTCATCCTTGTTGGAGCAGATTCGGGTTAAACAGTTTGATGATGGTGATCTATGTAAGATTAGGGACAAGGTTTTAAAAGGAGAAGCCAAGGCTGCAATTCTTGATAGTGAAGGAATTTTGAGGATTAAAGGTCGTATCTGTGTTCCTCGTACAGGTGATTTGACTAGATTAATCATGGAGGAGGCCCATAGTTCGAGATACTCTATTAATCCAGGGGCTACTAAGATGTATCGTGAATTGAAGCAACACTATTGGTGGTGTCGTATGAAGAGGGACATAGTAGATTTTGTATCTCGATGTTTGAATTGTCAGCAAGTGAAGTATGAACACCAAAAGCCTGGAGGTGTGACTCAGAGGATGCCCATACCTGAGTGAAAGTGGGAGCGCATTGCTATGGACTTTGTGGTAGGGTTGCCACGTACCTTGGGTAAGATTGATGCTATATGGGTCATTGTGGATCGACTGACTAAGTCTGCACACTTTGTATCTGTTCAGACTACCTATATCTCAGAGAAGTTAGCCAAGATCTATATTCAAGAGATAGTTCATTTGCATGGGGTTCCTATATCTATTATTTCAGATCGTGGCACCCAATTTACATCTCATTTCTGGCGGTCTATGCAGAAAGAGTTGGGCACTCGGGTGGATCTTAGTATAGCCTTTCACCCTCAGACTGATAGTCAGTCTGAGCGGACTATTCAGGTTCTTGAGGACATGTTGCGGGCATGTGTGATTGACTTTGGTGGTCACAGGGATCAGTTCTTGCCATTAGCGGAATTTGCTTACAATAATAGTTACCATTCGAGCATTGAGATGGCACCATTTGAGGCTCTGTATGGTAGGAGATGTCGATCTCCAATTGGCTGGTTTGATGCATTTGAGGTTAGACCATGGGGTACAGATTTGTTGAGGGAGTCCTTGGACAAGGTCAAGTTGATCCAAGATAGACTTCTCATGGCTCAGAGTAGGCAAAAGAGTTATGCAGATCGAAAGATTCGTGATTTTGAGTTTATGGTCGGAGAGAGGGTTTTATTGAAGGTTTCACCTATGAAGGGTGTGATGAGGTTTGGAAAGAAGGGTAAGTTGAGCCCAAGGTATATTGGTCCTTTCGAGATTGTTGAGCGTATTGGTGAGGTGGCGTATCAGTTGGCTTTGCCACCTGCGTTGTCGGGTGTCCATCCTGTATTTCATATTTCAATGCTTAAGAAGTATCATCAGGGTGGTGATCATGTGAATCAATGGGATTCAGTGATAATTGATTAGAATTTGACTTTTGAGGAAGAGCCGATCACCATTTTGGATAGGCAAATTCGGAAGCTAAGGTCCAAGGAGATTGCTTCAGTAAAGGTTCAGTGGAAGCATCGTCCAGTGGAGGAGGATACATGGGAGACAGAGTCAGACATGAGGAGTAAATATCCTCATCTTTTTTAACGTTCAGGTTAGCTCTTTTCTTTCCCGTTCGAGACGAACGTTTGTTTAAGTGGTAGGTGATGTAACGACCCGCTAGGTCGTTTGAGAACTAGGACTAGTTTGACTCCTTTTGAAAAAAAATTTAAAGGGGTATTTCTTAAACTATTCGAAGACTAAGAGTATTTAGTTAATAAATATTTTTGGAAGGGTTAAATATGTTGGGAAATTGAAATATTGTTAGTAGAAAAAAAATGGCCAAAATCTATTTTTGGAACGATAATTAAATATTCAATACTTAATTGATGACTACCTATTAAATAATTAATATATATGAGTAGTTAATGTGACAAATCTGTAAATTATCAAACACCTTACACCTTTTGGCCCATATTTATTTAATATAAGCAAGTGGGTTTTATAAAAAATTATTGTAGAAAAGAAGAGAATTAAAGAGAGAAAAGAAACCTGGCAATACTTCTCGCAATTCACCCCGATCAGGAAAACAACGAGAATATCTTGTGACCGGTAAGCTCCAAAAAAAAAAGAGAAATTTCTTGTTTTTGTTTTTGTTTTTGTTTTGTTTTGTTCACATCTTTGATCTTGTGTACACAATTAATTTATATTATAATAGTTGATGGAGGAAAAATTGATTTGCTGGTAAATTACGTATAATATATTGTTAAACATATATATATATATGTGGCAGTTAAAGTTGACGTTTGAAGTAGTAATTATGTATGAACAATTATAAGGTTCTGGGTATAAATTTTGACTTAGGGGGTCACATTTAGGCATGGAAAATGTATGATAATTTAATATTGATTCCATTGTTTAGAAACTATTTTACAAAATTTTGGATAAATCTTGGAATATTTCTCATAGTTATCACATTTTATTATAAGTTTTGAAATAGTAAACTAAGTAATTAATTATAGGTATATTATATTACGTGAACAACATTAACATTATGTATTTAGAGCATTTAAGATTTAACTTTAGATTGAGATCAAGAAATTGGTTATATATATATACATATTTGGGTGAGTTTTGAGTATAGGAAAAACACAAAATAAGATTTTGTACATAAATGGGATTCTATGTATTTTCTGTTTGTTTATTTCTATTATTATTGTTATTTTTTCTTTTGGTCATGGTTAAGGCTACAGGTTCTGTTAGTAGTGGGTTAAAATTTTTGAAATTTCTTATAGTCATTACGTATTGTTGTAGTGTTAATATAGCTAATGAATTTGGTTATTTATTTGTATTATATAAATATCATGGTAAATTGAGATTTAATCCTAGGCTTAAAATTTAGGAATATGAAACTTGGCGTAAACTAGAGGACACTAAATTTATGAATTTAATTTGTTATTATGGATGTTAGTTTTTGGTATCATTAGGTTGAATGGGTTTTGGGGTTCGGAATAGAGGTATAGCTCTATGAATGTCTATAGATTTATTGCTTACGAATATTGCATAATTGGTAAATTGGGAACGTTTGGAAACTTTGCAAAAAGGGAAGGAAAAATCATGAGGATTGGTGGCACGTATTCGGCGTTCAAGGTATGTTAAGACTTTTTAGACTTGTTGAAGGACGTTTTCCTAATTAAAAATTAAAAATGAAAATAGACAAAGGGGTAAGGGGGAAAGATGGTGGTCTCGTATCAATGGTGTGACGGGCATTGGTACGAGTACCGGTGTTATAAAAAGGAAAATACTATTATAGAATGTGGATTGAAATTTGAGAACGCCAAAGCATATGGGCATTAGCTGATATATTATTGACTTGAATTCCTTGTGTGATTGTGTTTTATTTATTTCACCCGTATAGTTGAGATAATTGAGGTGGTTATGTATTATATTCATATTGATTGATTGAGATGCATCATCATTCCCTCTATTGAAACAATATTGTGCACATGCATCGAGATGAGACTGAGTATAAGTTGGGCACGTGGAGATCATCCGTGCTGGGGATGGTGAGATGTTAAGATTGTAATTTGGGCACGTGGAGACCGTCCGTGCGAAAATTGTTTGATATTATGATAGTGCGTTGAGATCGTCCGCACAGACACGTGGAGATCGTCCGTGTCGGTATATGGACCTCGCGAGTCCCCCATGGGTCATGAACTCTCGATGTATTTCCGAGGAGTATCATGTATATACGGTTGAGTGAGTACTGGGTATTCTGAGACATATCATTACATGGCATCATATTGCATTGCATTTCATCCCATCATTCATTCTTGATGACCATATGTTTCGTCAGGTGTTTGGAAAATATTAAATGTTGATTTCCTTTATTGATGAAACTTAAATAGTGAGTGTAATATATATATATACTTGTATAATTTAAGAACTTATTTTCTTATATAAACTCCCGTCACTACTTCTTCGTTGTCGGTCAATGAGACATACTGGGTACACGTGATTTCGTACTCATACTACGCTTGTTGCACTCTTTGTGGTGCAGATTCGATTCCGAGTAGGAGCACATCTCGTGGAGCAAATTGAGTCCGGCTTGAAGTTCTTGGAGTTGTGGTGAGCTGCTTGGCTGTTCCGTGGCCCACACCTCCCTCTATCTTTTACTTATTCTGTTATTCAGTATTCAGACAGGATATCCCTTATATTAGATTTGCCTTTTAGTATCAGACTTGCATCGTATTTTAGAAGCTCTTGTACTCATGACACCATTTCTTGGGTAGTACTTTATTTCAGTTTTCCGCATTCGTACTTATAAGAAATCAGTGTTGGAGATTTGGAAATTGTTGTCTTTTCACTTCTTTGTTAGTTAAGTTTGTTAAAAATATGTTGGTTTGCTTACCTATTGGTTGGGAATATAGGTGCCATCACGACTCGTGATTTTGGGTCGTGACATATGACCACGGATATAAGAGAACAAAATAGGGAAAAAATAATAAATAGACAACTTATGACAAAATTAGCTATATGTAAAATGTGTTATATAGAAGAATATACTTGTGCATTTAAAGAATATTACTACAAAGCTAAATACAATTTAGACGAAGCAAAAGAAATAAGAAAACAGTATTTTACGAAATTGCCAGATCCATTTAGCACTAAAATAATAAAGGATTGGAATAATGAAGGAATGATAGATACTTAGGAGCTAGAATAAAATTTCTATCTCAATGGTTTACACAATTATGTTAGAACCAAAAAGAAAAATTAAAAATGGAAAAAGAACTAAATAAAAATTTATCATGTTTTAAAAATAAAATAGCACCACAGTTTGGGTGTACAAATAAAAAACAAAAATCTAGAAGATATAAAAATTATAGAAAAAATAAAAGTAAGTATAAATATAAACAACCAAGACGAAGGTATTATGTAAAAAACTATAAAATAAAAAGACCATATAGACCTAAAAGAAAAATATCACAATGTACATGTTACAATTGCGGAAAGATAGCACACATAGCGAAAGACTGTAAATTACCTAAAAATCCAAAAAGAAAACAAATTGCAGAAATAGTTATAGATGATAACGAATATATGCAACTAGAATACATAGACTATGAATTAAGTGAAATTGATAGTATATATGAAGTATCAGATATAGAAACTGAAAATGGAGAAGAAGATAATGAAATAAAAGAAGAAGAAATATAATGTCTGAAAACGAAATAATATCGAAAGAGAATTATGAAGATGAAGAATCATCACACCAAAAAAATTATATTTGATAATACACTTTTTGAACAAATAAAAGGAAAAGAATTAGATTTAAGTGTTGAAAAAATACTTGACATACCTATACTAAAAACTGGTTTAAAAGATAAAAAGAAAAATACTATGTAGTTAGTCAAAAAGAACACATCATAGATGGAAAATATACAAGCGGAAAAGCATATATACCTATAATAAACAAACGAATAATAAATAAAGAAATACAAAACATAAAAAATAAAGAACCTATAAAATATGTACATTTAGGAGGAACGAAAATACTAATAAAAGCTTGTTTCAGAGAAGGAATAGATACACCTATTGAAATATATTTAGCAGATGATAGAATAAAACATCCTATAGAAAAAAGTGTAATAAGTGCAGTTAAAGGAAATTTAATATACCAAAAATTTAAATTTATAATAAGTGCTAATTATACAGTAGCATTAACAGATACAAGTATATATAAATCATTAGTATTATATTGGAAAATGTCATGAATAGAGTTAGCACCAGGAAGTAAAGTATTCACAGCAAGATGTAAAAATCTATATATATTAACAACAAAAAATAAAATAACGGCAAGAAATAAAATTGATAAAATAAAAATAGAAAATCCTTTTGAAAGAATAACTACGGTAATAGATAATAATGACTATAGTTATAAAGAAATGGATACAGAAGAAGAATTGGAGATAGTAAAAGAAAGATTAAGCACCTCAAGCGTACCAAATACATTAACAAGAGCTTCCTCATCAATAATAAGTTCATCTAAAATAAAATATGAAATATCACAAGATTTATGTAACGACCTGTTTAGTCGTTTTGAGCAGCAGATTTTTATTTCTGGAAAAATAGGCTGAGACGACGGAACCCACGACGGAACGTCATGGGCACGACGGACCGTCGAGGGTGTCTCGTCCCAAAATACTTAGAAATTCTGAAATTTGGGTGCTGAAATCGACTCTCTGAACTTTGCAACGAAATGGCGAGACGGACCGTCACAGGTGTGACGGACCGTCACAGACCCTTGGTGGAAATTTGGGTCTCTGAACTTTGCGACGACCTGCAGGACGGACCGTCGCAGGCACGATGGCCCGTCACAGGTTGCGCAATCCCAGTCCGGGTCGGATTTCTTTATACGTTTTAAGGGACGTTTTTGACTATTCCTGCTTTAATTATAAGATTAGTGGGTTAATGTTAATAAGTCTAATTACTTGGGGGTTAAAAGAGGTAGCCTTAAGTTAATTAGTGGGTTATTATTGCCATCTTTTACACTTGATTATATGTTAATTAGGGTAAAGAAAGAGGGTTTGAATAAGAAAAATAGAAAGAACAAAGAGAAAACAGAAAAAGAAAGAGAACAAGTAGAGAGAGAGAGAAACGAAGAGGATAGCAAGGATTTTGAGAAGATAGCTTGTTGATCGCAATTCTTCGGTGGAGGTAGGTTATGGTTTTCATGCTTTCATAGTTAACTCTTAATAGAGAATGGTATGTATTGGTAGTATTGTAAACCCTGCTATGTGCTTAATTGTATGAATGCATGAACGTGATTATATAATTGTGATTATATTAAGCATGATGAAGTTATTGAATCCCAAATCTTGATAAAAACCTAATCTCGTTTTAATGATGATGCGTTGGTAAGGGAGAAGGCTTGATGAACTAAAGTAATGAGATTGATGATGCCTTGGTAAGAAAGAAGGCTTGATGAATTGATGGAAGGAGATTTAGGGGATCGGGTGTCACGAACCGACACGTAGATTTAGGGGATCGGGTATCACGAACCGACACGTAGATTTAGGGGATCGGGTATCACGAACTGACACGTAGAATTAGGGGACCGGGTGTCACGAACTGACACGTAGAATTAGTAGATCGGGTGTCACGAACCCACAAGTAGAATTAGGGGATCGGGTATCAGGAACCGACACGTAGATTTAGGGGATCGGATGTCACGAACCGACACGTAGATTTAGGGGATCGGGTGTCACGAACCGACACATAGACTTAGGGGATCGGGGTGTCACGTACCAACACAAGAGGATTAATGAATTTGAGGGATCGGAGTGTCACGTACCGACACAAAAGGATTAATGAATATAAGGGAGCGGAGTGTCACGTACCGACACAAGAGAAATAAGGATAATGAATCTGGAAAGATGTTAGTATACTTAATCTAATGAACATAATTCCCAAATGAGTATGGTATTCAGGCTTGAGTCCTCATGCGTGAACTTGACGGTAACTGTTAATGATATAGTACTTGTTGTTGCTACATGTTGAGTATCATAGTTGATTTTATGATATTATTGGTATATATTGATTTCTATTTTGAGTTGGCCGATGATATCTACTCAGTACCCGTGTTTTGTACTGACCCCTACTTTTATGTTCTCTTCTTGTTTATTTGTGGAGTGCAGCAAACATGTCATTGTCTTCAACTCAACAGTAACTCAAGCCAGTCTTACTACATCGAAAATTCAGGGTGAGCTAATGCTTCTAGCTTGGACTGGATCTTCTTCTTCAAGTCTTGATGCCTTGAACTTCTGGCATGGACTAGCTTCTTATGTATTTTAAGCTTTTAGAATACTCTTAGTTTAGTCGTTTGATCGTAGATGTTCTTGTGATGATGACTTCCAGATTTTGGGGAATAATAGATGTTGAATTTTAGAAGTTAATGAATTGGTCTTTATTTAATGAGTTTAAGTCTTCCGCATTACTTTCTGTTGATATTATATTGAAATGTTAAAGTTAGATTGGTTGGTTCGCTCACATAGGAGGGTAAGTGTGGGTACCAGTCGCGGCCCGATTTGGGTCGTGACAATTTAGGTGAAATAACAACATATCATTATTTTATAACAGGAATAATGGAGCAAAGAAAATATAAAATCTTGATAAACATAGGACAAGAAGAAAATCATATAACAAGAGAACTAGTATTAGAAGAAGAAATTATGAAAACAGGACACATATGCCCTGGAATACCTAGTGAAATAATAAATACAAATGAAGAGACAACAGAAAAAGAAATAATTATAGGAGGAATTTCATTGAAAATACAATTTAAGATATATGAAGGAAATCATAATATCACATTAGGAATAAAATGGTTAGAAAAGGTTAAACCATACAGCATAGAAAATGAACAATTAACAATAACTTGTCAAAATAAGAAAATAATTATAAAAAGAACCAAAAATGATTAATGAAAATATTTATACTTGGAAAAGTTATTGTAAAAGGATATCACAACAGATATTATACACCTATGATAGATACAGGAGCAGAAGCGAATATATGTAAATATAATTGCTTATCAGAAGATAAATGGGAAAAATTAAAAACACCTATGGTAGTAACAGGATTTAATAACGAAGGAAGTATGATTAAATATAAAGCAAAAAATATAAAATACAAATATGGGATAAAATACTAACAATAGAAGAAATGTATAATTTTGAATTTACCACAAAAGATATGCTATTAGGAATGCCATTTTTAGATAAATTTTACCCACACATAATAACAAAAACACACTGGTGGCTTACTACGCCATGCGGCTATAAAATAGGAGCAAAAAGAGTAAAAAATAAACAACGAAAATCTATAGAATGGATTAGAGGTAGTGAAAAAATAAACCAGGAAATGGAAAATATAAGTGAAAAACAAATATCACAACTAGAAATCATTATATTTGCAATAGACAAAGTTAAAATAATCAATAAACAGCTAGAACAACTATATAATATATATATTACAAGAATGGGAAAAACATAAAACAAAAGTAAAAATTGAACTAATAGATGAAAATAGTATAATAACACAAAAAACGTTAAAATATAACTTTCATGATTTACAAGAATTTATAGTACATATAAATGAATTACTAGAAAAAAATTATATACAAGAAAGTAATAGTAAACATACAAGCCCAACATTTATAGTAATAAAACATAGTGAACAAAAAAGAGGTAAAAGTAGAATGGTTGTTGACTACAGAAATTTAAATGCTAAAACTAAAACATATAACTATGCAATACCTAATAAAATACTTAAAATAAGACAGATACAAGGATACAACTATTTTAGCAAATTTAACTGTAAATCAGGATTTTACCATCTAAAACTAGAAGAAGAATCAAAATAATTAACAGCATTTACAGTACCACAAGGATTTTATGAATGAAATGTATTACCATTTGGATATAAAAATGCACCAGGTAGATATCAACATTTTATGGATAACTGTTTTAACCAGCTAGAAAATTGTGTTATATATATAGATGATATATTATTATATTCTAAAACACAAGATGAACATATAAGATTATTAGAAAAATTTATACACATAATTAAACACAGGTATAAGTTTAAGTATAAGTAAAGCAGAAATTATGAAACCACAGATAGAATTTCTAGGAATACAAATAGATAAAAATGGAATAAAAATGCAAACTCACATAGTACAAAAAATAATTACTATGGATGAAAATATAGATACAAAAAAGAAATTACAATCATTCTTAGGATTAGTAAATCAAGTAAGGGAATATATACCAAAATTAGCAGAACATTTAAAACCATTATACAAAAAACTCAAAAAAGATATTGAATATCATTTTGACAACAAAGATAAAGAACACATAAAAAATATTTAAAAATTTGCAAAAAATTACCAAAATTACATTTTTCTGATGAAAGTAGAACATTCACATATATAATTGAAACAAATTCAAGTGACCATAGTTATGGAGGAGTACTAAAATATAAATATAATAAAGAAAAGGTAGAACACCATTGCAGGTATTGCTCAGGATCATATACTGAATCACAAAAAACATGGGAAATAAAGAGGAAAGAATTATTTGCATTATATAAATGTTTACTAGCATTCGAACCATACATAGTTTACAATAAATTTATTGTAAGAATAGATAATACACAGGTAAAATGGTGGATAACCAAAAAGATAGATGATTCAGTTACAACAAAGGAAATAAGAAGATTGATATTAAATATATTGAATTTTACATTTACAATTGAAATTATAAAAACTGACAAAAATCTAATTGCAGACTACCTCTCAAGAAAAAGATATGATGAAAGATCTACTGGCAATGATGACAAATCATATCTTTTTCTTGAGAGGTAGTTTTCAATTAGATTTTCGTCAGTTTTTATAATTTCAATTGTAAATGTAAAATTCAATATATTTAATATCAATCTTCTTATTTCCTTTGTTGTAACTGAATCATCTATCTTTTTGGTCCACCATTTTACCTGTATATTATCTATTTTTACAATAAATTTATGGTAAACTATGTATGGTTCGAATGCTAGTAAACATTTATATAATGCAAATAATTCTTTCCTATTTATTTGCCATTTTGTTTGTGCCTCAGTATATGATCCTGAGCAATACCTGCAATGGTGTTCTACCTTTTCTTTATTATATTTATATTTTAGTACTCCTCCATAACTATGGTCACTTGAATCTGTTTCAATTATATATGTGAATGTTCTACTTTCATCAGGAAAATATAATTTTGGTAATTTTTTGCATAATTTTTTAATATTTTTTATGTGTTCTTTATCTTTGTTGTCAAAATGATATTAAATATCTTTTTTGAGTTTTTTGTATAATGGTTTTAAATGTTCTTCTAATTTTGGTATATATTCCTTTACTTGATTTACTAATCCTAAGAATGATTGTAATTTCTTTTTTGTATCTATATTTTCATCCATAGTAATTATTTTTTGTACTATGTGAGTTTGCATTTTTATTCCATTTTTATCTATTTGTATTCCTAGAAATTCTATCTGTGGTTTCATAATTTCTGCTTTACTTTTACTTAAACTTATACCTGAGTGTTTAATTATGTGTATAAATTTTTCTAATAATCTTATATGTTCATCATGTGTTTTAGAATATAATAATATATCATCTATATATATAACACAATTTTCTAGCTGGTTAAAACAGTTATCCATAAAATGTTGATATCTACCTGGTGCATTTTTATATCCAAATGGTAATACATTTCATTCATAAAATCTTTGTGGTACTGTAAATGCTGTTAATTGTTTTGATTCATCTTCTAGTTTTAGATGGTAAAATCCTGATTTACAGTCAAATTTGCTAAAATAGTTGTATCCTTGTATCTGTCTTATATTAAGTATTTTATTAGGTATTGGATAGTTATATGTTTTAGTTTTAGCATTCAAATTTCTGTAGTCAATAACCATTCTACTTTAACCTCTTTTTTGTTCACTATGTTTTATTACTATAATTGCTGGGCTTGTATGTTTACTATTACTTTCTTGTATATAATTTTTTTTTAGTAATTCATTTATATGTACTTTAAATTCTTGTAAATCATCAAAGTTATATTTTAACGGTTTTTGTGTTATTATACTATTTTCATCTATTAGTTCAATTTTTACTTTTGTTTTATGTTTTTCCCATCCTTGTAATGGGTCTTCATTATATAGTTGTTCTAGCTGTTCATTGATTATTTTAACTTTGTCTATTGCAAATATAATGATTTCTAGTTGTGATATTTGTTTTTCACTTATATTTTCCATTTCCTGGTTTATTTTTTCACTACCTCTAATCCATTCTATAGATTTTCGTTGTTTATTTTTTACTCTTTTTGCTCCTATTTTATAGCCACAAGGCGTAGTAAGCCACCAGTGTGTTATTGTTATTATGTGTGGGTAAAATTTATCTAAAAATGGCATTCCAAATAGCATATCTTTTGTGGTAAATTCAAAATTATACATTTCTTCTATTGTTAGTATTTTATCCCATATTTGTATTTTTATATTTTTTGCTTTATATTTAATCATACTTCCTTCGTTATTAAATACTGTTACTACCATAGGTGTTTTTAATTTTTTCCATTTATCTTCTTGTAAGCAATTATATTTACATATATCGCTTCTGCTCCTGTATCTATCATAGGTGTATAATATCTGTTGTAATATCCTTTTACAATAACTTTTGTAAGTATAAATATTTTCATTAATCATTTTTGGTTCTTTTTATAATTATTTTCTTATTTTGACAAGTTATTGTTAATTGTTCATTTTCTATGCTGTATGGTTTAACCTTTTCTAACCATTTTATTCCTAATGTGATATTATGATTTCCTTCATATATCTTAAATTGTATTTTCAATGGAATTCCTCCTATAATTATTTCTTTTTCTGTTGTCTCTTCATTTGTATTTATAATTTCACTAGGTAATCCAGGGCATATGTGTCCTGTTTTCATAATTTCTTCTTCTAATACTAGTTCTCTTGTTATATGATTTTCTTCTTGTCCTGTGTTTATCAAGATTTTATATTTTCTTTGGTCCATTATTCCTGTTTTAAAATAATGATATATTGTTATTTCTCCTAAATCTTGTGATATTTCATATTTTCTTTTAGATGAACTTATTCTTGATGAGGAAGCTCTTGTTAATGTATTTGGTACGCTTGAGGTGTTTAATCTTTCTTTTACTATCTCCAATTCTTCTTCTGTATCCATTTCTTTATAACTATAGTCATTATTATTTATTATCATAATTATTCTTTCAAAAGGATTTTCTATTTTTATTTTATCAATTTTATTTCTTGCCGTTATTTTATGTTTTGTTGTTAATATATATAGATTTTTACATCTTGTTGTGAATACCTTACTTCCTGGTGCTAACTCTATTCCTAAAATTTTTCAATATAATACTAATGATTTATCTATATTTGTATCTGTTAATGCTACTGTATAATTAGCACTTATATCACGACCCAAATCGGATCGCGACTGGCACCCACACTTACCCTCCTATGTGAGCGAACCAACCAATCTAAACATTAACATTTCAATATAATATAAACAGAAAGTAATGCGGAAGACTTAAACTCATTAATAAAAACCAATTCAATAACTATCAATATTCAACATCTATTATTCCCAAAACCTGGAAGTTATCATCACAAGAACATCTACTTTAAACTACTAATTCTAAGAGTTTCTAAGAAGCTAAAAATACATAAGAAGCTAGTCCATGCTGGAAGTTCAAGGCATCAAGACATGAAGGAGAAGATCCAGTCCAAGCTAGAAGCGTTAGCTCACCCTGAAGATCCGGTGTGACGAAGACTGGCTTGAGTTACTGTTGAGTCGAAGATGACGGCACGTTTGCTGCACTCCACAAATAACAAGAAGGAAAAACATAAAAGTAGGGGTCAGTACAAAACATGGGTACTGAGTAGATATCATCGGCCAACTCAAAATAGAGAACAGTATATATCAAGTAATATCATAAATCAACTATAAAACTCAACATGTAGCAACAACAAGTACTATAATCATCAGTAAGTACCATCAAGTTCATCCATGAGGGCTCAAGCCTCAACACCATACTCATTTGGGAATTAAGTTTTATTAAATTGAGTATATTATCATCTTCCAAGATTCATTATCTTTCTTCCTCTTGTGTCGGTACGTGACACTCCGATCCCCTACTACTATGTGTCGGTACGTGACACTCCGATTCCCTAATTCTATGTGTCGGAACGTGACACTCCGATCCCCTACATGTGTCGGAACGTGACACTCCGATCCCCTACATGTGTCGGTACGTGACACTCCGATCCCCTAATTCTATGTGTCGGAAGGTGACACTCCGATCCAATAATACTATGTGTCGGTACGTGACACTCCGATCCACTAATACTATATGTCGGAACGTGACACTCCGATCCACTAATACTATGTGTCGGAACGTGACATTCCGATCCACTAATATCATTCTGTAAATCATCAAGCCTTTTCTATACCAAGGCATCATCAATCCCATTACTTTAATTCATCAAGCCTTCTTTTATACCAAGGCATCATCATTAATAATGTATATTAAAGTTCCTTTTCAAGATTTGGGATTCAATATTTTCACCATGCTTATCTTATCACAATCACATAATCATATTCATGCAAACATACCATTAAGCATATAGTAGGGTTTACAATACTACCAATACATATCATTCACTATTGAGAGTTTACTTATGAAAGCATGAAAACCATAACCTACCACCACCGAAGAATTGGAATCAACAAGCAATTTCCCAAGCTTTGATATTCCCTTTGCCTCTTGATCGATCAATTTCTCTCTCTCCTTGTTCTCTCTATTTTCTTTATTCAAACCCTCTTTCTTTTACCCTAGTTAACATATAATTAAGTGTAAAAGATGGCAATAATACCCCACTAATTAACTTAGGGTTACCTCTTTTAACCCCCAAGAATTTGAGTTATTAATATAAACCCACAAAATCTATAATTAATGAAGGAATAGTCCAAAAACGTCCCTTAAAATGTGTAAGGAAATCCGATTCTACCTGGGATTTGCGCAACCTGTGACGGGCCGTCGTGCCTGCGACGGTCCGTCCTGCAGGTCGTCGCAAGAGTCAGAGAGTCAATTCCCACTGAACAATCTATGACGGTCCGTCACGCCTGTGACGGTCCGTCCTGCCATTCCGTCACGAAGTTCAGAGAGTCATTTTCAGTACCCAATTTCAGATTTTCTTAAAGTGTTTTGAAACGAGACCCTGCGACAGTCCGTCGTGCCCATGACGGATCGTCGTTTGGTCCGTCGCCTCAGCCTGTTTTTCCAGAATTGAAGTTTGTTGCTCAAAACGACTAAACAGGTCGTTACAATAGATACCAATTTACCCATCGTTCATCCCCGAACGATCAAAAGAAGGAAAACAAGGGCAAAAAGGAGTACCTGAATCTGTAAACAGATGTGGATATTTTTCTCGCATATCCGCCTCCTTCTCCCAAGTGGCTTCTTTAACGGGTCGATTCTTCCATTGCACCTTGATGGATGCAATCTCTCTTGACCTCAACTTGCGAACTTCTCTATCTAAAATAGCAACAGGCTCCTCCTCATAAGACAAGTTCTCATCAAGCAAAACGGAATCCCAACGGATAATATAATTTCCATCCCCATGATATCTTTTCAACATAGACACATGGAATACTGGATGCACTCCGGACAGCGCTGGAGGCAAGGCTAACTCATAAGCCACCTCTCCTACTCGCTTAAGTACTTCAAATGGTCCAATGTACTTTGGACTTAGTTTACCCCTTTTTCCAAACCGCATCACCCCTTTCATGGGTGAAACTTTCAACAAGACTTGTTCACCCTCCATGAACTCTAAGTCTCTAACCTTTCGATCTGCATATTCTTTTTGTCTACTTTGCGCCGCTAGAAACTTTTCTTGAATAGACTTCACTTTTTCCATCGAATCCCTCAAGAGATCAGTACCCCAAGGTCTAACCTCGAACGCATCAAACCAACCAATGGGAGACCTACATCTCCTACCATACAATGCTTCAAATGGAGCCATATCAATGCTTGAGTGATAGCTATTATTGTATGAAAAATCCGCTAAGGGTAAGAAGCTATCCCAATGGCCACCAAATTCTATCACACACGCACGAAGCATATCCTCCAACACTTGAATCGTTCGCTCAGATTGACCATCGGTCTGGGGATGGAACGCAGTACTAAGGTCCAACCTAGTACCCAATTCAGCATGCAATGTTTTCCAAAACTTAGAAGTAAACTGCGTACCTCTATCTGATATGATGGATAGTGGAACCCCATGCAATCGCACCACTTCCGAGAGGTAAAGTTTGGCTAACTTTTCTGCATTGTAAGTCACCTTGACCGGAATGAAATGAGCAGATATAGTTAACCTATCAACAATCACCCAAATGGAGTCATACTTACCCATTGTCTTCGGAAGACCAACCACAAAATCCATTGCAATTCTTTCCCACTTCCATTCCGGAATGGGCATTCTCTGAAGTGTTCCTCCGGTCCTTTGGTGTTCACACTTTACTTGTTGATAGTTCGGACACTTGGCAATAAAGTCAACAATATCACGCTTCATTCTACTCCACCAAAAGTGTTGCTTTAGGTCACGATACATCTTGGTTGCACCCGGATGTATAGAATAGCTTGAACTATGAGCCTTAGTCAGAATAGTGTTGATCAAATCATCGACGCGTGGTACACATACCCTTCCCTTGATTCTCAAAACACCTTCCTCATCGATTTGTGCTTCCTTAGCCTCTCCTCGCAATACTTTATCTTGAATTCTGCGTAGTTTCTCATCATCAGATTGTCTTCCTTTAATCTTGTCAAGAAAGGAAGATCTTGCCTCCACAGAAGCCAACAATCCTCCCCTCTCATTTACTTCTAATCTCATCAAGTCATTAGCTAGAGTTTGAACCTCTCTAGCCAGTGGGCGTCTAGAAGCTTGCAAGTGAGCTAGGCTTCCCATGCTTCCCGCCTTCCTACTTAAAGCATCCGCTACAACATTCACCTTCCCCGGATGATACAAGATAGTGATATCGTAGTCCTTTAGTAACTCCATCAATCTCCTCTGCCTTAAGTTCAAATCTTTCTGAGTAAAGACATACTGAAGGCTACGATGATCCGTATAGATCTCACACTTAACCCCATATAAATAGTGTCTCCATTGCTTTAATGCAAACACTACCGCGGCCAATTCCAAATCATGAGTGGGATAGTTACGTTCATGCACTTTTAATTGTCTTGAAGCATAAGCAATCACATTCTTCTCTTGCATTAGTACTGCACCCAAACCAGAATAGGATGCATCACAATAAACAATGAAGTTCTTACCCTCTACTGGCAAGGTAAGGATAGGTGCGGTAGTTAACAAAGTCTTGAGCTTCTGAAAGCTTTCCTCACATTCATCCGACCATACAAATGGGACATTCTGCATAGTCAAGTTCGTCAATTGGGAAGCAATAGAAGAGAATCCCTTGACGAATCGGCGGTAGTAGCTAGCTAACCCAACAAAGCTCCTTATTTCTTACACATTAGTAGGTCTTACCCAATTCTTCACTGTCTCAATCTTAGAAGGATCCACCATCACTCCATTCTTAGAAACCACGTGTCCCAAGAAGGACACTGCATCTAGCCAAAACTCACACTTAGAGAACTTGGCATAAAGCTTTTTCTCCCTTAACATTTCCAATACCATTCTCAAATGCTCTTCATGTTCCTTCTTTCTCTTTGAGTATACCAATATATCATCAATAAATACGATCACGAAGAGGTCCAAATATGGCTTAAAAATCCCATTCATCAAGCTCATGAACGCAGCAGGGGCATTCGTAAGACCAAAAGACATCACTACAAATTCGTAATGCCCATACCTCGTTCGAAAAGCAGTCTTTGGCACATCCGTTGCCCGTATTTTCAATTGATGATAACCGGATCTCAAGTCAATCTTAGAGAAGACACAAGCACCTTGTAACTGATCGAACAAGTCATCAATGCGAGGAAGAGGGTACTTGTTCTTAATAGTTACTTTATTCAGTTTTCTGTAGTCTATGCACATCCGAAAACTCCCATCCTTCCTCTTTACAAACAAAACCGGAGCACCCCAAGGAGATGCACTTGGTCTAATGAAGCATTTGTTCAATAACTCTTGAAGTTGTGCTTTTAACTCTCTTAACTCCGCGGGAGCCATTCTATAAGGGGGTATAGAAATGGGGCGAGTACCGGGTTCAAGATCAATACAGAAGTCAATATCCGTATCCGGTGGCATACCAGGAAGATCTGCAAGGAACACATCCAGAAACTCACGAACTACTGAAACCGACTTAATCGAAGGTACTTGGGTAGTGTAATCCTTGAGATGTGGCAAGAAATCTAAACACCCTTTACTAACCATTTTCTTAGCACGAAGAAAGGAGATGATACGCACCGGATTAGAAGTGTAGTCACCCTCCCAAACTAACGGATCTGTCCCAGACTTGGCTAACGTCACCGTTTTAGCATTACAATCCAAGATCGCAAATTGCGGAGAAAGCCAAGTCATACCTAGAATTACATCAAAATCATCCATTTCTAAGATAACCAAATCTATATAAGTGTAACTCCCCACAAAGTTCACCAAACAAGACCTATATACCTTTTCAACTACCACAGACTCACCCACCGGAGTAGAAACACGAATAGGCATGTCAAGTAATTCACAATGTAAATTTAGACCATTAGCAAATGAGGAAGATACATAAGAAAACGTGGATCCAGGATCAAACAATACAGAAGCTAGGCAATCACAAACCAGAAGATTACCTGTGATGACAGCATCAGATGCCTCCGCTTCAGACCACCCAGGGAAAGCGTAACAATGGGCCCTATCGTTCGTCTGTCCGTTGCCCCTACCATGTTGTGATGTAGTGGCCCCAGTTTGCCCATTACCTCTGCCGTTTTGGTGACCACCATTACCTCGACCACCACGCCCCCAGAATAACGGCCTCTACCAGGACACCCTCTACCTCTAGCTATTGGGGGTCTATAACTTTGTCTGGGACAATTTTTCCTAATATGTCCAATCTCCCCACATCCATAACATTCTCAGGAGTCAATCATAGGCCCCTCGGAGAAGTGTTGACCGGTCTGAGGTGGTCCCCCAACTACAGTCTATAGTGAAGACTGAATTGGTCGGACTGAGTAACTTCCCGAACCCTGTCCTCTAGTGTAAGAACCATTAAACTCACCTCCCTTTCGAAGCCTTTTTGATGTCGATGTTGTGGTGAAGTCGTCTGGCTTCACTCCTTCCACTTCTATCACAAAGTCTACCACTTCTTGGAAGGATTTTGCCGTTGCCGCTACCTGTAAGGCCGAAATCCGCAATTCTGACCTCAACCCCTTCACAAACCGGCGAATCCGCTCTTGAGGACTGAAACAGAGTTGAGTGGCATATCTGGATAGTGCACGGAACTTAGCCTCATAAGCATTAACTGACATCCTACCTTGCTCTAGGCTTAGGAACTCATCCCTTTTCCTATCCCTCAAAGTCCGGGGGATATACTTCTCCATAAACAAGCTAGAGAACGAGGCCCAAGTCATAGGTGGTGCCTCTATTGGTTAACACTCAATATGTGACCGCAACCACATTTTGGCGTTCCCTTGAAACTGATAAGTCACAAACTCCACACCAAACCGTTCTACTATACCCATCTTGTGTAGTAGCTCGTGACAGTCAACCAGAAAATCATAAGCATCCTCCGATTCAGCACCCTTGAAGACCGGAGGTTTCAATTTCAAGAACTTACTGAAAAGTTTATGCTGATCACTTGTCATTACAGGCCCTGTAGTCAGACGAGGAAATGTGCCTATTTCCAATGGAACATCCATGCGGGGAGCCATGGTAGCCGCATGTTGTACCTCCGGAGCCTGAGGTGCTGGTGCAGAAAACACTGGGGTGTCTGGCCCTGATTAGATAACCCGTTAAGATAAGCCAGAACCTCATTGATCATCTCTGGGTAGGTTGGGGTGGCAATCCCTCATTCTGCACTTGTTCAGTTTCCCCATCCTCCCCTTCTCTTATTACTTCCTTAGTCGGTGGAGGAGTCACTGCCCTAGTATCAGATGGGCTAGGTGCTCGTCCTCTTCCCTTAGAAGACGTCCTCCCACGACCTCTACCACGGCCCCTTGCCGCTGTTCTTCCTCGAGCCACAGCCCCAGTGGCTGGCTCAGTTGTTTCTTGTCTGGCCGGTGTTGGTGTTGACGTAGTCGTTGCTCTAGTTCTAACCATCTGCAAAGAGAGTGAAGATGGTCAGATACTAATTCGTATCGCCTAGATACCAATTGGACTCAAGTAGTAGCACGAAAGAAAGAATGAAAGAGTGAAATTTTTCCTAAAGTCTTATAGCCTCTCAAAGAAAAGTAAAGGCGTCCCCCTACCGTTCCTTAAGACTCTACTAGACCTGTTCTTTTGTGATGAGACCAACGAACCTAATGCTCTGATACCAAGTTTTGTCACGACCCAAATCGGATCGCGACTGGCACCCACACTTACCCTCCTATGTGAGCGAACCAACCAATCTAAACCTTAACATTTCAATATAATATAAACAGAAAGTAATGCGGAAGACTTAAACTCATTAATAAAAACCAATTCAATAACAATCAATATTCAACATCTATTATTCCAAAAACCTGGAAGTCATCATCACAAGAACATCTACTTTAAACTACTAATTCTAAGAGTTTCTAAGAAGCTAAAAATACATAAGAAGCTAGTCCATGCCGGAAGTTCAAGGCATCAAGACATGAAGGAGAAGATCCAGTCCAAGCTAGAAGCGTTAGCTCACCCTGAAGATCCGGTGTGACGAAGACTGGCTTGAGTTACTGTTGAGTCGAAGATGACGACACGTTTGCTGCACTCCACAAATAACAAGAAGGAAAAACATAAAAGTAGGGGTCAGTACAATACACGGGTACTGAGTAGATATCATCGGCCAACTCAAAATAGAGAACAGTATATATCAAGTAATATCATAAATCAACTATAAAACTCAACATGTAGCAACAACAAGTACTATAATCATCAGTAAGTACCATCAAGTTCATCCATGAGGGCTCAAGCCTCAACACCATACTCATTTGGGAATTAAGTTTTATTAAATTGAGTATATTATCATCTTCCAAGATTCATTATCTTTCTTCCTCTTGTGTCGGTACGTGACACTCCGATCCCCTACTACTATGTGTCGGTACGTGACACTCCGATCCCCTAATTCTATGCGTCGGAACGTGACACTCCGATCCCCTACATGTGTCGGTACGTGACATTCCGATCCCCTAATTCTATGTGTCGGAACGTGACACTCCGATCCACTAATACTATGTGTCGGTACGTGACACTCCGATCCACTAATACTATGTGTCAGAACGTGACACTCCGATCCACTAATACTATTTGTCGGAACGTGACATTCCGATCCACTAATATCATTCTGTAAATCATCAAGCCTTCTCTATACCAAGGCATCATCAATCCCATTACTTTAATTCATCAAGCCTTCTTCTATACCAAGGCATCATCATTAATAATGTATATTAAAGTTTCTTTTCAAGATTTGGGATTCAATATTTTCATCATGCTTATCTTATCACAATCACATAATCATATTCATGCAAACATACCATTAAGCATATAGTAGGGTTTACAATACTACCAATACATATCATTCAGTATTGAGAGTTTACTTATGAAAGCATGAAAACCATAACCTACCTCCATCGAAGAATTGGAATCAACAAGCAATTTCCCAAGCTTTGATATTCCCTCTGCCTCTTGATCGATCAATTTCTCTCTCTCCTTGTTCTCTCTATTTTCTTTATTCAAACCCTCTTTCTTTTACCCTAGTTAACATATAATTAAGTGTAAAAGATGGCAATAATACCCCACTAATTAACTTAGGGTTACCTCTTTTAACCCTCAAGAATTTGAGTTACTAATATAAACCCACAAAATCTATAATTAAGGAAGGAATATCCCAAAAATGTCCCTTAAAACGTGTAAGGAAATCCGATTCTGCCTGGGATTTGCGCAACCTGTGACGGGCCGTCGTGCCTACGACGGTCCGTCCTGCAGGTCGTCGCAAGAGTCAGAGAGTCAATTCCCACTAAACAATCTATGACGGTCCGTCACGCCTGTGACGGTCCGTCCTGCCATTCCGTCACGAAGTTCAGAGAGTCGATTTTCAGTACCCAATTTCAGATTTTCTTAAAGTGTTTTGAAACGAGACCCTGCGACGGTCCGTCGTGCCCATGACGGATCGTCGTTTGGTCCGTCGTCTCAGCCTGTTTTTCCAGAATTGAAGTTTGTTGCTCAAAACGACTAAACAGGTCGTTACAACTTATTATAAATTTAAATTTTTGGTATATTAAATTTCCTTTAACTGCACTTATTACACTTTTTTCTATAGGATGTTTTATTCTATCATCTGCTAAATAGATTTCAATAGGTGTATCTATTCCTTCTCTATAACAAGCTTTTATTAGTATTTCCGTTCCTCCTAAATGGGCATATTTTATAGCTTCTTTATTTTTTATGTTTTGTATTTCTTTATTTATTATTCGTTTGTTTATTATAGGTATATATGGTTTTCCGCTTGTATATTTTCCGTCTATGATGTGTTCTTTTTGACTAACTACATAGTATTCTTCTTTTTGTCTTTTAAACAAGTTTTTTAGTATAGGTATGTCAAGTATTTTTTCAACACTTAAATCTAATTCTTTTCCTTTTATTTGTTCAAAAAGTGTATTATCAAATATAATTTTTTGGTGTGATGATTCTTCATCTTCATAATTCTCTTTAGATATTATTTCGTTTTCAGACATTATATTTCTTCTTCTTCTATTTCACTATCTTCTTCTCCATTTTCAGTTTCTATATCTGATACTTCATATATACTATCATTTTCACTTAATTCATAGTCTATGTATTCTAGTTGCATATATTCGTTATCATCTATAACTATTTCTGCAATTTGTTTTCTTTTTGGATTTTTAGGTAATTTACAGTCTTTAGCTATGTGTCCTATCTTTCCGCAATTGTAACATGTACATTGAAATATTTTTATTTTAGGTCTATATGGTCTTTTTATTTTATAGTTTTTTACATAATACCTTCGTCTTGGTTGTTTATATTTATACTTAGTTTTATTTTTTCTATAATTTTTATATCTTCTAGATTTTTGTTTTTTGTTTGTACACCCAAACTGTGGTGCTATTTTATTTTTACAACATGATAAATTTTCATTTAGTACTTTTTCCATTTTTAATTTTTCTTTTTGGTTCTCACATAATTGTGTAAACCATTGAGATAGAAATTTTATTCTAGCTCCTAAAGTATCTACCATTCCTTCATTATTCCAATCCTTTATTATTTTAGTGCTAAATGGTTCTGGTAATTTTGTAAAATACTGTTTTCTTATTTCTTTTGCTTCGTCTAAATTGTATTTAGCTTTGTAGTAATATTCTTTGAATGCACAAGTATATTCTTCTATATAACACATTTTACATATAGCTAATTTTGTCATAAGTTGTCTATTTATTATTTTTTCCCTATTTTGTTCTCTTATATCCGTGGTCATACCTCCAAATTCACTTCTTATTGCTGATTCATATTTGTCTAGTATATCTATATTTGTTGCTGATGGAGATCCATCCATTTTCTTATCATTTCTAAGTACTTCTAAACTTTCTAGGGGTAGATTTTCTATCCATAATTTTGATGTTCCTCTGAATGTTCTTTCTATGTATCTTGTTGTTTTTGTTGTTTCTATTTTGTTATCTATTAACTGCTTGGATATATTTCCTGTCCATAGTAATATTGCTTTATTTATGTCTGTGACGCAATCTAAATCTAAGAAATTATATTGTTCACTTATTGGTTTTGGTATCCAATTTTTATTTAATCTACTGTTCCATATTGCATTATTTCTATTTGATTGTTGATAACTTTCTGTATAATAAGTTGGTGGTGTCCACCTAGGACTAACTCTAGGGCTATTTCTGGGACTATTATCTGGGGGTTTTACTCTTGACGTACTAGGTCTATTCATATCTCCTGTGTTTATTTCCAATTTATTTATTTTATTTGTCTGTTCTAAGATTTCTGTATATGTCTCACTTATGTCACTTATTTCTGATTTTTGGTCATTTTCATTTTCATCTATTTCATTTACTTCATTTACCTCAATATCTTCATTTAATTTTTGTTCCATTTCTTTTATTTCATTAGTTAATTCAAGCTCTTTATCTTTTTCCTTTTGTTTTTGCTTATTTTCATATAATAATTTTAACCTAGCTAATTCTTTTTCTAATTCACTTATTCTTGTATTTTTTATTTCTTCTAATTGTTGTACTTCTTGTTTTGCTTGTATTTTTATTTTTTTAATTTCTTTTGATTTGTCTATTTCTTCATTTTCTTTTGTTATTCTTATCATAGCTGTTAAACTATCATCTAATTTTGCTGTTTCTTTTTCTAACATCAAGTATAGATTATTTCCTATTTTTTTTATATCTTCTTCCTAAATTTGAAAATATTATTTTTATTATCATTCCATGTTGATTTTCATATGTTTTTTCGTCTACTGCAAATTATTCTTTATTCATTATAATTTATATATTATATTATGTTGTAACACATATTCAAGACAGCCTAATTCTAATTCTAACATAAATATGACTTTTCTTTGTTCTAGTATTGATTTATTACATACTTCTGCTAATATATTTTCTTCTAACCTATTTTTTCTATGTTGTAATTCTTGTTCTTTCTCAGTTATTTTTTCCATTATCTTTTCTATTAATTGTTGTTTATAAATTTCTTTGTTCATACTGTTTTTTCAAATAGCGAACATATTTGTATTCTGTTTTCGAAATTATATTTATCAATTGATCTTTTTTATCATTATCTGTTTTGACTAGTTGCGATTGTTCATATTCTATATAGAAGGGTCTTAATTTTTTCCATATTTTTCTTACCTTTTTATCTATCTTGGTTCTTTCTATTTTAGTATTTTTATTTTTATTCATCATAATTTTTTATATAATATTTTAAAAAGTCTACTTAATTTATCTGGATATTTAATCTTTTTTAACCTGTAGTTTCTACCATATCGTCTTACCCAATATTCAGTCATATTTAATTTCCAATATCTAAATCATCATATAAATCATACATGTCATAATAAAGCTCATCTTGTATACTTTGTATGGTTAACTTAGTCCAACCTTGGGTTGTTATTTCTATTATCTCGTATATTACCAATTTATCATAAATTTCTGTTTTTATATCAGTATTAAGATTTTTTAATATATAAAGTAATAATATCTTATATTCATCATCATCATCAATTAGATATGTAGTCATCTTATTCATTTTTGCTAAAAGTTTTATTCCTTCCAAGATCTTAATGGAATATACTTATTTATTATGAAATAATAATGATTTAATAATCATCTTGTCTAGTCACTACTACAGCTTTCTTCTTTGATTAGTTACCCTTACAGCGCCTCAACTTTGTTTACTCCCCTAAAAGGCCTTCTTGCCTACCGGTTTCAACCTTAGGATGACATAGTCCGGACATACTTATTCAGAGAATATTTCTGTAGTAAAACTTCTAAAGATGTTTATTAGAACATTATTAAGTCATGATAAACAATTATAATCAACAAGAGATTTTCAGGAATAAATTTATTTAGCTACTCATAAATTTAAGAGAGTATACCTGATTTTGTAGATTTGTAGCTTCAGATTTCTCCATAGTTATTAGCTTAATTTGTTAACTAGCTAGCTCTGATACCAATTTTGGGGTGGAAGCGTAAGGAGAGAGTATTCAGAAAGATGAGAGATGTAAGGATGAAGGTGTGTTTTATTAATGAGGAAAGCTCCTCTATTTATACACATAAATTACACCATCATACTATTTACTTTACATAATTGGCCGACAAACTTTTTACATGATTGGCCGACAAACTATTTACTTTACGACTTTTGTACATTTGGCTTTTTTCAGCTGACGTAAGATGACAAAAATAAAAAGAGTCTTACTTTATACATATGGCTGATATTCAGCCGACACAACAATACATATAATACTTTATACATATGGCTGTTATTCAGCCAACAATAATAACTGTTTTTTCCTTTCTTTGTTTTTTTATTAACTTTGTATGTATAGTATCGAGTTATAACTGCAGTGATGAAATTCATACAAAGAGATTCAAATAATACTTATCACGCATAGGATTGAACAATTCACATATAACCAAAAAATATGTTTTTGTCTTGTTTGTGCATTATGATTTTTCGATGAAGGTGATTCAATTTAATCTTTTTTGCTCGCTTTAGGTGTATAGTTTGGAATGTGGGTTGTGTTGTTTTGATCATGACTAATTTTATTAAATTTAGGTGTTACACGTTTACCCTATCAATTAATATTGAGTTTTTAAAAATAACAAAAGTATAAAATATATAAATGAGACAAAATAAAAAATTTTAAAAAGAAAGATGCACGTCAACTTAAAACAATGAAGGGTGATATGTATACTTAAATTTTGTGAATCAATTTAAGCATCAAGTAATTTTAACCTATTATTAAATGTAGAGATGAGAACTATGTTTATTCATTGGTCACTTGTATTACATATTTATAGGACTTTTCATTTGGTCATTTTAATTGTTACCATTATGGAAGTGAGATTACACCTTATCATTTTAATTGTTATATTATAAGTGACATGACTAAGATGAATTTCTGAAAGTCTACGTCTCTACAATCCTATAATTTGTGTTGGCAAAAATAAATACCTTTCTTGAAGGATGTGAAAGACTGTCAAAGGAGATAAATGTGTAAAAAGTACTGTAACTATTTTTTTCCAACAAAAATTGAAATTCCAAAGTAAAAAATAGGAAAATGTCACATAAAGTTTAAATTAAGCAATATTCTCGAGAATACATTTGAAAATTACCAGAAAACTCATTAAAAAGTAAACATCAAAAAAGTATTCAAGGGTACAACATATTAGCAAGACCACCCAAAAATAAAATAAGAACCGAAAAAATCTTTTCTAGTATAGATAGAAAGAACACTGAGGCGAAGAAAATCAAATAGCATAAAACTAACAAAAACGATGATGCTCAAAGGATATATCAAAATCACTAAACATTAAGAAAGAAGAATCAAAAGCATATAGCACTAAAATAACCACACAAAATTAAAATGATGAAAACAAGATTAAAAACGTGAAGAAAATATATTAAGATACAAATTTTTTTTTGCAAAACAATAAAAAAAATCAAGGTTAAATAAAGAAAGTAATAAAAAAGCAAAAACATAAAGATTCATACGAAAGAAATAACCTTTAGTTTCTTTGCTACTTTATGCATATCTTTACTCTAATTAACAACCAACGGTGATAAGAAATAATCATTGACACAAGTCCCAAGACACAATTAAATTGTTTTTTTAAAAAAAGAATTGTTATAAACATTTATAAAGAAAAATGCAACTTTTGCTCTTTCCTCTTCCTTGTAACGGTTTCTCAAAGAATTTGAAACCATTGTATCTAGATGCATGAATTTAAATATAATTGTTATTTAATATTAAATTAATTATATATTAGTATTTAATTTGGTTTAGAAATAAAATAACCACAAAATGGTAATTCAGTTTTTAAGTTAGGAACTTCCTACTTTAATAATATCTGATATATGATGTATTTTGTTTTAGACAGAGCGTTGCTTTTTCACTTTCTAATAAGGGTAGTGAGATCCACTTTTTTTCAACAAAGAGTAAATAAAAGATGAGAGATTAACCCATTTGGAAATCTATATTTTACACATACTTTATCCATATTTTAGTCATATTTTTATGTGTTAAATATGTGTATTTAACAATATATATATCACACTCCCAACTCATTAAAATATGGCCGATTTACCAAAATTTGGGATCATTTTTCCAGCACTATTCATCATATATCCATCTATCTTTGAAAAACAATCTAAGTTTCTACTGGGGTGACTGAAGCAGGAATACCTCCTTCGCTATCTAGGCCAATTCAATGTTTTTTACCCACGGTATCATAAACAACAACAACTAATCTGCTATGGCCAAGCATTCACAATGTTTGTCAGCTATCAATACTCCTGCATTGTCAACTCAGAGATTTTGCTGCGCAAAGAGCACATGAATATGAAGACACCCATGAAGGCCAACAAAATCATTGATGTGAAGTTGATCGATTCTGGCAGGTAAAGTTACAACCAAAAAAAATATGTCACCCTAACTTCCAAATTTAAAACCTTTTGATTTTCTTAGACTTCTTAGAGTGTTATGATAAACAAATAGAAATGTAACAATGATATAGTTTTTAGATCCATTGAAGAAAAATCAAGTTTTCGACATTCGAGTTTCTCTCTACCAATCTAAATATATGCAAGTAAGACAAAGATTGAATTACTCTATCAAAGTCAAAATGAGTTAATAAATAACAAGGTGTGTACCTTCTAAATCTAGTAACACTCAGATATTGTCAAGTTTGTTTAGCTGACCAGTAATCACCAGGCAACCAGCTGGATCAGACTAAACATGTACCTATGCTTAAAAAGAAATAATTGCATTAGAGCTTTCAGATGGTGTAAAAAGACAAAAAGAAAAGGCAAAAGTAACACAAGCTGGAACAATTATTCTGTTGTCTTATGATACTTAATCATTACCTTTCTGGAAATTTTTTACAGAAAAACTGAAATAACTCACTAATAATAGTAAAACACAAGTTTATAAAAGTTATCATATTATTTATGTTTCTTGGACGATGTCCTATACCAATCAAGAAAAACTTTAGTCTCCCCTCTTGTCTTCGTTACAATCTCCATGTTGTCTTTAAAAATCTGCAATTGCGCTTGTTCCCTAGGACCGATTGTCACACACTGGTGAGTAGCAGTGATTTTAACAGTCATACAAGACGACATTATGAAACCCTTTACCTTAGGATAGTCGTTATCCTCTTCCCTCAATGGCCATATCCTACACCACTTTGGTAGAAGCAAATCAGTAGCCATAGCTACAAAAATCCGCGATGAACTACCCATTTCATTTTCCGTTCTTCCTCTTTCCTTTTTCGATCTCATGAATCTCCGACAGATTTTCCGAATCTTTAATGAATATTTTGGAAATGAAATAGTTTCCATTAACATCAATCCAAGAAATTGTCAGTTCATTACTAGTGTCCAAATTAATTCCAAACATGCGATAAAAAATCAACAATTAATTTAAATCCTTCCATTTCCACCTAAATCATAACTTTTCCACTAATAAAAGTTGAAACTAGAACATCCATCACATGTTTCTCTAAATACATCCACGATCCGTTCTTATACATCTTGAACTTCAACTGATTCCCACTCTCTTTGAAGTTGTGGTCATTCTGAAATAATAACTTTGCATGATTTGGCCATCTACCCAATGGAAGAACCTCATTTCCCACTTTCAACTTCCCCTCAACACCATCCTTGCTGCAGTTTTCGCTAATCATTGATGTTTTCGTCATCGTAATACACTTCAAATCTAAGGTGATATAATTTTTTTTAAGATTCTTAAATTATAGCATATGAAATACCAAAGGGGAACTTCTCTATTTATTCTAGATGATTGGAGAAGACATTCAAACAATTTCCTTAAAGTTTTACTTCCTTGGCATGGGATATCGTACAAGTAACTTAAATAACGTGATAGCTTTTACAAACTTGTATTTTACCCTTATAGTTTATAGAAATATCTGAACAAGTCAAGTTGGCAAAAAATTGATGAGAATCATACTATTAATTTTTAGTCTCTATGAACGCTTTGGCGTATTATAGGCACTCTTGTCGTATAGAAGATGAAAAATAACACAATTAGTTGTACATGGAAATAGACAGGTTCAAATTTAAGAAACTCAGTGCCCCAAGACCTCTAAAAGGATTCAGCAGCAGACCTTTAGAATGGCTCCACAACCTCACCATAGCCAAAAAGATGTTGCTCCTGCTAGCCTACCGTACAACAAGCAGCTGAACCTCTTACTTCCCTTCCTTTGCAAAAATTTTGTAACCACATCCCTGTAAAATTACTCTAAATAGTTCATATATATATACACACACATGGCTACATTAGTTGATTCAACATTTAGATGAAGTAAAGACCAACTTCATAACTTAATTCTTTTCAAAACAAAATGCCAACTTAATTCTTATAAAAAAAATGCTAACTTAAGTAAATAATCAAATCACAACAATAAAGTTCATCAAAACCTTTCTTTTAAATAAAATTTGCTTTTGTATCATTCAATTTTTATTATACATTTTAATATAATGGTCTAATTTGACACATCACTAGAGGCTAAGATTGGGAGACTAAGGTCTTTGACTGCAATGCGACCAACGGGAGCATTTAACTACAAAGAGACAGTCATGAGGTGTGCGCCCATCAAATCCCCCTACAAGTAACCTCCTTCAGAAAGAACATGACAGTATTATACAGAAACAACATACTAGCATCACTTCTAGTCCAATGCCACTTCCGTCAAGGACTTCAATATATTACATATGTGTGAGAAATTTGATTTTTCAACTGCAATTACTTTTACTTTTACTGCTTTATATTGGATAAAACTTAGTCAGTTTGTTGTTAGTCATCTACTTCTATTATTTAGGAGTAAGTTGGTGAGTTAAGAATATACTACTAGTGGGTTTACTACTTTCTGTTTTCCATTAAGTTTTATAAATGCAATTTGAAGACATAAATAAAATTTTTGTTCTACCAATATTCTTCTTGACTTCTCAGCATTCTAATAACTCGTACTACTAAAATTTACCAAAAATATGACTATCCGACCACCAAATGGAAAACTAGAGCTACCAAGGTAGGCTGGATTTTTATCATTCATGAAGTTGATAAAGTATTTCCCCAGTGGCCCTTATCCTATAGTACTGATTTCTATCAAAGTCAACTAAAGAAGGATACATGATCAACTTTGAGAACTTTAGCAAATTCAAAATACGCCGATTATTCTAACTACTTAGGGTTTAGTCTTCCCCATACGCCAATTAAAAGGTGTACAACATACAACAGATATGAAAATACATCACATAAGAACAATGTAAGCACAACACTACCTCATTGTCAACACCTGAAAAACAAGGAGGAGGGGGAGCTACAGGAAGTTGAAGCTGTTTGTTTTGTGTCCTATGCCTTTCGTATTGGAGAATCAGATATCATACATACAAATCGAGAGATAATAGAATTTACAGAAAAAAAAGTAAGAGACTAATAACATTTTAGAACAAATTGCATTCAAAATCACCATATAAGCATAGATGCATGGAGATGAAGTTCTTTATTTGAAATAAACATCTAATTTTGGAATTTCATAAGGTTGAAAACTAAAGAGAGGTGGAGAATATATTCTCTCCAATAAGATAAAATGATCCAGGATGTACACTTTCCATTTCATAGTAATATAACCTACGTTAATAAAGAAGAAAAGAAGAACCACAAAAATTTTAAGAAGCAAACACAAACTATTCAAGTGACCTTATAGGCTACAAAAGGCAGTCTGTTAGTAAAATTTTTCTAAGTTAATACTAAACAAAGCAGCCACCAATTCTTTTGAAAAGGTTAAATAATTTGTTAATGATTGATAAAAATCATGTATACAAGCCATATAAAAATTACTAGAGATTCCATACAAAAATATGGTCCTCTAAAAAAGACATTCAATCCTCTGTACAAGCAAGGACCTCATAGGTGCACCAAAAAAAATATTGATAAAAAGGCTAATCTTTACATTAACAAAATCAATATTTATCCCTTCAAACACTATCTTCCTCTCCTTCCATACAACTCACATAAAAGATAACATCGCAAACAACCTACCCACTAACAAGGCGACATAATTCAGTTCCAAGAAACTTACCTTATACTAAATATTAGCAGCATGGTGGACAATAGTCAAAATATGCTAATATCTATCCAGGAAAGAGAACTTGAGTTTATTAACTTCTCGTAGAAGCTTCGGAATGTACAAATAAGTTAAGAGAATGTCATATAATAGTAGATAAAAGGTATTAGTGATGTCTTCTATATCCGGTTGATTATCATTCAAGTAAGTTTGTATCTTATTTGAACTTAAAAAGATATCTTGATCATTACTATCCCATTCTTTATCTCGGAGAAATCATACATCGACACTCATTTCACATTGAGCATATTTAGCATAAGGAATAATCTCATTAGTATCTCATAAAGTTTAGGCTCCCTATTTAGTAACATATGTATATATTTTAGGCTTCAAGTGACTGTGTGATTCACTCCAAAGACGATTGCCACCACTGATATACGTATATAAGATTCCTGGTCCTCTATATTTGACCAAGACCTAACAGAAATAAAGATGCAACACCCCTAGGGTATGTTGTTGTTTGTTAGTGCGGTGTATGTTTCTTGACAATAATAGCCTATGTTGCTCGGATTCGGTGGGTGTGTCCGATACGTGTGCACATCTTGATGTTGGATCCTTCATGATCTAATTTTCAATATTCGGGTATATGGATCCATGTAAGGATAGGGGTGCGGGGATACACCTAAACCTAATTAAAATATGTTAATGATGATTTAGAAAACCTAAATTACGAGATATTACAGGAGAACTTGAGGAGAATCTGAAAGGAGATCAACGAAATTTGAGTGACATAGAAGTTAATAGATAAAAGGTATTTCATTTTCTTTAATTTAACCTTAGCTTTTGTATTGATTAGAGACAATCATTAAACTTGTCCACACATAGTGTCATGCTCCAAAACGAGCCATTAATGACAACCATACTTAACCTCCTAGGAGAAAACCAAGTAATCCAAAGCCCAACTTATTTATCATGCAACTTAAAAAATACTAACCATAATGCCGAAGATTAAATATTATTAGTTTAGGAAATAAAAATCCATGAAAGTCTACTATATGTCATTCCCAAAACCTTAAAGTCATCACATGAAGGACATCTAATCTTTAATTTTAAGTCTAAGACCATTAAAGGCACTAAAATAAATTAATAAAATAGTTAAATTCCAAAAACTAAGAGATCATGCCATGACCAAGAGAACCCAACACGAACTTAAACGAATAGCTCACCCTCGAACCTGATATACCTGAGAGTGGCTAGCTGAGGGAAGGTCAAAGTCATTGGTACAATCGATGCACTCCACAATAAAGATAAAGAAAAAGACAAATAGGACTAAGTGCAAGGCAATATCTACTGAGTTGATATCATCGGCTGATTCAAAATAGTAACTAATATGCATAAAGTAATCATATTAAATTGACTCCGAAACTTACTAGGTGGAAAGTAACAAACAACATGAACTAGTGTGAATAACATTAATGTAAGTACGTAATCAGTCAACAATATTAAGATCACACATGAGGACTCATGCTTCCAAACCAAGCTATTTTGGGAATTGAGTTCTTGGATATTGACTGCGTTCAATTAATTCAATAAGTTTTCCTCTTTAATTTTAAGTTTCAAAATGTGACATCCTGATCCAATATTACCATGCTAGAACGTGACACTTTGATCCAATAATACCGTGTCATAATGTGACACTCTAATATATAATACCGTGTCAGAATGTGACACCGCGATCCATAATATCATGTCAAACCGTGACACTCCGATCCATAATACCGTTTCAAAATATGACAGTCCGATCTTATAATATTGTTGACTTATCGTTTATTATTATGACTTATAAATTCATTAACAATATTTCATCTGGCCTTCTTTATTGAAGGCATAACATTATAGAGAGGGTTGAATATTACATATTTATAGGTCTCAGGATTTCAGACCAATTACAAACCACACAACAACACCATCAAGTACATAGAGAACTTCACAATATCACTCCATGCATATCAATAACTATTAAGAGTATATCTATATAAAAGAATAAACCATAACCTACCCCCACAGAAGATACGAAGTCAAGCAAACTACTTCTCCAATGCTTTTCCTATCCTAAATGCCTTCGATCCTTTCCAATCTATCAACTATATATATGCATAATTTGTGAGTTAATGAGAGTATAAACACTCATATTATTCTATGTCTAGGCCTGACTTATAAACTCACCTAATTATGATACTTCAGTGGAATGTAAATAATTTGATACACCAAAAAAATAATTACCTATTTCAATATATTAAAATTTAAATTCATAATGTGATAACTATCTAAAGAGTTACAAACTGTCATGTTAATCACTTACATCAGCAAGTGAAAGAAGAGGAGAAGAAACCTCCAAACTATTTTTTGTAATTTGTTATATTATTCCTCAATAATGGACAATAACATACCAATTTAATCCACTAATTTCAATTGAACTATGATGTACCAAAACCAATTTGTAGCACTAATTTATTTTGCACATGAAACTCCAACAAATTGTACTTGATAGTAACATACAAGCATAATACTACAATTTCATCCTTTTAAATCAATATTTAATAATAATAATATGATCTATACCGACATATCAAAACTTGAATCATAATTTGATAATTAATGAAAACATTTAGCATCAATTTTAACTAATCCAGACTGGGCGTACTGCAAAATCAAAAATACCAACCTAATGTGCGTCTATCTTTCATTTAACCATACATTATTTATATTATAATTGTTGTCATATCTAAATCCTTATACCATCCGTTTTTTGCCAATGAGGCAATTAATGTTTGTTCTTCACTTTCCAATAGTAACAATATACACCAACCCTCAATTCCTATCTAATACACACCCATTTCTACTTTGGTTTTCGTTCCACTCAATTTTTGTTACAACTTATTTTTACCATAATCTATATATGACTAGTTATAGAAGTATTAAAGTGGTTCTCTATTAATTTTAATGCTATTTTTCTTAACCAACAACTAAATAAATTATAAAACTACCTCATTAATTCTATAATTATAAAACAAATCGTTACACCTGATCCACCAATAGGGACTCACCCATAGAAGCAAAAACACACACGAAAATAGAAAGTGAATCATACACTAAACCGTGCCTATAATGAAGTACTTGGTCACATAAGAATGTACATAAATAAGGCTTAATAATTCTAGATACTCCTTCGATAGTGCCCATATCAAATATTTACATTTATCTTACTCAATCTCCTTGATTTTTAGCCACTAACAATCAAACATTCTTGCCCTCATTACAATCATACACAATAAACAATGCTAGACAATATTTGATAAATCTAGTTTCAACTAGCATTCAAACCATTATATACCTCACACCAACATATCGCTCACCACAAAAAGTTTAAATACTATGAGCACATAATCTCTATGTACAATCAAATGTATGTGTGACGCATCATAACATTCTATGTAGTCCCATCCATGGAGTAGTATTAATCAAACTCTAAATTCTTAATCACCATGTAGAATGATATCTTGCCTTTTACATCATTCTTAAGTCATCTATCATAATTTGTGAAATCTTATTCCACATAAAACGCCAAATTTTTAATACCTCACTGTTTATCACCCAAACCAACACTCAATCTTTATAAAAGTAGATGATTAACTCTTATTAACTCTATACCGATCTACTTCACTTATCATAGTCATATCTAAATTCATAGGTAATACGCTCAAATTACACCTCCCTATAAAAGTATAAGTGGTCGTAATTAAGTAGAGAACCCAACTAATAGGTTGGAGTCGATCCCACAAGAAAAATGGTTTAGACTTAACTTCAATGTACGATTATATCTATTTAGCCAAGGTTTTTCCGAAAACAAGTAACTGGAGGAGGGATTTTGTGAAATAAGTATCTTTAACACTCCAAGTTGACAAGAAAAAGTACAAATTGAGTTTTTATCATGTTGTGAGACTAACTAGGGTATATGTGTTCCCTATAGGTTCATAATATTGTATCCCTAGCAATAACAATTCGTCCATGTAAGTGGTAAGTTATGTATCACTAAATCCTTCGTCCGACATCTAGAGAATTTCACCCCGTACCTTGGTCTGGATACCTGTGTATAATTTACTAATCCTTTCCTTTACTTCATATTAGACATCATAATCAATGCATGGCTTAGTTAGTACTTCCCACCAATATAAACTAGCATGTTAGGTAGTATCCCACTAAATCTATTTTGATAATTCTTTTTGTATTACTACCTCCTTGGTCCAACAAGTACCAACAACGATAGTTCTAATGCATGCACTCCTTAAAAAGAATTTTAAACGAAGCATTATCAATACATCCAAGAACCTAATTGAGAATTGCTTATTTTCTAGGTATACTTTGTTAATCACCCATGGTTCCCACTACCCTAGATGTGGATTTAGTTATCCATGCAAGCAAGATCATAATTCATAGGTTTAAAAGAAGAAATCATGAACTAACTTAAACAATAAGAATAAACTGGGAAAATCAACTTGAAATTGCAAGATAAATCTTCAAACCAAATCCGGAAATTGAATTATTTCCAATGTTTCCAAAAACCAATCTCCAAAATAAACTAGAAAAATACTCACAATGTCTAACCCCAAAAAATGAGATTTTAATCAATATTTATAGAAAACGTTGTACTAAATTAAAAGAAATTGAAATAAGGAAAGTTTTTTCAAAAATGAGACATTGATCGACGACCACTATTGACGGAAAGTCGATGGAACCATGGTCTATCGACTGCTTTCGTTAGTACAAACTTACAATTATTTTTTCTCCTTCAGATGGAACCTTCTATGAATCAATCAACGCACCAACAACACGGTCCGTTGATGAACCTACGCTCCGTTGATGCCCTCCGTCGCTCCATCCTTAGTATTTTCCCAACTTCTAATATTGGAACTATCTCTGATCAAAACCACAGTCTACCAGTATGGTCCGTCAATCAATCGATAGACCTTCCTTCACTTTAATAGTTCTACACTTAATCTTATTTCCTCGAGTTTCTCCTTTAGGCTGAACAACACATCGACGGTTACCGCTTATAGACTATCATTGAACCATGAGCTGTCGATGGTGAATTTTCAGTTAGCATGAATTGTACATGCTAGATCATATCTTTTCTCTTTTGATTATCTAATTATAAATGTTTCATTATTAGAGCCTGTTTGGCTCAGCTTAAAAGCTGGTCAAACTGACTTAAAAGCTGGTTTTTGACTTATTTAACTGTTTGGAAATACTCAAAATAACTTATTTTAAGCCAAAAGTGAAAAGTTGGGGTAGGGGTGCTTTTTTTTTTTAGCTTATAAGCTGTTTTAAGTTGACCACATTTTTATCTTTTTGCCCTTAATATTATTATACAATTTCCAAATTACCCATATAAACCCAACATCTCTTTCTTCCATTTTTCCCTTTTCACGTTTGACATAACAACTTCAGCACTTTTATCCAAATGCATAACTGCTTATTTTAAAAATAAGTTTCAGCACTTTCAAAAGTACTTTTTTAAAGCTGCTTTTATTAAGCCCATCCAAACGGGCCCTTACTACATTAATGGTGAATTTTTAGTTAGCATGTCCATTTGAGCTATCAAGAATTCACAGCATTTCAATTATAAATTTCTAAATTACACAATCAGTTAGGAGTACACTTAATACCGAGTGGACTAAGACAAGTCCGTTGCATGTCCAAGAACTACGTGCACCATAGGTTGTAAGTCCTCATAATGGGAAGAATTTTTGTGATCACATTAGTCGTGCATCTATACCTTTGGTAGGGTATACTAGGTCCACTATATGTGGTGTGTACATTGGAATCGATACTTAGCTCATGTGGTTTTATATCGGTCAACTGTAACTCCCACAGTTCAGTCAGGTTCCGTTGCATTGACCATGTTATAAGTTCATTATTGACTCTCATCATGTTATAAACATGGTAATTACATTCGGTTAGCTCATGTTCAGTATACTTAGTATTTCTATCATGTTCAGATTATATCATTTCTTTATTGCTTTGTTTTGTTATGTTATTATTTATTTTTGTTTTATCCTGCATGCTAAGTACCTTTCAAGTACTAACACATACGCTGAACTTTATCTTCTCGTAGTTTAGGATCTCAACTTCCAGATAATGCTTAGATCAATTTTTGATCTTCTTTTTAGCAACATCAGTGGTGAGTCCTCATTATTCAAAGACGAATGACATGATTATCTTTCTTGCTTTTAGATTTATTTTCAATTTTTCTATATCTAGGTAGGGCATGTCCAAGTAGTTGTACTCAGTAGAGGCTTTATTTCATACACAGTTAGTTTCATTTTTAGTGGTAGAGCTTGACTTTTCAATTGTATTTCAAACTCTCGGTTTCATATATTGTGATTTAGTATATGGGTATTTCCCATCACTTGATATTATCTCATGTTTAGCTTCCACACAATATTTAATGCTTCAATTTACTTTAGTTTGCTTTTGATATGCCAACAAGGTTATCTTGGGGTCATTCATGATCCTAGGTCCCGTTTCCGTATCCAGGGGATAGCCTCGGGGCGTGACAAACTTTGAATCAAAGTATTATGTTGTATTGTCCTAGAATTAGTGAAAAGCCACACTAAGTAGAGTCCTTTTTAGGCCTGTGAATCATCTAATGAGAAAGAGGTTGCAAAGTGTTTTAGGAAAATTTCAATTTTTTTACTCTTATCGTGTGTAAGGTATGATTTGATTCCTCATTCTAACTTGAGGTTATGCAGTTAAGAGCTTTCTTCTTAGTAGAACTTAGGCAAGATTCTAATCAGCAACACTAAGATAGTTCCTCTAGTTCCAGTGGTTTTGAACGTAATCTTCTGAAATACGATTAAACTTTTGGCTCAGAGTATGAATGACCAACCATAAAAATAAGCATATTCTAGTTCCCTACAACTAGAAATGGTCGGTCGATGGAATCTAGAGTTCTAGATTTTGTTAGGATTAATCTGCCTAAATTTTTAGGGTCACAAGTTTGTGAGGACCCATAAAACTTCATTGATAAGGTTAGGAAAATTTTGTAGTGAAAGGATTGAATTGACATCGCACAACCTTAAGGATATGAATCACATATGGTTCACTCAGAGGAAGAACAACATGGGCTACTTTTTTTGATAACCCAAAATATAGTAGTCAACTTCAATGTTAGTCCTAAAACTCTCTCAGAACCCTTCTTTGTCTCAACTCCAATCGGTGAACCAGTTATAGCTAGATTGGTATATATAAATTTCCTTATCACAATCTCTTAGATAGTCACATCATCATATCTTATAGAGTAATAAATAGAGGACTTCAATGTCATTCTAGGCATGTATTGATTACATTCATGTGCTCAATTTATTATAGAATTAGGATTTTTCGTTTTTAGTTTCCAAATGAACCAATCTTAGAATGGAAGGATAGTATATTAGCACCTACGGGTGGATTCATTTCTTTCCTTTCGTCAAGAAAAATGATCTCTAAGAGTTTTCTTACCATCTTGTTCGGGCTAAGGATTCAATCTCCAAAAACCTAACTCTTGAGTCAACACCAATAGTTAATGAATTTCCAAATGTGTTTTCATGAGATGTTCACATATTTCCTATCAAAAAGGAAATCGACTTGGGAATTTATCTCCATAAAAATTTCCAGCATACTTCTATTCCTTCTTACATAATGGCTTCAACTGAGCTTAAGGAATTAAAAGAGCAGTTGAAGGTCCTTCTAGATAAGGTCTACATCAGACTAAGTATTTTCCCATGGGATACACCAATTCTATGTATCACGACACTTCATTTAGTACTAAATGCAAACGATCGGTAGTCAGTAATAAACCCCAATTAAGTGAGTTGAGGTCGAATCCCACTAGGAGTGGTTTGTGTTTGAAAAATCAAAAATCAAGTGCAAATATGTTGAAATCACTCATATGAATATATATTTACGAATAAAAGAATAATTCAAATTTTGGGGACATAAGTGTCAAATATGAGGGGTTCAAATTAAATTATCAACTACTACAACAAATAACATGAAAATAACAATATAAAGATGAGTTCTTGGGATGTTATTTTATTATAGACTAATTTAGACTGTGGGTAAATAAATATTATAATAAATACGTGTAAATCAATAAATAGGATAGATTCTAACGGGGATAAAATATCTCCAGACAATCTATCCCGATCAAAATGGTTTCTTTCAAACGCCAGAAATGAATCAATTAATAACAACCTACGCTTTATTCCATTCACTCTCTCGAGCTGAATGTGTGGGAAAAAGGTTTATGATTTACTTTCTAGAGCTGAACTGATGACAACGCAATATCGACAGACCATCATTTCAATAACCTTCATTTTAAACCACTCTCTCGATCAAGCCAAAGTAAAATCTTAAAGTTAGGATTTAATTTGCAACTACGACCCATTAATTTTAACAACATTTACAGAATGAAATAACATCCCATTAGCGCTCATACTTAGTTCCTTTAAGCTATGCTGTTCCTTTTATCTCATTAGCGCTCATACTTAGTTCCTCAATTAAAATTCCTTAAATTTAAGGATTTACAGCAGTTATTAGCAAAAAATAAGCATTTGAGGATACAAAATCAATTAAAATAAAGTTTTATAGAATTAAATTATGGAGTCACCATTCACCCGTATTGTTTGTTAAGAAAAAAATGGTTCCTCAGGATGTGTATTGACCATAGGTAATTGAACAAGTCATAATCAAGAATTAGTACCCTATCCCCATAATTGATGACTTGTTTGACAAACTTCACGGATCTAGTCATTTCTAAAAGATAGACCTTAGATCCAGTTATCATAACCTCAAAGTCAGATATAGTGACATTCTAAAGAAACCTTTACAACTCGTTATAGTCATTATGAATTTGTAGTTATGTATATGGACTAACCAATGCTCCTGTAACTTTATGGATTTGATCAAGAAAGTGTTCAAGACTATTTTGACTTGTTCGTTAATGTCTTTATTAATTATATCCTCATTCACTCTAGGAATGAGGAAAAATATGCGAATCATTGAATGGTTGTCCTGTAATCTCTCAAAGATCATGATTTAGCAAATATGAGTTTTTGTTGCAATTTGCTTATTTCCTTGGCATATTGTATCTTGCAAAAGAATTCAAGTGTATTCTTAAAAATAGAAGTAGTGAAACAATTGCCAGACCTACCTCTCCTACACGTATTAGAAGTTTCTAGGGTCTAATAAGTTCATACAAAAGGTTAGTGGATGAATTCTCATCCATAGACTCTCCATTAACTAAGTTGACTAAGAAAAATGTTCAATTTTAGTTTTAAGATAATTATGAGAAAATCTTTGCAAAACATAAAATTACGTTGAATATAACTCCCATTTTGACTATACTAGATGTTTTAGATAGTTATGTTATTTATTATGATGCATCCATATTCGTCATAGATTGGGTGTTGATACAACGAGGTAGGGTTATAACAGGTGGTTTTAAACAACTTATGGTGCATGAGAAGAACTATCCAACTCATGACCTCGACCTTTTAGCAGTGGTGTATGCACTTACAATTTGGAGACATAACTTGTATAATATTCACGTAGATGTGTTCATAAATCATAAGAACCGTCAATATGTGTTCACAGAGAAAGACTTGTATCTTTACTAGAGGATATGGCTCGAGTTCCTCAAGGATTACTATATAGAGTGTATATTACCATCTTGGAAAGGACAATGTAGTAGAATATGCTCTTAGTAGACTATCTATAGGTAGTGCAACACAAGTCATGAAAGAAAGAAACGAACTAGCGGAGCTTGTTTACATGCCTGCTCAATTAAGAGTTTGTTTTATGAGCATATCAGATGGTTGTGTAACAATTAAAAATAGTTCAGAATCTTCCTAGTTGTAAAGATTAATGAAAATCAAGAAAGTGATATGATATTACTCTAGCTAAAGGGTAAAGTCCACCAATAGAGTGTTCGAGTTTTCTCCCTAGGAGGAGATGGTGTGCTTCACTATTGGGACGATTATGTGTTCCTAATATGGTTAGTTGAGACAATAGATTCTTTCAGAAGCTCATAATTTTAGAAATTATATTTATTTTGATGCCACTAAGATATATCGTGATCTACAGGAAGTCTTTTAGTTGAAGGGCATGAAACGGGATATAGCAGATTTCGTGGATAAGTGCCCCAATTGTCAAAAAGTCAAGGTACAACATCTAAAACAAGGAGTTATAAATAAAAAATTAAATATTCCAACTTGGAAGTTTGATGTGATCAACGTTGACTTCGTCACAGGATCACCTAGTACGTGCATAGAACATGACTCTATTTGGGATATTGTTGATAGGGTTACTAAGTCTGCATTCTTCTAGGTTATCAAGTGTAACGACCTGTTTAGTTGTTTTGAGCAACAAACTTCAACTCTGGAAAAACTGGCACAAGCGACGGACCCCATGACGGACCGTCAAGGGTACGACGGACCGTCGCAGGGTCTCGTTTCAAAACACTTAGAAAATCTGAAATTGGGTACTGAAATTCGACTCTCTGAACTTCGTAACGGAGTGGCAGGATGGACCGTCACAGGTGTGACGGACCGTCACAGGCCATTCACCCAAAATCCAGTTTCTGAACTATGCGAAGGACAGCAGGACGGACCGTCGCAGGCGCGACGGCCCGTCACAGCTTGCGTAATCCCAGTTGGAGTCGGATTTCTGGTTAAGTTTTAAGGGACGTTTTTGACTATTCTTGCCTTAATTATAAAGTTCGTGGGTTTATATTAATAACTCAAATTCTTGGGGGTTAAAAGAGGTAACTCCAAGTTAATTAGTAGGGTATTATTGCCATCTTTTATTCTTAATTATATACTAATTAGGGTAAAAGAAAGAGGGTTTGAATAAGAAAATAGAAAGAACAAGAAGGGAGAGAGAGAAATGATCGAGAAGAAGAGGAAAACACCAAGCTTTGAGGATTAACTTGCTTGATTTCAATTCTTCGGTGGAGGTAGGTTATGGTTTTCATGCTATTTGATAGTAAACCCTTAATAGCGAATGATATGTGTTAGTAGTATTGTAAACCTTCTATATGCTTAATTGTATGCTTGCATGAATGATGTGATTATGTAATTGTTAATAAATAAGCATGATGAAGCTATTGAATCCCAAAACATGAAAAGAAACCTTAATCTACTTTGTTAATGAAGATGCCTTGGTATAGAAGAAGGCTTGATGAATTAAAGTAATGGGATTGATGATGCCTTGGTATAGAGAAGGCTTGATGATTTACAGAATGATATTAGTGGATCGGAGTGTCACGTTCCGACACATAGTATTAGTGGATCGGAGTGTCACGTTCCGACACATAGTATTAGTGGGACGGGTGTCACGAACCGACACGTAGAATTAGGGATCGGAGTGTCATGTACCGACACATATAGGGGATCGGAGTGTCACGTACCAACACATATAGGGGATCGGGTGTCACGAACCGACACGTAGAATTAGGGGATCGGAGTGTCACATACCGACACATAGTAGTCGGGGATCGGAGTGTCACGTACCGACACAAGAGGAAGAAAGATAATGAATCTTGAAAGATGATAATATACTCAACTTAATAAACTTAATTCCCAAATGATTATGGCATTGAGGCTTGAGCCCTCATGGATGAACTTGATGGTACTTATTGATGATTATAGTACCTGTTGTTGCTACATGTTGAGTTTTATAGTTGATTTATGATATTACTTGATATATACCGTTCTCTATTTTGAGTCTACCAATGATATCTACTCAGTACCCATGGTTTGTACTGACCCCTACTTTTATGTTTTCTTCTTGTTATTTGTGGAGTGCAGCAAACGTTCCGTCATCTTCAACTCTGCAGTAATTCTAGCCAGTCTTCGTCATATCGGATATTCAGGGTGAGCTAATGCTTCTAGCTTGGACTGGATCTTCTTCTCCAAGTCTTGATGCCTTGAACCTCCGGCATGGACTAGCTTCTTATGTATTTTTAGCTTTTAGAATACTCTTAGTTTAGTCATTTGATCGTAGATGTGTGATGATGACTTCAAGATTTTGGGGGAATAATAGATGTTGAATTTTAGAAGTTAATGAATTGGTCTTTATTTAATGAGTTTAAGTCTTCCGCATTACTTTCTGTTGATATTATATTGAAATGTTAAGGTTAGATTTGTTGGTTCGCTCACATAGGAGGGTAAGTGTGGGTGCCAGTCGCAACCCGGTTTGGGTCGTGACAAACTTGGTATCAGAGCATTAGGTTCGTTGGTCTCATCACACAAGAACATGTCTAGTAGAGTCTTAAGGAACGGTAGGGGGACGCCTTTACTTTTCCTTGAGAGGCTATAAGACTTTAGGAAAATTTCTCTCTTTCATTCTTTCTTTTGTGCTACTACTTGAGTCCAATTGGTATCTAGGCGATACGAATTTGTATCTGACCATCTTCACTCTCTTTCGCAGATGGTTAGAACTAGAGCAACGACTACGCCAACACCAACACCGGCCAGACAAGAAACAACTGAGCCAGCCACTGGGGCTGTGGCACGAGGAAGAACAGCGGCAAGGGGCCGTGGTAGAGGTCGTGGGAGGACGTCCTCTAGGGGAAGAGGACGAGCGCCTAGCCCATCTGATACTAGGGCAGTGACTCCTCCACCGACTGAGGAAGTAATAAGAGAAGGGGAGGATGGGGAAACTGAACAAGTGCAGAATGAGGGATTGCCACCCCAACCTACCCCAGGGATGATCAATCAGGTTCTGGCTTATCTCAGTGGGTTGTCTGATCAAGGTCAGGCACCTCCAGTGTTTTCTGTGCCAATACCTCCGGTTTCAGAAGTACAACATGCAGCCACTATGGCTCCTCGTATGGAGGCCTCATTGGACATAGGCACATTTCCACGTCTGACTACTGGGCCAATAATGACAAATGATCATCATGAAATTTTCAGTAAGTTCTTGAAATTGAAACCTCCGGTCTTCAAGGGTGCTGAATCGGAGGATGCTTATGATTTTCTGGTTGACTGTCACGAGCTACTACACAAGATGGGTATAGTAGAACGGTTTGGTGTGGAGTTTGTGACTTATCAGTTTCAAGGGAACGCCAAAATGTTGTGGCGGTCACATATCGAGTGTCAACCAATAGAGGCACCACCTATGACTTGGGCCTCATTCTCTAGCTTGTTTATGGAGAAGTATATCCCCCGAACTTTGAGGGATAGGAAAAGGGATGAGTTCTTGAGCCTAGAGCAAGGTAGGATGTCGGTCAATGCATATGAGGCTAAGTTTCGTGCATTATCCCGGTATGCCACCCAACTATGTTTCAGTCCACAAGAGCGAATTCGCCAGTTTGTGAAGGGGTTGAGGTCAGAATTGCGGATTTCGGCCTTACAGATAATGGAAACGGCAAAATCCTTCCAAGAGGTGTTAGACTTTGTGATAGAAGTGGAATGAGTGAAGCCAGACGACTTCACCACAACATCGACATCAAAAAGGTTTCGAAAGGGAGGTGAGTTTAATGGTTCTTACACTAGAGGACAGGGTTCGGGAAGTTACTCAGTCCGACCAATTCAGTCTTCACTACAGACTATAGTTGGGGGACCACCTCAGACTGGTCAACACTTCTCCGAGGGGCCTATGCTTGACTCCAGAGAATGTTATGGATGTGGGGAGATTGGACATATTAGGAAAAATTGCCCCAGACAAAGTTATAGACCCCCAATAGCTAGAGGTAGAGGTGGTCATGGTAGAGGCCGTTATTCTGGAGGACGTGGTGGTCGAGGTAATGGTGGTCACCAAAACGGCAGAGGTAATGGGCAAACTGGGGCCACTACATCACAACATGGTAGGGGCAACGGACAGACGAACGATAGGGCCCATTGTTACGCTTTCCCTGGGCGGTCTAAAGCGGAGGCATCTGATGCTGTCATCACAGGTAATCTTTTGGTTTGTGATTGCATGGCTTCTGTATTATTTGATCCCGGATCCACATTTTCTTATGTATCTTCCGCATTTGCTAATAGTCTTAATTTACATTGTGAATTGCTTGACATACCTATTCGTGTTTCTACTCTGGTGGGTGAGTCTGTGATAGTTGAAAAGGTGTATAGGTCTTGTCTTGTAACTTTTGTGGGGAGCAATACTTATGTGGACTTGATTATCTTAGAAATGGTTGATTTTGATGTAATTCTGGGTATGACTTGGCTTTCTCCGCAGTTTGCGATCTTGGATTGTAATGCTAAAACGGTGACGTTAGCCAAGCCTGGGACAGATCTGTTAGTGTGGGAGGGTGACTACAATTCCAATCCGGTGCGTATCATCTCCTTTCTCCGTGTTAAGAAAATGGTTAGTAAAGGGTGTTTAGCTTTCTTGGCACATCTCAAGGATGACACTACCCAAGTGCCTTCGATTGAGTCGGTTTCGGTGGTCCATGAGTTTCTGGATGTGTTCCCTGCAGATCTTCCTGGTATGCCACCAGATAGGGATATTGACTTCTGTATCGATCTTGAACCGGGCACTCGCCCCATTTCTATACCCCCTTATAGAATGGCTCCCGCAGAGTTAAGAGAGTTAAAGGCACAACTTCAAGAGTTGTTAAACAAAGGCTTTATTAGACCAAGTGCATCTCCTTGGGGTGCTCCGGTTTTGTTTGTAAAGAAGAAGGATGGGAGTTTTCGAATGTGTATAGACTACAGACAACTAAACAAGGTAACCATAAAGAACAAGTATCCTCTTCCCCGCATATATGACTTGTTCGATCAGTTACAAGGTGCTTGTGTCTTCTCGAAGATTGACTTGAGATCCGGTTATCATCAGTTGAAAATACGGGCAACGGATGTGCCAAAGACTGCTTTTCAAACGAGGTATGGGCATTACGAATTTGTAGTGATGTCTTTTGGTCTTACGAATGCCCCTGCTGCGTTCATGAGCTTGATGAATGGTATTTTTAAGCCATATTTGGACCTCTTCGTGATCGTATTTATTGATGATATATTAGTATACTGAAAAAGCAAGAAGGAACATGAAGAGCATTTGAGAATGGTATTGGAAATGTTGAGGGAGAAAAAGCTTTATGCCAAGTTCTCTAAGTGTGAATTTTGGCTAGATGCAGTGTCCTTCTTGGGACATGTGGTTTCTAAGGATGGAGTGATGGTGGATCCTTCTAAGATTTAGACAGTAAAGAATTGGGTAAGACCTACTAATGTATCAGAAATAAGGAGCTTTGTTGGGTTAGCAAGCTACTACCGCCAATTTGTCAAGGGATTCTCTTGTATTGCTTCCCAATTGACGAACTTGACTAAGCAGAATGTTCCATTTGTATGGTCGGACGAATGTGAGGAAAGCTTTCAGAAGCTCAAGTCTTTGTTGACTACCGCACCTATCCTTACCTTTCCAGTAGAGGGTAAGAAATTCATTGTTTATTGTGATGCATCCTATTTGGGTTTGGGTGCAGTGCTAATGCAAGAGAAGAATGTGATTGCTTATGCCTCAAGGCAATTAAAAGTGCATGAACGTAACTATCCAACTCATGATTTGGAATTGGCTGCGGTAGTGTTTGCATTAAAGCATTGGAGACACTATTTATATGGGGTTAAGTGTGAGGTCTACACGGATCATCGTAGCCTTTAGTATGTCTTTACTCAGAAGGATTTGAACTTAAGGCAACGGAGATGGATGGAGCTACTAAAGGACTACGATATCACTATCTTGTATCATCCGGGAAAGGCGAATGTTGTAGCGGATGCTCTAAGTAGAAAGGCGGGAAGCATGGGAAGTCTATCTCACTTGCAAGCTTCTAGACGCCCAGTGGCTAGAGAGGTTCAGACTCTAGCTAATGACTTGATGAGATTAGAAGTAAACGAGAAGGGAGGATTGTTGGCTTCTGTGGAGGCAAGATCTTCCTTTCTTGACAAGATTAAGGGAAGACAGTCTGATGATGAGAAACTGCGCAAAATTCAAGATTAGGTATTGCGAGGAGAGGCTAAGGAAGCACAAATTGATGAGGAAGGTATTTTGAGGATCAAGGGAAGGGTATGCGTACCCCGCATCGATGATTTGATCAACACTATTGTGACAGAGGCTCATAGTTCAAGGTATTCTATACATCCGGGTGCAACCAAGATGTATCGTGACCTATAGCAACACTTTTGGTGGAGTAGAATGAAGCGTGATATTGTTGACTTTATTGCCAAGTGTCCAAACTGTCAAAAAGTAAAGTATGAACACCGGAGGCCCGGAGGAACACTTCAGAGAATGCCCATTCCTGAATGGAAGTGGGAGAGAATTGCAATGGACTTTGTGGTTGGTCTTCCCAAGACATTGGGAAAGTTTGATTCTATTTGGGTAATTGTTGATAGGTTAACTAAGTCTGCTCATTTTATTCCGGTTAAGGTGACTTAAAATGCCGAGAAGTTAGCCAAGATCTATATCTCAGAAATCGTTCGATTGCATGGGGTTCCACTATCCATCATATCAGATAGAGGTACGCAGTTTACTTCTATGTTTTGGAAAACATTGCATGCGGAATTGGGTACTAGGTTCGACCTTAGTACTGCGTTCCATCCTCAGACCGATGGTCAGTCTGCGCGAACGATTCAAGTGTTGGAGGATATGCTTCGTGCATGTGTGATAGAGTTTGGTGGTCATTGGGATAGCTTCCTACCCTTAGCGGAGTTTTCATACAATAATAGCTATCACTCAAGCATTGATATGGCTCCATTTGAAGCATTGTATGGTAGGAGATGTAGGTCTCCCATTGGTTGGTTTGATGCATTTGAGGTTAGGCCTTGGGGTACTGACCTTTTGAGGGATTCGATAGAGAAAGTGAAGTCTATTCAAGAAAAACTTCTAGCAGCGCAAAGTAGACAAAAAGAATATGCAGATCGAAAGGTTAGAGACTTAGAGTTTATGGAGGGTGAACAAGTCTTGTTGAAAGTTTCACCAATGAAAGGGGTGATGCGGTTTGGAAAAAGGGGTAAACTAAGTCCAAGGTACATTGGACCATTTGAAGTACATAAGCGAGTAGGAGAGGTGGCTTATGAGTTAGCCTTGCCTCCAGGGCTGTCCGGAGTACATCCGGTATTCCATTTGTCGATGTTGAAAAGATACCATGGGGATGGAAACTACATTATCCGTTGGGATTCAGTTTTGCTTGATAAGAACTTGTTTTATGAGGAGGAGCCTATTGCTATTTTAGATAGAGAAGTTCGCAAGTTGAGGTCAAGGGAGATTGCATCCATCAAGGTGCAATGGAAGAATCGACCCGTTGAAGAAGCCACTTGGGAGAAGGAGGCGGATATGCGAGAAAAATACCCACATCTGTTTACAGATTGAGGAACTCCTTTTCGCCCTTTTTTCCTTCTTTTGATCGTTCGGGGACGAACAATGGGTAAATTGGTATCTAATGTAACGACCTGTTTAGTCGTTTTGAGCAACAAACTTCAATTCTGGAAAAACTGGCAGAAGCGACGGACCCCACGACGGACCGTCAAGGGCACGACGGACCGTCGCAGGGTCTCGTTTCAAAACACTTAGAAAATCTGAAATTGGGTACTGAAAATCAACTCTCTGAACTTCGTAATGGAGTGGCAGGACGGACCGTCACAAGACATTCACCCAAAATCCAGTTTCTGAACTATGCAACGGACAGCAGGACGGACCGTTGCAGGCACGACGGCCCGTCACAGCTTGCGTAATCCCAGTTGGAGTCGGATTTCTGGTTAAGTTTTAAGGGACGTTTTTGACTATTCTTGCCTTAATTATAAAGTTCGTGGGTTTATATTAATAACTCAAATTCTTGGGGGTTAAAAGAGGTAACCCTAAGTTAATTAGAAGGGTATTATTGCCATCTTTTATTCTTAATTATATACTAATTAGGGTAAAAGAAAGAGGGTTTGAATAAGAAAATAGAAAGAACAAGAAGGGAGAGAGAGAAATGATCGAGAAAAAGAGGAAAACACCAAGCTTTAGGGATTAACTTGCTGGATTTCAATTCTTCGGTGGAGGTAGGTTATGGTTTTCATGCTATTTGATAGTAAACTCTTAATAGCGAATGATATGTGTTAGTAGTATTGTAAACCTTCTATATGCTTAATTGTATGCTTGTATGAATGATGTGATTATGTAATTGTTAATAAATAAGCATGATGAAGCTATTGAATCCCAAATCTTGAAAAGAAACCCTAATCTACTTTGTTAATGAAGATGCCTTGGTATAGAAGAAGGCTTGATGAATTAAAGTAATGGGATTGATGATGCCTTGGTATAGAGAAGGCTTGATGATTTACAGAATGATATTAGTGGATCGGAGTGTCACGTTTCGACACATAGTATTAGTGGATCGAAGTGTCACATTCCGAGACATAGTATTAGTAGGACGGGTGTCACGAACCGACACGTAGAATTAGGGGATCGGAGTGTCACGTACCGACACATATAGGGGATCGGAGTGTCACGTACCGACACATATAGGGGATCGGGTGTCACGAACCGAAACGTAGAATTAGGGGATCAGAGTGTCACGTACCGACACATAGTAGTAGGGGATCGGAGTGTCACGTACCGACACAAGAAGAAGAAAGATAATGAATCTTGAAAGATGATAATATACTTAACTTAATAAACTTAATTCCCAAATGAGTATGGCATTGAGGCTTGAGCCCTCATGGATGAACTTGATGGTACTTATTGATTATTATAGTACCCGTTGTTGCTACATGTTGAGTTTTATAGTTGATTTATGATATTACTTGATATATACCGTTCTCTATTTTGAGTTGACCGATGATATCTACTCAGTACCCGTGGTTTGTACTGACCCCTACTTTTATGTTTTCTTCTTGTTATTTGTGGAGTGCAGCAAACAATCCGTCATCTTCAACTCAGCAGTGATTCTAGCCAGTCTTCGTCATATCGGATATTCAGGGTGAGCTAATGCTTCTTGCTTGGACTGGATCTTCTTCTCCAAGTCTTGATGCCTTGAACCTCCGGCATGGACTAGCTTCTTATGTATTTTTAGCTTTTAGAATACTCTTAGATTAGTCATTTGATCGTAGATGTTCTTGTGATGATGACTTCCAGATTTTGGGGGAATAATAGATGTTGAATTTTAGAAGTTAATGAATGTGTCTTTATTTAATGAGTTTAAGTCTTCCGCATTACTTTCTGTTGATATTATATTGAAATGTTAAGGTTAGATTGGTTGGTTTGCTCACATAGGAGGGTAAGTGTGGGTGCCAGTCGCAACCTGGTTTGTGTCGTGACATCAAGACTACCTATTAGGCGGAGGACTACGCCAAGAGTATCATTAATAGGATATATTGGTTGCATAAGTTTCTTTTGTCTGTAATCCTGGATAGAGGCCCTCAGTTAACCTCTCATTTCAGAAAGGTCTTGGTACTCAAGTTAATCTTAGAACAACATTTAATCCGCAGATGGATGGTCAGGCAGAGCATACCATTCAAACCTTAGAGACATGTTGGAATCTTGTGTGATTGACTTTAAGGGCTGTTGGGATGATCACCTCCATATTATAGATTTCACCTATAATAATAGCTAGCATTCCATCATTGAGAATGCCTCTTATGAGGCATTGTATGAGAGTAGATGTAGATCTCTAGTTCTTTGTTTGCAAGTAGGTGAAACGGCCTTGATAGGGACAAATTAAGTCATGATGCGATGGGGAATGTGAAATAAATTAGATATAGACTAAAGACAACCCATAGTTTCCATAAATCTTATACATATGTAAGGATAAGGGAACTAGAGTTACCAGTTGATGAATTTTACTTTCCTGAATGTGTAACCTATGATAAGGGTTATGAGGTCTAGAAAGAAAGGGAAGATAAGCCTTATATATATGTAGTCCCATACAAGATCACGGTGAGAGTTGATAAAGTTGTTTATGATATAGAGTTTCCAACAAAAATTGAAACTGTGCATCCGGTCTTTCGTATTTAGTTATTAAAGAAGTGTGTGGGTGATCCAACATCTATAGTATGTTTAGATAGTACGGATATGAAGGATATTATAAATTATGAGGATTTGCGAGTTGATATTCTTGATTATCAGGTTCGAATATTGACAAATAAAGAAGTCGCTTCAGTTAAGATTTTATGGAGTAGTAAGTCCGCATAGAGAGATACTTGTGAAGCAGAAGAAACCATAAATGGAAAATATCCTCACCTCTTCCCTTCGTAATCCACTCTATCTTTTGGTAATAGTTACTCTTCTGTTTTTCAGTCATTCATGTGTTTATTCAACCTTAGTATCATGTTCCTTCAAATTGTACTTGCATTTTCAACGTATTTCAATGCTCTTGGAACTTAGTTAAGTTAGAAATAAATTTCTTGTTCTTAGTAGTAGGTTTTCTCTCTCCTACATCCCTATTAAGCTAGTTTAGACTTCATTCATGGATGAATGTTCTCAATGAGGAGATAGTGTAACAACTCGTATCCGAAAAAAAAAACTTAATGCAAATTTATAGAAGTTGCAGGCACAAACCAGAACTTCCAGCAATGCACCGTAGGGTGACCCACGACCCATAAAAGTAATACAAAAGAATTTCAGAAATTCCTTTACTACAGGGACCGACTCTAAAGGAGGAGTCTCAGACTCAATGTCCTTCACTCAATATGATAGATACACCCATTAGAAATCAGTTTTCTATATTTTAGATAAGAAACAAAATGACCTTTAGGAATTGAGTTTCCCCCCTTCCATTCTAAAATGAGTTCATTTTAAAATTTGAACCTTACTACCCAAGTTCTACAATCAATGGAAGTAAAACAAGTATGCAACCAATCCATCCTCGTAGGAGGGTGAGTGTCGTTAGTCAACACTTAGTTTTTTTTTATCTTTGATCCAAACCACGAGTGTTCAGGATGAGGCGTCACCCCACTTAGTCTCTAGGTAAGGGTTTCATGGGTAAGAGTCTATAAAAGCTGATGCAAATAGGCTAAAGGACAAACAATCCAATAAATTCCTAATTAATTAAACAAGGGTGGGGATTTTATTATTATTTATTTTTTTCATATATAAATAGTTTTAAGTCTCTAAACTCAATAAAATTCCTTACAACTCAAAAACTCAAAATGAGAAACCAACTCTTCTCTCCCTAAATACACTCTCTAACACTCCATTGAAGAACCAAGTAAAGGTTAGTCTAGGGCTTCAATAACGAACCTTCATATCGGCTTCAACCTCTTATGTATCACCATCAACTAGGTGATTCCTCCATAAAACCTTAACGTAAGCTACCTCCTTATTTATCAACCTCTTTACTTACCATTCCAAAATATCTACCAGTACCTCTTCATAAGAAAGACTTCCATTAACTCCTAAAACTTTCTAAAGGAAGGATGATATTAAATCAGAAATTCACTTCTTATGCTTTGAAACTTTAAACACTAGGTGAAGCGGAGCCAATTCATTTGGTAACACTAACTCATATACCACTTTCCCAACACATTTCAATATTTTGTATGGGGCCCACATATCGGGGGCTTAACTTCCCCTTTTTGTGCAACCTCATAACATCTTTCATATGTGAAATGTTTAAGCATACCCGATAACCAACTTCAAATTCTAGATCCCTTATTCTATTATCCACATAATACTTTTTCCGAGTATGATAAATTAGTTCGGGACAAATTAGAGCATAATTATCTACTTCAAAACAAACCACCGGTTATCTACACTTCCAACCATATAGTTCTTCAAATGATCCATGTTAGTGCTTGAGTGGTAACTATTGTTGTAGGCAAATTCTATCAAAGAAAAATGATCATCTCTAATGTCATTTACATGCCCTTTCGCTGCTATGCATCTATTCTCTTTAGTAATTATTTTTACTCATCAATTAGGTTCATATTGGAGTCTACTAGAACCTTATGTAAATATCTCATTATAATAGATCATAGGTTATGTTGGCATCAAATTTCGCCCCTCCTCGATAGTAATTAATTAGCGAGCTTCTTGAGTTTAAACAATTTCAAATAATTAACTTCATAAGTTAAGATATATATATATACATACATACATATATACATACATATATATATATATATAATATATATATAAATAAGATAATAGTAATAAATAAATCTTTACATTATGAATTATTTAGAAGAAGGTTTCGACGCTTTTTCTATTGTTTGGATAATGTATACGTTTTACGTAATTATTCGTATAGCTTTTTAAATTTTAGTATTATTCAAAATCAAAAAATATTGAGAAGGAATATTTTGTTTTATATAATATTTGGTTACTCATTTTAGTTATAAGTTGAATAGTTCGTTTTTGTTTTTACTTTTATTTTAACCTTAAAAAGCTTTTCAATTAATCATATTAATTCTTCTTGTTTTTAAACATCAATTAATTTGGTCGAGTACGTTTTAAATTGGCTAAATCCGTAACTCTAATATCGATTTTGGGCATTTGTAAGCCAAATTCCAACCATTCCAGACCATTTCCTTTTCTACATTAATCCATTCCCCCTAACACATTAAAAGCCAAGATTTGGCCCCTTTCTTTTTTTTTTGATTGACCCGATTTATTCCAGGCACACTTCTTATCCCAAGTTCAACTATTTTTATTTCCCTTCCACCCCACTTTCCCCTAATCCAGGCCTGTTACTTTTTCAGATCAGCCCATTTATTTTTCTTATGCCAGCCCACATTTAAATCATACCCAACTCCACTCACCATACAATATCCATCCCAGGTTTCGACCAAACCCATTTACCCTTTATTGACCCGACACGCCTCTTTCTCTTCCTAAGGATGAAAAGACTACCATAAAAAATGGCGCTCAACGTTTCCAAAAATTTTAGAGACGCGCGTGCAGACTAACTTCTCCCTTTGCCTTCGCGTCATTATTCTCCTCCTCACGCAAACTCAATCGCGAGTGAGGTGTTTCTCCCCTCCCTTTCTGTCGTTTCCTACTGTTAGACAGCGTACTCGTATGGTTTCAGTAGTGACACAACATTTTTTTTGTCCTTGCATGCGCGGATGCGCTACACGTTGAGCGAGAGGATGGTTAAATCAATACCAGTCGTCTATCCCATTTGTTAGCCGTTCCCGGGGAGAATCGTTCGAAAATATTTTGGTTTTTGGGGGCAGATTTGAAAGAAAATTTTAAACCAGAGGGTGAAAACACTATTTTGCTTCCCCAGAAATTTGAAACCCTAATTTTTCTCTATAAATATGCTTCCCTAATCTTTGAAGAAAGGGGGAGAATTTTTTTGGGAATTTTGATTTTTAGGCATTGAACAAAAGAATAGTTCGATGTTCTCGGATGCTCTTCGTTTAGTAAGATACTTTGAGCAGATTTTTTACGCAGTAAATACTCCTCAGAATAAAGGTTAACAGTTTGTTTTGGGTTGAGTTGTTGTCCAGATTCCTTCTCTTCCAGCTTGTTCAAGTTCCGCGGTGGGAGAATCATTTCTAGCGCTCTCCTCCCCAGTTCGCCACACCAAAAAAGGTAAAAGCTCTTTATGATGTTCTTGCTATCCGTTTTCCTCCTCTCTTTTGCCTTTCCTATGTAAGAGTTTCTCTGCAGCCCTCTTCATTGAGTGATGTTATTTATTCTTACAAAATGAAGATGAATCTTGAAATTTGTTTAGGAGATAGTCATGTGTTTCGCTATTTACGATCTGCAGAATGTAGTAGTTTGTTTCCTTCTATTTGTTAGTTTTGTTTTCCAATCACCTGCGTTTTTCGAAATTCCTTGTGTTTAAGGATTGATTTAAAGATGATTTGGAATTATTTTGATAATGCTCACAGATTTGTTGCTTAATGTCGAGTAGAGGTTTAATACATTTCCATATGGGTATCTGTCCTTATTATTTTTTTAAAATTTTTTTTAACGAATAAACATGCCTATTTCCATTTCTCCTTCCCATTTGGTTAAAGACGTGAATGCGTTGAAATCCCCTTGTTTATTTGTGTTAGTCCATCGTTACCTTATGGTTACTTTCGTGGAACTATACATATGCAAAATAGCTTCATTGTAGGATCCATGGGTGGGTTTTGATACAATGTATAGCCGTCGTGTCAATCCGAGGGTTACGTCCTTTGTTTCCCTTTTGTAGTTATGAGTAATTTGTTATGTGCTTTGCCTATTGCTCTTAAATTCTGCCTGGTATTTGGGTCTGGTCGGATTCGCAACAACATGTTTTAGTGCAAGGCTGGACAAAAAATTGTTCTATACAACTTGATTAAGTTATGAATGTGAAATAGATAATACTCTATCGACCCTAAGGTAGTTTGTTTCTCCCCTCAAGTTTCTATACGACCCCTTCAATAGTCTCTTTCGATGTGTTACACCATGTTTTTTTGTGTGGATAAAAGGACCACGATGATCAGTTTGAATATATTTCCTATTCTTTCTTTCATCAGCATCTTTTTTAATTTATCCACCTTAATGTTTGTTTGTCACATTTGTCAAATTCTTTCCCGCGATCATTTGTATGAAGAGCGGATCTTGTGATTTTCTCGTCAAAGAAAAGTTCCCTGTTAGCATTTGGTTGTCTATACGAAGTTTTGAATGCGATCAGAATAAGCATACTGGCCTACTCCACTTCGTTACTTAATTTGATCCATTTTTTATTTTACTATTCTTCAAGTAGGTGAGTTATTTGTTAATTATATCTTGCTTTGGGTGAAAAGTATTCCAGCCGGTTATCCGGCTCAATCATAGGAACAACGTGTCATCAGTTTCCCGTTATGAGGCTTTTTCCTTTATAACTAATGGTTTTTTTATATGATTTGATTTCCATCCGGTTATTATTAAAAATGTTACATTGCTCTTCCCGTTTGCTTACAAATTGCATGTGAATTTGTCTGAGTTCTTCAGGTACTCCCACATTCCCCCCTCTTGGCATTTTTGTGAAAGCCCGAAAGGATTTGCCTTACTTTTTTAAGTCAACCCAAAAATTTGGTGGAAAGATTTTGAGTCCGAATTAACATGAAGAATCAAGGAGTCTGAGGAGTTGGATCAGAAGATTTTTCTTATTTATTTTGTATTTTATTTGTAATGGGCATAAGCCTTGTTGCCTCTTACTTGTTCGTATTTACCTTTATTATTTGTTTAGATTAGGACAGGTACAAAAGAAAATATGGGTTGAAAACTGGAAAGTACGAGCGGGTCGAAAACCCACAACAGGCGGGTCCAAATACCGGTCAAGGCGCACAGATAAACCGGATTTGGACCCAACTCTCTTTCTCTCTCTTCCTTTACTTTCTAGTATATTTATTATTTCTTGTTTGCCGTTAGTTTTTAAGGTTAGAAATTCGCGAATCCTTGCAAGGTGCCATTATGTTTTAGTGGACTAAGCTAAAATCCATTAATCTAGAAACGCTTAAAATCAAGTAATTTCACGAATTAAGTAGTATAGACTAATATCTTACGCTCAAAATGAATATTAAATACATTCCAAATTTTAAATAAATTTGAGCTTTTAGACAATAGTTAGTTGACGGGTAACCGTTTAAGACGGATGTTTTAGCTGCTTAACACCTCCCTAGGACATTAATTTGAATCCCCGAACCCCCACCCCCTTTAAATGTTTGCAGATAATTTCTCTGCTTAACACTTCGAACTAATATCTTTTCTCAAATTTTGGGTAAAACAGAAATGGCGACTCTGCTGGGGAGACGACGAGAATTCTAACGTTAAAACTAACGCATTTTGGCTATGTGAGTTAACTATTTATCTGTTTATTTATTGCTTTATCGAATTGTTGCTTTCATGGCATAACATTTTCCGTAAAACGACAATTATTTTCTCTTCCACTAAAGGACGATTATGCGGGTTAGCAGTCATCCATTAACCAAAACATTCTCGGGACACTTTAACGAGTGTAGTTGTCTACTTGATAGTCAACGATCGTTAATTGTCCAAGCCCAAATAGTACTCTTGGGTAACCCTTTCCACTGTAAATACAACCCACTCTTAGTTAAACTAAGATAGAGCGGAACCCAATCCCGAAAGTAGCACATTGGCCTAAGATGACCAAACGCCCATGGAGTGTTGGGCCCATTAGAATGATCGCCTTGAGTCCAAAGAGCCCACGGCTCGATAGGACGATCATATTTGTGTGACAAATCTAAAGGATACATTGCGTGTTTAAATATTTGTTATATCGGGGGGGGGTGGTAGCAATTAACTAGTTGTATGTTTTTGTAGATGTCAAAACAATTCCTCCATTTCAACATGGTCACCAAGACGCCAGACATTCTCCGCATATGGTGGAAAACATCAAAGATTGTAAAAAGAGAGAAATCTCGATTCACCTAGGTCACTTACCCTCAATAGTGGACATCAAGGTATGGCCCATGTTTATCGAGGTTATCACTTGATTCTGAGACGACAAAAGATAGTTTTTCAATTTGGAGATGTCGAAGTAACACCCACGCTAGAAGTAATTAAGGATTGTCTGGACTCTATTGGGACATGTGCCAAAAGGAAAAAATGTCCAAATCATCACATCCTTGTTAGAGATAGGCCAACTAGTAAAGAATTGAAGGAAATATTGTTGCTATTAAACACAAACAGGTTGGAGACCCATGATATATCACTAATGACTTTTTTTGATAGATGGGGGCATGACAAATATTTTAGACTATTCCGAATGAATTCTACGATCATAGTACCTGGAGGCAAACTCACACTATCGCTTTTTCTGTATGCCTTTTAGGAATTATGGTGTTCCCTAAAGATGAAGGAAAGAAAATCGACACCCAAATCGTGATGGTAGTGGACGCCATGTCAGAGAAATTGGTAGAAAATAAGAAGAAAAGAAATACTGTAGTTTGGCCTCATTATTTTGGCCGACATTTATCGATCTATAAGCCTGTGTAAAAATGGGTTCCCATTATTCCAACGTTGCAACATTCTACTTCAATGGTGGTTGACTGAGCATCTCTTTAAAAAGGACGACACCCATCCACAGGAGTTGTCCAAACCGAGTTAGACGAATCCTCTTGATAATTATGAATTCTATCTAAGTGTCCGCAGATTTCCTTTTTACACCACCAGGGACGCATGGGGCGAGGGTATTTCATGATATGAAATAAGTAGATATACAGAGGATGTTAACAAACTTCAAGCCTGAGAGGATAGCAGTGCAAGGGGCCAAACTTCCATTTTTAGTCCTTCCTGGCATTAGAGGATTGCGACACTACAACCCGACAAGAGTGATGTGACAATTTGGTAGAACACAAGTCATACCCGTCCAAGGAGATGCTAGCTCTTTTGTTGTCAATTATAACGAGAATGGCAAAATACCTTTTGCTAAGATCATCCTCCAGTAATGGGCCGGGCATGTCAAAATGAAGTGGGATATGACCTAGAACAGATATGAAGCTAGGTATGTCGACGAATACAAGACATGGTTGTAGAGTGATCTACATGGTGTAGTGAATCTGATACCACTCACAGGTCGAGAAGTTGAATACATACAAACAAGGATTCAGATCCATGCATACCACTTCCAGCAAAAATGGGACCGAAGAGAGCATGAATATCAGAAGAGAGAGCAAGAATTTCAACAATGGGAGCCATAGTACCAACTTAAACAGTTATAAAGTGAGAGGGTTTTAGCTGAGATGTCACAGGAGCTAGCAAACACAAGGGCTTGTCTGATGCGTTTGGACACAATTCTGGACAAGCAGATGAAAATTTTACAAGCCATAGTAACATCTTCCAGTGTTGTGTTCGCTGAGCCGTACGTGATCACTAGCAAGTGCATTATCCGCAAAGAAGTAGAGAAGGCCAGAAGAGGAGCTGAACCATCAACCTTTTAACTCCCCTGCGCGGGATTGTTCTCTATATGTATTCACATCACATTCCCTCCCTAAATGTACCCATTTGATTTTAAATGTAATGAATGTTATGATATTTAGTGAGTTTTATTTTGGGGATACAACTATTTGTTTAAATGGCGCAACACATCCTTCAGATCGCTAGGCCTACCTTTGTCACAAAAGGGTCACATGCATGATTAGGACGCGATATATGTGTGTTTAACTTCTTATGCATTATGTTGCTATGAATGAGGATATATAAACTCACTTCTATCAAGAAATTTCAAAAAAAATATACAGAAGCCACTATTACAAAATGCCCGACCAAAGTTTTCAAGTCTTATTTTTCTCACTCAAAAGACCTCCTCCTGTACCACAAATCCTGAAACACTGCTCTACTGTCTCAGGAAAAGAAAAATTACTGCTATATACAAAGGTAAGAAAATCCAGATGGAACTCACTGAAGAGGAACTACAAAGAAAGATCGAAAGGATCACTCGAGAAGTTCAAGAAGCCAAGGAAGAAGGGCTCAGAGTCGACATGGCCACCGCAATTTACAAAGCTGCAGTTGCGACATTTGACGAGGATCAAGTATCACAGATGAAAAGAAAGAAAGATGTTGAGAAGGAGACAGAAAGATTGAGAAAGAACTTGGACATGCTTCGGTTGAAAGTGCAAGAAAGAGAAGAGAGAGAGGCAAGAATAGATTTGGAGACCGCCGCTCTGTTTTCTAAAAGTGCATTACTTGACAAGGAACTGACAGCCCATAGCAACATGATGGACAGAAAACACCCTTTCTATGAGCAAGGAGCAGCAAATAGTGGTCTTGACAACGCTTGCCCTTAAGTGACTAAGGAGGATGACGGCGAGGAAATCGTCTACAAGCCTCCATTCCTAGGTCATCTTAAAGGATGAAAATAATACTACAACAAAAAGAGAAATGACTAACGTGTCATAGTCATGTTATATTTTAAGAATTCTACTGTTGTCTTTCAACGTTCTTTTAATCGTAATGAATGAATTAATTAAAATATTTCATCCGATACTCGAATTACGTTGGGCCTGAATTCTCCATGTGAGATACGTAGGCAACCTTCCTAGGCCCGACCCCTATCTTTTAAAATTTTCATTCCCCTTCATGTTACGAGAAGATACAAATATCAAATCAACAGACGTCAAAAAGCAGTTGTAAGAAGACCATAGCTCAACGTGATTTATCCTTCCTGAGACAACGTCAAAACTAAAACAAGCAAACTCCTGTTTGTTAAAAAATGTGTTTCCATCCTCACTCATGAGTCGAAAATATCCTCAAACAAAGCAACTTGTGTGTTTATATGATCTCTGTGTGATATTATGCATTTTGTACTACGAATCTGCACTGACAAATCTGCCTTTGAGTTGTTTCCCTTCTCATGTACTCTGAAACTTACCTGTGTCGATCGAAAGCTGGCAGATCATCCTTATTTCACCAGAACAAAAGGTCGTGCAGATTCCTTCACTAGACAAAGTTCAGATAGAGGAAATGCAATTATGGGAAATAACAACTACAAAATGAGTCTTACTGATGTTGTGGTGGCTCAGCCCACCGTAGCGGAATAGAACGAGCTGATCATGCAGCTGATGCAACAGGTTGCAGAAATGAGAGTGCAAAAGCAATGGAGACAGGATACGCCTCCACCTGGATTTGATCCTAATATTGCTGATGGAAGACCTCCAATCTACTTCCCTTCCTCAAACACAGATTCAACTCAGAATCAGCCTTCTACACGTGTTAATAATCCGTCGGTTATAGATCTTACGACCCAAAATCCCCAATACGCTTCTGCATCCTACCAAACTCCATCACCTATTCAAAACAACCATCCTCAAATGCCACCCCATCCTCAGAATACTCACCATCAGACCGCTCCGCTGCCACAAAATCCAAACAAAAACCAAAATCAAACTACTTTCAACTCCTAATCACCTCATCACCATTTAAATCAGAACACCAATTCTCAGACTTATTCAGAGAACTACAAAACCGCCCAAAACGTTCCAATCCCCTCTATAGATCCACCCTACCAATGAGACATACCTTCCAAGTTCCCGTTCTTGCCGAGCAAGATGTGCACGGTATCAAGTTGGATCACTATAAAGAACAGGAAAGGGAATGGAAAGCAAATGGAGATGCAAAGATCGATATAAAAGAGGAAATCAAAAGGGCCATGAAAGAGCTACAATGCTTCCCACACATCGCTGCAATCAGTTACAAGGATTTGTGCATCCACCTAGATTTGAAACTTCCCGAAGGGTTCAAGATTCTTAAATTTGACACCTTCGGAGGAGTGGGTAACCCCATGGCTCATTTGAGATCATATTGTAACCAACTCGTGGGAGTTGGTAGGGATGAGGCTTTGTTGATGCGGTTTTTCATCCAAAGCCTGTGTGGGGAAGCCCTTGAATTGTTTACTTCACATGATACAAGGCAGTGTCCAAGTTAGAATGTGTTGTCCAAAGACTTCATCGACTGATTTTCCTACAACGTCGCAATATTTCCCGATTTGTATTCTCTTGAGAAGATGAAGGAAAAACCAACTGAAAGCTATAGGGAGTTCTATGATCGAGAAAGAGATCGTGGCAGTGTTTGTGCGGGTGCAAGATCCAGAATACTACTATAGAACTATGTTGCTCGTTGGAGCAAAATTTGTCGAGTTAGTCAAAATTGGTGAGACTATCGAAGACAGTTTGAAATTGGGGAAGATAGCCCGTGTATCCACGTCACCTAGATCTGCAGTATTGATGAAGAAAAAAAGAGAAGAAGTTGCCGCTGTCTCATATGCGGGGAGAAAAACCCACAAAAACTCGTCGTATTCCCAATGTCGTTCAAGGCCTTACCCAATGTCCCACCAAGCTTACAATCTGCAATCAGTCATCCTAATAACCATAATACTACCCCCACATATCTGAATGCCCAAGTTCCTTCGTACCAGAGTCCGCCCCATAATCTCCAATATCTTTTTCCCACATACCCAAATTACCCTCAATCTTACCAAATTCCATCTCCCTATCAGAATATTGCTCCCAACTGTGCCAATGTACAATTGAGCTACCGAGCACCCCCGCCCATTTATCAAGTCTAGGATCCATTTATGAAAATCCCCTTCCGAAATACCAAGCTCTATCGCCAAATTACCAAACAAACCCATATCCTAGAAACCAAGCTCCCCGTCTGAATACCCGAAATTATCAAAAGGTTCCCCCCTCAATAAAGCGGTTATGACCCTTCCTGACCCATATTTTAAAAAAGGCCTTCAAGGAACTTTATTGCACTTGCTGAAAGCCGGAAAAAATTGTATGAGAGACTTGCTGCGGCTAGATACATCCACCCTCTGGGACCCAAGCCCATGGATGTCAATTCAAAGTTCTACAAGCCCGATAAGAGATGTGCTTATCATTCAAACAATGTTGGACATGATACGGAAGATTGTATCAACCTCAAGCACAAAATTCAGGATCTAATCGATTAGGAGGTAGTTTCTCTCCAACCGGTGGCACCAAATATTAACACAAACTTGTTGCCGAATTATGAAAATAGCCATATTAATATGATAAAAATGGATGAAGACTGGTGTGTAATGAAGATGATTACCCCCATCATTCACGATGATTTGGAAAGGGCCATCGCTTCTTTAAGTGTAAAAGAAAAGAGAGAGTTTGTTATTTTGACACCTACAAAGGCTGTTGCCATCAGAAACTCTCGTCAAGCCCAAATTTGTCATTGAAACTGCTGTGGCTCAAGGCATGACCAGGTCCAGAAGGTGCTACACTCTTGACAAGATTGGTCTCGGATGACAAAAGAAGGACCAGGCTAAGAGGCCGATAAGCGAAGGGGAAGCGGAAGAATTTTGGAGAAGGATGCAACCAAAGGATTATTCCATCGTCAAATATTTAGAGAAGACTCCGTCTCAAATCTTTGTTTCGGGCCCTGCTGATGAGCTCTCAGTCCCACAGGCAGGCCTTAATGAAATCTCTCAATGATACATACGTACCCTTAGGTACAAGTAGTGATAACGTGGCTGCCATGATTTATCAGGTTATTCGAGGGCACCAGATTAGCTTTTGTGACGATGAGCTGCTAGTCGAAGGAAGATCACACAACAAAGCGCCGCACATTACCGTGATATGCCGTGAAAAGGTTGTCAACCGTGTCTTAGTGGATGACGAATCTGGTTTGAATATCTGCCCATTGTCGATGTTGAGGAAGCTAAGGTTTGACCTTGGGAAACTAGAGCAGAACCAGGTAAATGTGAGAGATTTTGATGGGGTTCAAAAGGACACATTGGGGGCAGTGAATTTGACCCTCCAAATTGGTCCCACAGAGTTCAGCGCACAATTCAAAGTATTAGATATAGATACCAGTTACAACCTTATTTTGGGAAGGCCGTTCATTTATATGGCGGCAGCCGTTCCCTCTACTTTCTATCAAATGATAAAGCTTGTGAGGAAGAATGAAGAGTTGGTTATTCATGCCGAGGGGATTCACCTTGGCAAGAAGGTGCCGATCATTGATGAGATTTCGCGATGTACAAACTTTTACACGGTGGAGCTGGTGAATGCCACCGGTGACAACTTGGCCCTGCAAACCCCCATGCCTGCCATATACAAAATCATAGCCACGGTAATGCTGCAAAATGGTTTTGAGCCAGGGTTCGGATTGGGAAGAGATTCCCAAGGAATTATTGAGCCTATTTCAGTCCTTGTTAAGGGATCAAGATATGGTTTGGGGTAAATCCCCACAGATGATGACAGGAAAGCGAAGAAGAAAAATGATCAAGCCTTGACTAGACCTATTCCACATCTGTATCAATCCTTTCCAATACGGGAGTATGCCGAGAATGAAGACATTAGGAAAGGAATCTGTGACCTCTTCAACGAGATTGATATTGTTGTCGAGGAGTAAGTTGAGCTAGCTGGTATTTGCGATGCTGATCTAGGGGAGGTGCTACAGACTTGCACCTCCACGCGGATCCTGATACCCCGAACTCTTCAGTAGAAAGCCGTCATTTCATGCACATTAAAATCGGTGGTTGTCCGGTGGAGGCTTGAGACCCACCATTTCTGTATTTTTCTCAACCGTTCAAATTTTTTAATTTCCATTGTGATGTTCAAAAAGGCAACATGGTTCCCATGTCATGGACAATGTTTGCATTGTTTTAAATGAAAGCCTATTTATTTTTTAACTTTATTTATTTAGTTGTTTGTTATGCCTTACTTTCCTAATTTTTTCTGTTTATGATTTCAATAACATAAGTTACAGACCTGCCAATGTCAGGTCATGTCATGAGCTAAATGAGCAAAATGAGGCAGGTGACGACAAGGTTGATGATTCTGGGGAAGAAAGTGAGGAACCACACTATGTCACCAAGGAATTTTGACAGTTCGAGAATCAGCAAAACCAAATCTAGAGGAAACATAAACGGTGAATTTGGGAGTTAAGAATGTGTTACAGAGGTTAAGATCAGCACCCACCTAAATGAAGCTCAGAAAGAGGACATATTTATATTCTTGCGGAATATAGTGATGTGTTCATCTGGGAGGTCAGTTGACATGCAAGGGTTGAGTACCGATGTCGTATCTGATAAGCTGCCGATTTACCCAGGGTTCGATCCGGTGAAGCAAAAAACTCAAAAATTTAATCCTGAACTGATTTTGAAGATTAAGGAAGACATCACAAAGCAAATAGAGTCCCGGTTGGTGGAGGTGACACAGTATCCAACCTGGCTGGCCAATGTTGTTCCGATCGCCAAGAAGGACAGGAAAACTAGGATTTGTGTTGACTATAGAGATCTCAACAAAGAAAGCCCGAAGGATAATTTTCCGTTGCCAAATATTCATATCTTGATTGACAAATGTGCTAGGCATGAAATGCTGTCTTTTGTAGACTGTTACGCAGGCTATCATCAAATCCTGATAGATGAAGAAGACACGGAAAAATGGCTTTAATTACAACTTGGGGTGTATATCACTACAGGGTGATGTCGTTCGGCCTCAAGAATGCCGATGCCACCTGCATGAGAGTCATGACGACTATTTTTCACGACATGATTCATAAAGAGATTGAAGTGTACGTGGATGACGTCATAATCAAATCCCGTGAGATGTCGGATCACTTGACACATCTAATGAAATTCTTTGATCGTTTGCGTCAGTACAACTTGAAGTTAAATTCTTCCAAATGCTCTTTTCGATTTCTAGCCGGGAAGTTGTTGGGATTTATAGTCAGCAGAAGGGGTATTGAGCTCGACCCTTCTAAGATTAAAGGAATTCAAGAGTTACCTCCGCCAAAGACAAGAAAAGAGGTGATGAGTTTCTTAAGGAGGTTAAATTATATCTGTCGCTTTATAGCACAATCAACTGTGGTATGTGAGCCTATTTTCAAGTTGTTGAAGAAAGCTGCCCCAACAAAGTGGACCGAAGAGTGTCAGACTACTTTTGATGCTATCAAGAACTATTTGTCCAATCCACTGGTATTTGTTCCTCCATGAGAAAGGAGTCCTTTGTTGCTTTACTTGTTTGTTTCAGATAGTGTCTTTGGATGCGTACTTGGTCAATAGGATAAGACAGGAAAGAAGGAAGGGCTATCAATTATATAAGCAAGAAGTTTACTCCATACCAATCCTGTTACACTTTGTTGGATAGAACGTGTTATGCTTTGACGTGGCTTGCGCAGAAATTGAGACACTATTTGTCTTCGTATACTACATATCACATTTCCATAATGGATCCATTGAAGTATATTTTCCAGAAGCGATGCCGATCAGAAAGTTGTCCAAATGGAAAATGCTATTGAGTGAGTTTAATATCGTGTATGTGACTTAGAAGGCAATTAAGGTACATGCTTTGGCTGATCATCTTGTAGAAAATCCCATTGATGAAGAGTATGAACCACTTAAGACATATTTTCACAATGAAGAAGTGTCATTTGTCGGTGAAGACATTTCTGAAGCTTATCCTTGTTGGAGATTATTCTTTGATGGAGAAGATAATCATCAAGGTAAAGGTATCGGAGCATTCTTAGTGTTAGAATCTGGTCAACACTATCCCATGGTTGATAAGCTATGATTTAATTGCACCAACAACATGGGTGAATACGAAGCTTCCATTCTTGGTTTGAAAATAGCCATCGACATGAATGTTTATGAGTTATTGGTCTTTGGAGACTCAGATCTTATGATTCATCAAGTTCAAGAAGAATGGGCTGTGAGGAACTGATACACTCAAACTTACTCCTCAAATAAGAAGTAAAGCGGTCGTGTCAAGTAAATAACCCAACTAGTGAGGTTGGGATTATTCCCACGAGGAAAATTGTCTAGACTTAACTTCAACCTGTTAAAGTAATAAGTTATGTATTTCTAAATCCTTAGTCCAGCATCTAGAAAATCTCACTCCGCACCTTTGTGTGGCTACGTATGTTTCTATCCTAACCCTTATCCTTACCTCATATTAAGCAACGTATTCGATATTTGAGTAAGTTATTACCTTGTACCAATAAATACTAGCCTATTAGATAGTATAAACTAAATCAATTTTAATAATTCTTTTCCTATTATCTACCTCCTTGGTCCGGCAAGTAGCATTAAGGCGAGTTCTAACATTAGCCATCCGTTAAAAATACTTCTAAGCGAAAGAATTATTAATACATGCAAGTCACTATTCTAGAATTGTTATTTTAGTTAGGGTTTATCTCATTATTTGCCTATGGTTCCCACAACCCTAGTTATAGAGTTTAGTTACTTATTGCCATAAACACAATATTCAAATATATTAAATAAGAGTCCATGTACTTAATTCAATGAGAAAGAGTAAAATCCAAAAGTTTGCTTGATTAATCACCAAAAATCACTTGCAAGAATCTCCAAATCTAACACTAATCCACAAAGTCTAATAATATGATGTATAATAATACGGAGTCTAACAATCTTAGAGTCTAACTATCCTGCGTCTAACCTCAAAAACAAGGTTTTTCGAACTATTTATAGAAAATAAAAACCTAATTAAACAAGGACTCTATTTGCTGGAAATCTGCCAAAACGCGGTTGTGTCAACACGATGGATCGTCATGGTCACGACGGACAATCATGGACTCCGTCGTCCCATACTTATGCAATTTCTTCTGCTGCTCTTCTTCATTACCCTTGACGGCAAGTATGACGGACCGTCATAGTCACAACGGTCCGTCAAGGGCCTTCGTTTCAAAACACTTCAACTCTTGGAATATGGGTACTGGGATAACTTCTCTGAACTTCATGATGAACCTGGAGGACGGATCGTCATAGACACGACGGACCGTCACAAGCTTCGTAACCCCACACTTAGTCAGACTTTCCTATCTTCTTTCAGCAGCTGTAATACGCTGCCACGTACGGACTGTCACAAGCACGACGGACCGTCATAAGCTCCGTAGGTGGTCTCTTCTGCATTTCTTCGCTAAAAATCTCCGCATTCAACTTTGGACTGATTTCCTGCAAAACAAAGAGAAACTTATATTAAAATTAGCACAAAAAAGGCTTTTGGACACACTAAACTTAAGGAAAAAGTATTAAATATACTGTGAAACCACGGTATATCAATACCCTCAACTTAAATTCGTTGTTTGTCCTCAAGCGATGCACAATGACTCACTACACAATCTTTGTACGATAGTATCCATGTTTTATCCCTTTTCAATCATTTGTCTATCAATTCCGATTCGTCTCATCAAATCTATGCATGCTATCACTATTAGGCTTGAAATATGTGGGATCAGAACATGACACAGACTCACAATGCATTAAAACCTATCCTCTTCAATTTCTTACTAAGGTGCTAACAATTCCGGTATTGCAACTAGTGTCCTCACTTCAAAACAAAATCCTCATTTTTCACACAATGATTTCAAATTGAGTATAAGGATTACTTTTCAACACTCGCTCTCAGAACAAAGTCACATTCATTCATACCTATTTCCATAAGCTTGCCCTTATTTTCACTGTCTTAAGTTCGCTATACAACCCTTAGGATCACGATAGGACTTTCTTGGCTTGTCACAAAGGCTCAGGGTCAGGAAGGGTATATTTAGGTATACTTCAGTGACTTTTTGCCCTCCTTGACATATCGGCTAAACCTTCCACTTTCTATCATTTTATCTTGCCCAGTTTCTCATATTCTTTCACCTTGCTATTTTCCCTTCTTTCTTCATTTGTGTAAGTGACTCTCTTCTTGTCTTGCTTGTATTTCTTGTATATTTTTCTTTTTCTTCACTTTTCTTTCAACTAATTCTTGTGTCACATTACTTTTGATCTTTCTCTCTCTTTGTTCTTTCAACCCCACTTTCCAAGGCATTCCTCATAATAGCCACCCTCAACTCATGGCTTTGCCATGAGTCAAGGTACACAATACCCAAAATTGGGTCAGGGCCATAATGAAAGTTGTTTTTTGCATTAGCCACCCACAACTTATGATTTTGGCATAAGCTGAGGTGTACATGTCCAAGGAGGGACCAGTGCCAACACATCATTCCCAGAAAAGATCAGTTGGGGTGAAAAAGAAAGGTCTAATTTAAGCTCAGATTATTTGGATCAAAGAAGGACAAATTTCATTTGGTTTCTTTTATTTAGGCTAGAAATGGGGTATATTGAATAAGGGCCTATGATCCTTTCCTAATTCTCTATTACAACTTACTTTTAGTAGGACTAACAGGGCAAGTTCTAGCTCAGTACCAATAGTGGACTTATTCGAATTTTCCTCACACTCACTTGACATCTCATCACTATACCAGATTATGAGACACCTAGTTTGAATTTAAGACTTAGGGTAATGCAATGGTATAACTCTATGTCATGTTTAGAGCCACACAATTAACTGTTACTATGCCTAGTCATGCATCATTTTCCTGTTTATCAGGATATCATTTTAGCCATCATGCTCCAGAATTAAACTATGTACAAAGGATATAAACATGCCGGTTCAACATAAAAGGTAATCAGTCTTTTGGGGAAAAAGAACACAGGCAAGAAAACCCCAAAAGAGGATAGTGAATTGGTCTACTCAAACTTCACCCTAACACTCACTTTCCATTTACCCCACCCCAAACAAAAAGGTATGCAATTTTCCCCAATGCATAAAAATTCAAATACTAGAGTGGTAGTTGAAGCAAACCTGTGGCGCAAATCGCCGTCGATCAGCAAGCTGGTAGGTCCAGTTCCCCGGAGCCCACATCCTCTACAATCTGGACACCCTCAATAGTTTCCTCAACAATAACCGCACTATCAGTAGTGCCTTCTGGTATCTCCACAGTATGAGATCTTGACGCTCCAGCCGCTAACTCTGATTCTCTCATTTGGTCTGCCTCCTCCTCAGCAAGTGAGGCTCTCCTCGCAGACTCTATCTCTCGACGCTCCTTCTTCCATGCTCGCGCCTCGTCCTCTGCTCGACCCCTATGCCTCTTGGAACTCTCTCTCGGGGGAGGTGGTGGAATTTCTGAAGCAGCAAAAAGGGCCGCCAACACCGTGTCCTCAGCAGGCTCAATAGAAGGGGCCTCACACTCTAGCACCCTAGCCTCTAAGATCGTGTCGATGTCTGCACGAAGACTGTCGAATGCAGCCTGAAGAGTCGACACATCCACCGGAGGGGCTGGTCGGGCTAGCACCCTCAACTCAAAGGCGTCCAAGCACTGGTTAATCTCAACGATCTTCCGCTCTGTAAACTGGACAATTTTCCTCTCTAGGCGCTCTTCTGTCTCAGTAATAGACTTCTGCATCCATGGCTGGATATGATGCTGAAGTGTGGCCATTTGTGCCTCTAGTTTTTGGACCCTAGCAAGCGGGACCAGTGCCGGTAGAAGGGTTGTACGAGGGTAGCTCGGGGCAGTGCTACTACCCGAGATAGACTCGACCGGGGTAGTGTCACTGGACGCCGCCTGTGTAGCGGTGCGGGCCTGGGATACCGTATTAGCAAGATCATCAGTAAGTGGGGGCAGCTCTAGACAGGGCCCTCTACATGGAGCCAACTCATTGGCCTCGTCTCTGATGAGGCCGATGTCAACATTGCCCTGCGGGGTCTTAAGATGATCTACGTGCCATATGGGCACACCTTCGGAGCTGCAGAGAGCAAAGATCATGCACGGGAAATGGTAGATAGTTGTGACCTTGAATACCCTCTCGTGCATGACTTCCTATAGAAGTCATGTGAAGTCCACCTCGAACCCGGCTATCATCACCACCATCAACACTGCTCGATCCCAGGTAACGATATTATGTGCAGCTGTGGGGGAAAGGTAGTGACGGACAAGCAGCCACAAGAACTTCGCCGTGAAAGTGAGGTTGGCCTTCTTGATGGCCCCCTTAGGCTCAGTCACCCAATCGGCATCCTCTCCATCTACAGACAGGTGCAGGGCCATCCACCGCTTGGTGGTCTCTCTCAGCGATGGCTCGCACAGGAACTGTCCATCTTTAACTATCTGCCAGCGGTAGTCAAACTCGACAGTGAGAGGGGTTCGAGTAGCATTAACACCCTCGCCGTATAGAAACCTGCGGATGGCAGGCAGTGAAATGTCAACCTTTACGCCCTGTACTCGGACCTGCTCTCGGGGGGCTTTTTAGCGGAGGCAGCCTGCCTATCTATTTTTAATCGGATAGTTGCTACGTAGGATGCGTAGAACTCTCGGACCATTTCTTCTCTGTAACGTCCCAAAGGACGTGCTGTCCACTCCAAGTGATGCCTGGTGAAGAGACGGTGGATCTCAGGCTTTGTCGGGAGACTCCCTGTAAGGACCCGCCGCTCCAAGGTGAGTGTTTGTGTCATCACTCCTTTATCAGTATGGAACATGGTGTCGAAGTAGACTTGAAATTGTCCGTCGACATACCACCGGTTGGGCTGGTCAGTGGCTGGGGTGGGAACCTGAGCTGGTGAGCCTGAGGTGGAATCCGAACTGTCAGCCTCCTCAGAATAGGCCGACGCTACAGTGGTGGTGGGTGCGGGAACCTCAGCAGATACGGAGCCTTCCTCTGACCACAATACTCCTAAGGAGCCAAACTCTCCTTCTTTATTTGTGGCTGACCCAAAGGGTGTGCCGGTCAGTGTGCACTCCTCATCAGAGTGGGAGGCAGTGACTACGCTGGACGCCACCTTTTTGGGTGTGGCTTTGGGAGCATGTGCAGCACGGGAAGGTGTGGAAGTGCCTGGGGGCACATACTCAGGGTCACGCTCATCATCAGAGCCGATAACCATTCCGGCAGATGGGGCGACAGACTTTGATTGCCCGCGTGTGTAGATTTGGTCTTGCTTGGGTGCCATAGTAGATAGTACCTATAAAGGATTAATATTAGTACGAGTACTGGCAAACAAGACAAGCAAAACCATATGAAATAAAACATTGAAAATAGTATGTCATTGCTATAGAAACAGTGACACATGACAGGCCTGGTGATGGCTTGTCGTGACTATGACGGACCATCATGAAGTCCGTCATGTTTTACTTAGACTATGTATATATAGAGAACCCTGAAGGAGAGTCTCTGACTAGCATAACGGTATGTGCAGGACGGACCGTCACAGGTACGATAATCCATCGTAGGTGTCCGTCATAGGACACTTAAAAAATATGGAGACCCTTAGCAGAGGGGTCTCTGACCGTCATGACGGTCGTGCAGGACGAACCGTCGTGGGTATGACGGTCCTTCTTATGTGTCTGTTGAAAAACACTTGGGATAAATTGAAAGACCCTTAGAAACAGGGTTTCTGATAACTAGAACGGTTGTGCATGACAGACCGTCGTCTTCACGACGGTCCGTCACATGTGTCCGTTGGGACAGGGTGCTAGGGCTTTTGGAACGGACCCTACGACGGTCCATCGTGGGTATGACGGTCCATCATCGGGGTCTCGTTCTGTATAACAGTGACAGAATTTGGGTACCTCATGCATCGTCGATAAACCCACCTAAAAATTGTAGTGTTTTCGACCTACATTTGTCTATCCCAACTACCTAGGAAACTAGCAATGCAAAAGCACATATGTCTAGGGTTGTCAACATTGCAATTTCGAACATTTTGAACGTAGGTTAGACATAATCATATAAAGGAAACAACATACGACGAAGAACTAAGCTAATACTAACTAATAAACAAAAATGCAAGAAAAATGAGTAGAAATTAGAGACACATACCTTAGAAATGGAGAAAAACAAATAGACAAGTACTCGGTGGCCAGGCAGACACCCACAGTAGCAGCTCCGACTAGTAGATTAACATTTTTAGGGCTTTGGAAAATTGTGGGGGGCAATGAGCGGTGGTTGATAGATGAATAGATTGTGGAAGTTGAGAAAGAAAGAGTAATGGGAGAAATAATGAAGTAATGGGGGTAAAACGAGGGGTTAGGGAGTTTAAATGGTGAAAGTTTATATTAAACTCCAATCGGGTCGGGTCGGGTATGCCTCATTAATTACACGACGATTCCCCGGCGATGGTCCGTCGCAGTTGTGACTACCCGTCGTTGGTTCCGCCACGTGTTCCCTAGTTTAAAACTAACAGAAAAAACCATATCTTGCACGACGGATGCATATGACGGTCCGTCGCAGGCGCAATGGTCCGTCGATGTATCCGTCAGTGACTGCTGCAGAGTAATTTTCTGTAGAATTTCCTGGTAATGTGCCTGCAAATTTAAAAACCCATTAGTAGAAAAATTCTACCATTAGTGAAAAAAGACTATATGTATTGGGTTGCCTTCCAACAAGCGCCTGATTTAATGTCGCGGCAACGACGCCAAAATTTGATACACTCAAACATACTTCTCAAATAAAAAGTAAAGCGGTCATGTCGAGTAAATAACCCAACTAGTGAGGTTTGGATCGTTCCCACGAGGAAAATAGTGTAGACTTAACATCAACCTGTTATTATTATTGTTTGGTCAATGACTTTCTTTGATAGTAAAAACATAAAAAGGGGGGGGGTTCTATTTCTAAATGGGTGAAAATAAATAACGAACTTGAAAGAGACACTTGACAGCTTTGACAGTTGGATTTTAATCAATTAATCAAAGTAACTAGGGTTTACGTGTTCCCCACAGGTTTATAACTTTATAATTCTTACTATTACAATTCGTTCCTAGTATCTTGCATGCACAGTGATAAGTTATTTATTTCTAAATCGTTGGTCCGGCATCTAGAAAATCTCACTCCGCACCTTGGTCCGGTTACATGTGTTGCTATCCTAACCCATATCCTTACCTCATATTAAGCATCGTATTCGATAATTGACTAAGTTATTACCTCGTACCAATCAATACTAGCCTATTAGATATTATACACTAAATCTATGTTAATAATTATTTTCCTATTATCTACCTCCTTGGTCCGTCAAGTAGTATTAAGGCGAGTTCTAACGTTAGCCATCCGTTAAAAAGACTTCTAAGAGAAAGAATTATTAAAACATGCAAGACAGTATTCTAGAATTGTTATTTTAGTTAGGGTTTATCTCATTATTTGCCTATGGTTCCCAAAACCCTAGTTATGGAGTTTAGTTAGTCATGGCCATAAACACAATATTCAAATATATTAAATAAGAGTTCATGTACTTACTTCAATGAGAAAGAGTTAAATCCAAAAGTTTGCTTGATTAATCACCAAAAATCACTTGCAAGAATCTCCAAATCTAACACTAATACACAAAGTCTAATAATATAATGTCTAACACTACGGATTCTAACAATATAAGAGTCTAACTATCCGGCATCTAACCTCAAAAATGAGGTTTTTAGAACTATTTGTAGAAAATAAAAACCTAATTAAACAAGGACTCTATTTGCTGGAAATCTGCCAAAACGCGGCAGGATCGACGGACCTCGCGACGGATCGTCATGGACTTTGTCGTCCCATACTTATGCAATTTCTTCTGCTGCTCTTCTTCATTAACCTCGGCAGCAAGTATGACGGACCGTCATAGGCACATGGTCCGTCGAGGGCCTTCGTTTCAAAACACTTCAACTCTTGGAATATGGGTACTGGATCACTTCTCTGAACTTCATGTCGAACCTGCAGGACGGACCATCATAGACACCACGGACCGTCACAAGCTTCTTAACCCAACACTTGGTCAGACTTCCCCATCTTCCTTCAGCAGCTGCACTACGCTGCCACCTACGGACCGTCATAAGCTCCGTAGGTGGTCTCTTCTGCATTTCTTCGCTCAAAATCTCCGCATTCGGCTTTAGACAGATTTCCTGCAAAACAAAGATAAACTTATATAAAAATTAGCACAAAAAAGGCTTTTGAACACACTAAGCTTATGGAAAAAGTATAAATTATACCGTGAAACCACGGTATATAAAAACCTGAAGATTATACCTTATATACAGTATGTGTAGAAGTTGTGCAAAAGGTTTCGCAAGATCGAGTTCAGACATACTCCCAGAATACAGAATGAATTGGCCTATGCTCTTGACACCATCGCTCGATGATTAAACATCCGGATACTGATTATATTGATCCTCTAGATATAGAGTTGAAAGAACACCCAGTACATTGTTCGCATGTTGAAGCAAAACCAGACGGTTTGCCTTGGTATTTTGATATAATTAAGTATTTGGAGTCTTGAACCTATCCCAAAGATGCTACGTCAAATCAGAAGAAGTTGATATGCCGTATGGCTCTTAATTTCTTTCTAAGTGGAGAAGTCCTTTATAGGAGGACTCTTTACTTGGGTCTTCTAAGATGCGTTGATGCCGTCGAAGCTGCGAGGCTTATTGAACAGATACATGCCGGAGTTTGTTGCACACATATGTATGGGCTCACTTTGGAAACAAAGATTCTTAGAGACGAGTATTTCTGTATGACAATGGAGAATAATTATTGCAAATTTGTGCAAAAATGTCATAAATGTCAAGTGCACAGTGATATGATCAGAGTACCACCTCACGAACTTAATGATATAAGTTCAGCTTGACCATTTGTAGCTTGGGAATGGATGTGATCGGTCCGATAGAGCCAGCTGCTTCTAATGGGCACAAATTCATCTTGGTTGCCATTGAATATTTCACCTAGTGGGTGGAAACATCTTCTTACAAGTCGGTAACTAAGAAAGTGGTGTCTTATTTTGTTTGCAACAATCTGATATGCAGATTTGTAGTGCCAGAATCCATCATTACTTATAATGGGGCAAATCTAAACAGTCACTTGATTAGAGATATATGTGAGCAATTTAAGATTACTCATCGAAGTTCAACTTCTTATCGTCCCCAAATGAGAGGAGCTGTAGAGGCCGCCAATAAGAATATCAAAAAGATTTTGAGGAAAATGATTGACAAGCATCGAGGTTGGCATGAGATGTTACCATATGCTTTATTGGGTTATCGGACAACTGCCAGAACATCGACTGGAGCTACTTCATATTTGCTGGTATATGGAATAGAAGCAGTTATACCTGCTGAAGTCGAGATACCATCTTTGAGAATCATCCAAGAAGCTGAGTTGACTAACGCTTAATGGGTTAGTAAGAGAATTGACCAACTAAATTTGATTGATGAGAATAGAATACTTGTCGTCTATCATAGTCAATTGTATAGGCAGAGAATGGTTTGTGCCTTTCACAAGAGAGTAAGAGCCAGAAATTTTGAGGTTGGTTAGTAGGTTCTTAAGTGTATTTTTCCTCATCAATACGTGTACAAAGGAAAGTTCTCACAAAACTTGAAAGGTCCTTACATTGTTCGCAAAGTATTATCTGGAGGTGCTTTGGTCTTGTGGGAGATGGATGGCACTATATTGCCCAAGCCTATAAACTCGGACGCTGTCAAGAGATACTACGTGTGCGTATGCATTTGCAAATCTGTTATATACTTGTAATCATTCTGTTTGCTTGTATTTGTTTCTCTTAAATTCTTATTCCTCTTGTAACTAACTACGTATGACCTGAATTCTCAAGAACGAGATACGTAGATGGCCTATGTCGGCTTCGGTCACCCTATTTATCCCGTTTAATAATTTATTTGTATTTGAACTACGTTCGACCTAAATTCTAAAGAATGAGATACGTAGGCGGCCTATGTCGGCCTCGGTCGATTTTCTTTGCAAGTGTTTTTTATTTTGTTAACCTTTAAGGGGGAACTACGCTTGACTTGATTCTTGCCTCATAGGGATATGTAGGCGCCACAGGGGTTCGATCATATCTCCCGCTAGTTTTTTATTCCTCTTTACAATAGAACTAGCACAAAATTTTTGAGAGGGACTCTAAAATTCCCCAAAAGAAGATTCCTCCTCAGCAGGTCAAAGTAAAGATATTTTACGATCTACAACTTGGATAGAATTTTTGAGATGATCTCAAAAATTCCGCAATCTGTTCAGTTACAATGGAAAGATAAGCAAGACAGTTAACTAGAACAGAAATTTTGAGGATGGCCTCAAAATTTCATTATGGGTTTTACCTACAAGTCCGGAGTGACTCTGAAAATTCACAAGCGAATGATCAGATAGACCTCCGAGTTTCAGACTCAAAGAAGTTCTTTAAGCCTGATATGACATGACTTGGCAGCGACCCTTTCAAGATACTATTTCCCAAAACTTATTTATCTTAAATTTTTACCTTTTATGTTTCATTTGTTTTGGCATACAAATTTTGTCTTATCTATCAAGAGTCGGGAGATCGGAAAAATCAACCTGAGATAGCAGGACCAGGAGCAGACAATTAGAGAAATCGACACAGATCAGTACGTTTTTAAAACTAACAATTTTTTTGTGGACACAGGTTTATAGCTTTGCTTTGAAATCGGCAAATTTTTCCGATGAGTGAATACAGAGAGCTCCATAGAGGAGAAAACTACTCCATAATCAATAGTTTTCCTAGAACCAAAAAGTATTTTATATCACTTATGTCGAAGACTTGGGAATATGAATTGTTTATTTCAATCAATTTCCAAAAACATTAAATTTATAAAGAGCGTCTAGCTATATTCAAAGGTGAATCAAGCGAAATCTCAAGGGAGAGTTTACGGCTTCCGTAAAGGACGCTACCTGTATCATATTATCAAAACAGATAGTGTTGTTACCCAGATAGGGTCATTTATTTTATTATTGATCAAGATGATGCATTACCCCAGAGGGGACTGTTATTTTATTGTCGATCAAGGCGATGTATTTTCTGGAGGTTGCCTTGCTGTTATCATCAGCAGAGACGATATGAATATTCATGCATCGCGAGTCAATTTCCATGAATCCTTGAAAATTATGCATCGCGAGTCAAAATCCATGCATCGCAGAAAATCATGCATCGCAGAAGATAATGCATTGCAGAAAATCATACATCGCGGATCTATACTATGTGTCGGGAGAAGATTTTGTACCTTAAAGAAATTATGTATCGCGAGAGGATTTCATATCTCGCAGAAAATTATGCATCATGAGAAGATTTCATACTGCATAGAAATTATGCGTCGCGGGAAGATTTCATACCTCGAATAAATTATGCATCATTAGAAGATTTCATACCTCACAGAAATTATGCATCGTGAGAAGATTTCATACCTCACAGAAATCAGGCATCGCGAGAAGATTCCATACCTCGCAGAAACTTATGCATCGCGAGAAGATTTCATACCTCGAAGAATTTATGCATCACGAGAAGATTTCATACCTTGTAGAAACTTATCCATCATGGAAAGAAATCTGAAGAGAATTATTTATCCATTGGCATCAACCGCATCCGGATCAAAGTAAGCAACATTGAGAATACATCAACATCAAGAGAAGTGTCTGCACTGCATCATCTTTCATCCGTGTTGACATCAGCTTGAAGCATGCATTGACGTCAAAAGAAACATTGACATCGTATCCACATTTATTTATTTATTTAGACATCAAGTAAAGATCGCATTGGAGATTACATTGCAATAACCAGACATGAGCTTTATTTTCTTTCTTCAGACCATCGAGTTGACGTCAAATATCGAGGAGAAAAATTAAGTGTCGACATGGTTAAAGACACTATCTCCCATTCAAATTGCATTTTTGTGCTGACGATTTTATCTCAGTCTTTGTCGAGAGAATTTGAAAGAATGAATTCTCTGAAACATACCATAGGTGCGGGCGACATTAAAAGGATGCAGCATAACGTGAAACTTTTCTTAGCGGCGAACTGGGACACAGTCCAAAGAGAAATGGAAAACTCTTAGGACGTGAGTAGAGGAACGACTTCCACCATAATCAAACCACACCACTATCATAAGGCATGTGGGTTATTTTTATCTTCGTCAGCTTTAGTCTAGCATCCGGAAATTTTTATTTATCGGAAGCAAGTTTCTAATCTAAAAGATAGTGCACAACAGTCGTGCCTAAGAGGTCACAAGCCTTATCTTCATACTCATTTAATTTGTCACTTATCCAAAACCAAAGGTTATCTAGCATAAAAGATTTCCTTTTCAACCAATCGAGTTGAACTATAAGTAGCCTGATTCCTGAGGTATAAGGATATACAGGCGGGCTCCATGTTAAAACTCGGCTGTATTCCGAGATCTGCTCTTAAATATTTTTCTCGAGCATCTTGGTAACTTCATAATTTGGTATCGAGGTGGATTTTGAATTATTTCAAAATCTTGCATTAAATCAGGCGTATCAAACTACAAGTGGCCAGAATTATCATATAGATTGAGATATGTAGGAAACTCGTTTAAAGGGATCGACCATATTTCCTAATGTCCGTGTCAAAATCCCTTTTCCCAAATATGAAGACGAGGTCGTTCAAATTGTCTTGGTCAATATCATGTTCCTTAGATATCTCGCGTCAATCCGAGTAAAATGAGGGACAGATGTTGACATCTAATTTTGGCCCTCCTCGATAGTAATTAATTAGCGAGCTTCTTGAGCTTAAACAATTTAAAATAATTAACTTCATAAATTAAGATATATATATATATATATATATATATATATATAGTAATGAATTAATCTTTACATTACGAATTATTTAGAATAAGGTTTTGACGCTTTTTTTATCGTTTGGATAATGTATACGTCTGACGCAATTATTCGTATAGCTATTTAAATTTTATTAGTATTCAAAATCAAAAAATATTGAGAAGGAATATTTTGTTTTATATAATATTTGGTTAATCATTTTAGTTATAAGTTGAATAGTTCGTTTTTGTTTTTACTTTTATTTTAACCTTTATAAGCTTGCCAATTAATCATATTAATTCTCCTTTTTTTAAACTTTAATCAATTTGGTCGAGTACATTTTAAATTGGCTAAATCGGTAATTCTAATATCGATTTGGAGCCATTTGTAGGCCAAATTCCAACCATTCCAGCCCATTTCCTTTTTTACAATAATCCATTCCTCCTAACTCATTAAAAGCCATGATTTGGGCCTCTTTCTTTTTTGCTAATTGACCCAATTTATTCCAGGCCCACTTTTTATCCCAAGTTCAACTATTGTCATTTCCCTTCCAGCCCACTTTCCCCTAATCCAGGCCTGTTACTTTTTCAAATCAGCCAATTTATTTTTCTTATGCCAGCCCACATTTAAATCATACCCAACTCCCTCACCATACAATATCCACCCCTGGTTTCGACCCAACCCATTTTCCCTTTATTGACCCGACTCGTCTCTTTCTCTTCCTAAGGATGACAAGACTGCCATAAAAAATGGGGCTCAACATTTCAAGAAATTTTGGAGACGCCGTGCAGACAAACTTCTCCCTTTGACTTCGCGTTGTTTTTCTCCTCCTCACGCGAACTCAATCACGAGTGAGGTGTTTCTCCCCTCCGTTTCATTATTTCCAGCTGTCAGGCAGCGTACACATACATTTTAAGCAGTGAGACAATGTCCTTTTCGTCCTTGTGTGTGCAGATGCGCTACACGTTAAGCGAGAGGATGGTTAAATCAATCCAGTTCGTCCATCCCATTTGTTAGCCTTTCAAGGGGAGAATCGTTCAAAAATAATTTGGTTTTGGGGGCAGATTTGAAAAGAAAATTTCAAACCAGAGGTTGAAAATACTATTTTTCCCCGTCCATTCCCAAGAAATTTGAAACCCTAATTTTTCTCTATATATATGCTTCTCTAATCGCTGAAGAAAGGAGGATACTTTTTTTGGCAATTTTGATTTTCAGTCGTAGAACAAAAAGAATCGTTTAATGTTCTCGGATGCTCTTCGTTTAGCAAGATAGTTTGAGCAGATTTTTTACGCAATAAATACTCCTCGAAAGAAAGGTTAGCAGTTTGTTTTGGGTTGAATTGTTGTCCAGATTCCTTCTCTTCTAGTCTTGTTTAAGTTCCGTGGTGGGAGAATCATTCTGAGCTCGCTCCTCCCCTGTTCTCTGCACCAAAAAAGGTAAAAGCTTTTTATGATGTTCTTGCTATCCGTTTTCCTCCTCTTGTTTGCCTTTCTTGAGTTAGAGTTTCTCTGTAGCCCTCTTCACTGAGTGATATTATTTATTCTTACGAAATGAAGCTGAATCTTGAAATTTGTTTAGGCGAGAGTCACATGTTACACTGTTTACGATCTGCAGAATGTAATAGTTTGTTTCCTTCTATTTGTTAGGTTTTTTTTGTTAATCACTTGCGTTGTTCCAAGTTCCTTTTGTTTAAGGATTGATTTAAAGATGATTTCGACTTATTCGAGCATGCTCACAGATTTGTTACTTAATGTCGAGTAGAAGTTTTATAAATTTTGATATGGGTATCTGTCCTTATAATTTTTTTTAACAAATAAAAATGCCTATTTCCATTTCTCCTTCCCATTTGGTTGAAGATGTGAATGTGTTGAAATCCCATTTTTTATTTGTGTTAGTCTATCGATACCTTATGGTTACTTTCGTGGACCAATACATATGCAAAATAGATTCACTGTAGGATCCAATGTGGGTTTTTCTACTATGTCTAGCCGTCATCTATATCCGAGGGTTACGTCCTTTCTTTCCCTGTATAGTTATGAGTTATTTGTTATGTGCTTTGCCTATTGCTCTTAAATTCTGCCTTGTATTTGGGTTTGGTCGGATTCGCAACAGCATGTTTTCATGCAAGGCTGGACAAAAAATAGTTCCATAAAACTTGATTTAGTTATGAATGTGAAATAGACTAGTATTTGATCGACACTTATGTAGTTTCTTTCTCCCCCCAATTGCTGTACGACCCCTTCGATAGTCTCTTTCGATGTGTTAAATGATACGCTCAAACTTACTTCTCAAATGAGAAGTAAAGCGGTCGCGTCAAGTAAATAACCCAACTACTGAGGTTGGGATCGTTCCTACGAGGAAAGTAGTCTAGACTTAACTTCAACTTGTTATTACTATTGTTCGGTTGATGACTTCCTTAGAAAGTAAAAACATAAAAAAAGGGGGTTTGTATTTCCTAATCAGTAAAAATAACTAACGAAATTGAAAGAGACACTTAACAGTTTTGAAAGTTGAATTATAACCAATTAATCAAAGTAACTAGGGTTTACGTGTTCCCCACAGGTTCATAACTTGACAATTCTAACTATAACAATTCTTTCCTAGTATCTTGCATGAAAAGTGATAAGTTATTTATTTCTAAATCCTTGGTCCGGCATCTAGAAAATCTCACTCCGTACCTTGGTCCGGCTACGTGTGTTGCTTTCCTAACCCTTATCTTTACATCATATTAAGCATCGTATTCGATATTTGACTAAGTTATTACCTCGTACCAATCAATACTATCCTATTAGATTGTATACACTAAATCTATGTTAATAATTTTTTCCCTATTATCTACCTCCTTGGTCCGGCAAGTAGCATTAAGGCGAGTTCTAACGTTGATCATCCTCTAAAAAGACTTCTAAGCGAAAGAATTATTAATACATGCAAGACACTATTCTAGAATTGTTATTTTAGCTAGGGTTTATCTCATTATTTACCTATGGTTCCCACAACCCTAGTTATGGAGTTTAGTTACTCATAGCCATAAACACAATATTCAAATATATTAAATAAGAATTCATGTACTTACTTCAATAAGAAAGAATAAAGTCCGAAAATTTGCTTGATTAATCACCAAAAATTACTTGTAAGAATCTCCAAAAATCAAACACTAATGCCCAAAGTCTAATATTATGATGTCTAATCTAGCAGAGTCTAACCTCAAAAATGAGGTTTTTCGAACTTTTTATAAAAAAAATAAAAACCTAATTAAACAAGGATTCTAATTGCTGGAAATCTGCCAAAATGCGGCTGGGTCGATGGACCACGCGACAGACCATAGTTGTCACAACAGACCGTCGTGGACTCCGTCGTCCCATACTTGGTGCAATTTCTTCTGCTGCTTTCTTCATTTTCCTCGACGGCAAGTGTGACGAACCGTCATAGGCACAACGGTCCGTCGAGGGTCTTCGTTTTAAAATACTTCAACTCTTGCAATCTGGGTACTGGGATCACTTCTCTGATCTTCACAACGAACCCGCAGGACGGACCGTCATAGCCATGACGAACCGTCACAAGCTTCGTAATCCCACACTTGGTAAGACTTCCCCATCTTCCTTCAGCAGCTGCACTACGCTGCCACCTACGGACCGTCACAGGCACGACGGACCGTCATAAGCTCCGTAGGTGGTCTCTTCTGTATTTTTTTGCTCAAAATCTCCGCATTCAGCTTTGGAAAGATTTCCTAAAAAACAAAAAGAAACTTATATCAAAATTAGCACAAAAAGGCTTTCGGACACACTAAACTTAATGAAAAAGTATTAATTATACCGTGAAAGCACGGTATATAAACACCCTCAACTTAAATTCGTTGTTTGTCCTCAAGCGACGCACTATGACTCACTGCACAATCTTTGTACAATAGTATTCATTTTTATCCTTTGCAATCATTTTGCTATCAATCTCGATTAATCTCATCAAGTCTATGGATGTTATCACTATTAGGCTTGAATTTTGTGGGATTCGAACATGACACAGACTCACCATGAACTAACACCTATCCTCTTCAATTTCTCACCGAGGTGCTAACAATTCCGGGATTGCAACTAGTGTCCTCACTTCAAAACAAAATCCTCATTTTTCACACAATGATTTCAGTTTGAGTATAAGGATTACATTTCAACACTCGCTCTCAGAACAAAGTCACACTCATTCATACCTATTGCCATAAGCTTGCCCTTATTTTCACTACCTTAAGCTCTCTATACAACCCTTAGGATCACGATAGGACTTTCTTAGCTTGTAACATAGGCTCAGAGTCAGGTAGGGTATATTTAGGTATACTTTAGTGACTTTTTTCCCTCCTTGAAATATAGGCTAAACCTTCCACTTTCTATCACTTTATCTCGCCCAGTTTCTCCCATTCTTTCACCTTGCTATTATCCCTTCTTTCTTCATTTGTGTAGGTGACTCTTTTCCTTTTTTTTTCAACGAGTTCTTGAGTCACTTTGCTTTTGTTCTTTCTCTCCCTTTGTTCTTTCAACCCCACTTTCCAGAGCATTCCTCAAAACAGCCACCCTCAACTCATGGCTTTGCCATGAGTCAAGGTACACAATACCCAAAGTCGGGTCAGGGCCATAACAAAGGTTATTTATGCATTAGCCACCCTTAACTTATGCGTTTGGCATAAGTTGAGCTGCACATGTCCAAGGAGGGACCAGGGCCAATCATATTGTACCCAGTAAAGATCAGTTGGGGTGAAAAAGAAAGGTCTAATTTTAAGCTCAAATTATTTGGATCAAAGAAGGATAACTTTCATTTGGTTTCTTTTAATTAGTCTAGAAATGGGCTATCTTGAATAAGGACCTATGATCCTTTCCGAATTGTCTGTTACAACTTACTTTTAGCAGGACTAACTAGGCAAGTTCTAGATCAGTACCAGTAGTAAACTATTCAAATTTCCTCACACTCACTTGACATCTCATCACTATACTAGATTATCAGACACCTAGTTTTACTTGAAGATTTAGGGTAATGCAATGGTGTAACTCTATTTCATGTTTAGAGCCATACAATTATCAGTAACTACGCCTAGTCATGCAACATTTTCCAGTTTTATCAGGATACCATTTTAGCCATCAGGCTTCAGAGTTAAACTATGTACAAAAGATATAACGTGCCAGTTCAACAGAAAAAGTAATCAGTCTTTTGTGGAAAAAGGACACAGGCAAGAAAACCCCAAAAGAGGATAGTGAGTTGGGCTTATCAGACTTCACCCTAACACTCACTTTCCATTTACCGCACCCCAAACAAAAAGCATGCAATTGTCCCCAATTCATAAAAAAAATCTAAAAATTAGAGTGGTAGGTGGAGCAAACCTGTGGCACAAAGCGCCGTCGATTCAACAAGCTGGTGGGTCCGGTTCCCCGGAACCCACATCCTCTACAATCTGGACACCCGCAATGGTGTCCTCAGCAACAATCGCACCATCAGTAGTGCCTCCTGCTATCTCTACAGTGCGGGAGCTAGACGCCCCAGCCGCTAACAGTGATGCTCTGATCTGGTGTCCCTCCGCCTCAGCAAGTGAGGCTCTCCTCGTAGCCTCCATCTCTCGGCGCTCCTTCTTCCTTGCTCGCGCCTCATCCTCTGCTCGACCCCTACGCCTCTTGTCACTCTCAAGAGGGGGAGGTGGTGGAATTTCAGTAGAAAACAGGGCCGCCAATACTCTGTCATCAGCAGGCTTGAAAGAAGGGGCCTCAGAATCCGGCACCCTCACCTCTAGTGTCATGTCGATGTCTGCACGAAGACTCTCGACTGCAGCCTGAAGAGTCGACACATCTACCGGAGGGGATGATCGAGCTAACACTCTAAACTCAAAGGCATCTAGGCGCTGGTTAACCTCAGCAATCTTCTGCTCGGTAAACTGTTGCATCTTCTTCTCTAGACGCGCTTCAGACTCAGTAATCGACTTCTGCATCCACGGCTGGATATGATGCAAAAGAGTTGCCATTTGTGCCTCCAGTTTTTGGACCCTAGCAAGCGGGACCAGTAACGGTAGAGGGGCTGTACGAGAGGAGTTCGGGGCTGGGCTACTACCCGGGATAGACTCGACCGGGGTAGTGTCAGTGGATGCCTGTGTATCTGCGTGGGCTTGGGCTACCGTATCCCCAAGATCATCAGTAAGTGGTTGAAGCTCTGGACGTAGCCCTCTACGTGGGGCCAACTCATTGGCCTCGTCTCTGATGAGGCTGACGTTAACGGTGCCCTGTGGGGTCTTCAACTGATCTATGTGCCATATGGGCACACCTGCGGACCTGCAAAGGGCAAAGATCATACAAGGGAAGGGGTAGGTAGTAGTGACCTTAAATGCCCTCTCGTGCATGACTGCCTGGAGAAGCCATGCGAAGTCGACCTCATATCCAGCTATCATCACCGCCATCAACAATGCTCAATCCCAGGTGACAATTTTATCAGCAGCTGTGGGGTTAAGGCAGCGACGGACGAGTAGCCACAAGAACCTTGCGAGAAACGTGAGGTTGGCCTTCTTGATGGCCCCCTTCGGCTCAGTGACCCAATCAGCAACCTCTCCATGTACTGACAGGTGCAGGGCCATCCACCTCTTAGTGGTCTCTCTCAGTGCTGGCTCGCGCAAGAACTGTCCATCCTTTACTATCTTGTAGCGGTAGTCAAACTCGGCAGTGACGGGGGTCCGAGTAGCATCTACACTCTCGCTGTATAGAAACCGGTAGATGGCTGGCAGGGAAATGTCAACCTGCATGCCCCGGACTCGAACCTGCTCCAGTGGGGCCTGTTTAGCGGGAGCAGCCCGCCTATCGATCCGTGATCAAAGAGTCGCTACGTAGGATGCGTAGAACTCTCACACCATTTCCTTGATGTATCGTCCCAACGGATGGGCTGTCCACTCTAGGCGGTGCCTGGTGAAGAGGTTGTGAATCTCTGGCATCGAGGGGAGACTCCCAGTACGTACCCCCCGCTCCAAGGTGAGTGTCCGAGTCATTACTCCTTTATCAGTCAGGAACTTGGCGTCGGAGTAAACTTGAAACTGGCCGTCGACACACCACCGGTTTGGTTGGTCAGAGGCTGGTGTGGGGACCTGAGGTGGTGCGACGAATGTAGAGTCTGAACTGTCAGCTTTATCAGACGAGGCCGACGCTGCAGCAGTGGCGGGTACAGGAACCTCAGCAGAGCTTGAAGCCTCCTCGGACCATGATACTCCTAAGGAGCCAGACTCTCCTTCCTCATTTGTGGCTGACCCATAGGGTTTGCCGGTCATTGTGCGCTTCTCATCAGACTGGGAGGCAGTGACTATGCCAGACGCCACCGTCACCGGTAGCGGCGCCAAAATTTGATACGCTCAAACTTACATCTCAAAGGAGAAGTAAAGTGGTCGCGTCAAGTAAATAACCCAACTAGTGAGGTTGGGATCGTTCCCAGGAGGAAAGTAGTCTAGACTTAACTTCAATTTGTTATTACTATTGTTCGGTTGATGACTTCCTTAGAAAGTAAAAACATAAAAAAACGGGGGTGTTTGTATATTTCCTAATGAGTAAAAATAACTAACGAAACTGAAAGAGACACTTAACAGTTTTGAAATGTGAATTATAATCAATTAATCAAAGTAACTAGGCTTTACGTGTTCCCCACAGGTTCATAACTTGATAATTCTAACTATAACAAATCTTTCTTAGTATCTTGCATGCAAAGTGATAAGTTATGTATTTCTAAATCCTTGGTCCGGCATCTAGAAAATCTCACTCCGCACCTTGATCCGGCCATGTGTGTTGCTTTCCTAACCCTTATCTTTACCTCATATTAAGAATCATATTCGATAATTTACTAATTTATTACCTCATACCAATCAATACTAGCCTATTAGATAGTATACACTAAATCTATGTTAATAATTCTTTTCCTATTATCTACCTCCTTTGTCCGGCCAGTAGCACTAAGGTGAGTTCTAACATTGATCATCCGTTAAAAAGACTTCTAAGCGAAAGAATTATTAATACATGCAAGATACTATTCTAGAATTGTTATTTTAGCTAGGGTTTATCTCATTATTATCCTATGGTTCCCACAACCCTAGTTATGGAATTTAGTTACTCAAATCCATAAACACAATACTCAAATATATTAAATAAGAATTCGTGTACTTACTTCAATGAGAAAGAATAAAGTCCGAAAATTTGCTTGATTAATCAGCAAAAAAACTTGTAAGAATCTCCAAAAATCAAACACTAATACACAAAGTCTAATAATATGATGCCTAATCTAGCAGAGTCTAACCTCAAAAATGAGGTTTTTCAAACTATTTATAAAAAAAATAAAAATCTAATTAATCACGGATTCTAATTGCTGGAAATCTGCCTAAACGCGGCTGGGTCGACGGACCACGCGACGGACCGTCGTGGTCACAACGGACCATCGTGGACTCCGTCGTCCCATACTTTGTGCAATTTGTTCTGCTGCTTTCTTCGTTCCCCTCGACGGCAAGTGTGACGGACCATCATAGGCACAACGGTCCATCGAGGGTCTTCGTTTCAAAATACTTCAACTCTTGGAATCTGGGTTCTGTGATCACTTCTCTGATCTTCACGACGAACCTGCAGGACGGACCGTCATAGCCATGACGAACAGTCACAAGCTTCGTAATCCCACACTTGGTCAGTGTTCCTCATCTTCCGTCAGCAGATGCACTACGCTGCCACCTACGGACCGTCACAAGCACGATGGACCGTCATAAGCTCCGTAGGTGGTCTCTTCTTTATTTTTTCGCTCAAAATCTCCGCATTTAGCTTTGGACAGATTTCCTACAAAACAAAAAGAAACTTATATCAAAATTAGCCCAAAAAGGCTTTAGGACACACTAAACTTAAGGAAAAAGTATTAATTATACCGTGAAACCACGGTATATCATTAAACCATGGTTATTTTTTGTGGATAGAAGGGCCACGATGATCAGTATGAATATATTTCTTAATCTTTCTTTCATCATCATCTTTTTTATTTTAACCACCTTAATATGTGTTTGTCATGTTTGTTAAATTCTTTCCGGCGACCATTTGTATGAAGAGCGGATCTTGTGATTTTCTCGTCAAAGAAAAGTTCCCTGTTAGAATTTGTGTGTCTATACGAAGTTTTGAATTTGATAAGAATACGAATACTGGCCTACTCCACTTCGTCACTTAATTTGATCCTTTTTTTTATTTTAATATTCTTGAAGTAGGTGACTTGTTTTTTAATTATACGTTGCTTTGGGTGAAAATTATTGCAGCCAATTATCCGGCTCAATCATAGGAACAACATGTCGTCGGTTTCCCGTGATGAGGCTTTTTCCTTTGTTCCTAATGGTTTTTTTCTATGATTTGGTTTCTGTGTGGTTATCATTAAAAATGTTACATTGCTCTTCTTGTTTGCTTACGAATTGTTATGGGTACCACTTATGTTCTTTTTCTTTGTTTTGCATGTGAATTTGTCCGACTTCTTCATGAACTTCCAGTTTCCCCCCTCTTGGCGTTTTTGAGAAAGTCCAAAAGGCTTTACCATATTTTTTCGAGTCAACCCATAAATTTGGTGGACACATTTTGAGTCCGAATTAACGGGAAGAATCAAGGAGCCGGAAGAGTTGGATCGGATGATTTTTCTTATTTATTTTGTATTTTATTTGTAATGGGCATAAGCCTTATTGCCTCTTACTTGTTCGTATTTACCTTTATTATTTGTTTAGATTAGGACAGGTATAAAAAAAATATGAGTTAAAAACTCAAAAGTACGAGTGGGTTGAAAACCCACAACAGGCGGGTCCAAATACCGATCTAGGCGAACACATAAACTGGATTTGGACCCAACTCTCTTTCTCTCTCTTCCTTTACTTTCTAGTATATTTATTATTTCTTGATTGTTGTTAGTTTTTAAGTTTAGAATTTCGTGAATCCTTGCAAGGTGCCATTATATTTTAGGGGACTAAGCTAAAATTGATTAATCTAGAAAGGCTTAAAATCAAGTAATTTCGCGGATTAAATAGTATAGACTAATATCTCACGTTCAAAATGAATCCTAATTTCAAATAAATTTGAGCTTTTAGACAATAGTTAGTTGACCGGTAACCGTTTAAGAAGGATGTTTTAGGTTCTTAATACCTTCCTAGGACATTAATTTGAATCCCCAAACCCCCCATTTAAATTTTTCGGATAATTTTCTCTGTTAGGTTATTTGAAAATAGTAGTGTTCTTGATTTTTCTTAAAAATTAAGTGGCGACTCCTAAAATTTTGAAAACACTTCGAACTAATATCTTTTCTCAAATTTCGAGTAAAACAGGTTATAGTAACTGAGAACAATCCTATAACTTTAGACATATTAGCAAGTGAGTAAACCTTTCACTCAAACAATTCATTATAAATACAAGAATTACCTTTAAGGTCTCTCAAAATTTATTAAGGTGCTTAGAGCCTCACATGTTACTCAAAAGGTTTAAAATATGTTAAATAAGTGTCCTATAATATGCATACTTGATTTGCAATGATTTGCAGGTTCAACATACAAGAACGTCGGATGACGTTTGAAAGTTAGCCTTGAGCAGAGCATGTGTGTATTGGTATATTTTACGTATGAGAGGTCCCTAATAGGATACAAGTGTATTTATGTTGGAAATGTCCAGGAAAGACTCCCTAAGGAAAACCCAAGGGTCCTTCAAAAGGACCAAAAAGACTGCCTAGACACTGCCTTTGTGTTGATTGACGAGCTAAGGATCGACACCCCGTACATGCGTTGCGTATCTCAAAACTTAACCATCTTATCTTGAGGCTCCATGAAGGATTTGTAGTCTCAAATGACAGAGCATAAGGATGAGCCGTCATCTAATCGACGCCCTGTCGACTACTCTCGTCGATGCACCCTTTAACTACTTTTTGTGCACATTATTTCATTAAAAAGGTTAATGAGAAATTCAGCCCACGTTCCTAAATTACCATGTACATTTATTATGGGATATTTTAGGTATATTAAGTTAGTCAATAACGTTAAAGCCCCATTCCCAATTCAGTATTCAAAAATTAGACTTCCCTCTTAAAACAAAACATCTCTAGAAACCTCCATTGGAGATGAAGCTCAAGAACAACTTGGTTGATGGATTTTGATGGTTTATTCATCAAGTGTTCGTAGTTTCCTCCTAAACTAATTTATGGTAATCCTTCATTTTTAGAAATCCATTCATATAGAGAGTTACTTCAAAGTTTTTTAATGAGATTTCATGATGAAATCTTCAATCTTTCAGTCTAGCCATGGGTTCCTTCTCAAAACGATTCCAAAAGCATGCTTATGGTTAATTATAGATTCTATAATGTTTATAATGACGTTTTCAATCAAATTTTATGATAAACCCATATTCCTCCCAATTCTCAATTTAGCCTATATTGTGGTTATTGTGATCTTGATGTTTGGTTGATTGTAGTATGATTCAATTATTATAAATTTGTTATATATACTTAGTTAATGTTTATTGATGATTAATTGTGGATATTTGATCAATAAGGATCAAGATTTAGAGGTTTGGTAAGTTTGATCTATATTTCTCTAACTCCCTGTAGACTTGATGATGTAGTGTACATAATGTGATCTTTATCCTATGATTATGGAGTTATGTTTTCTTTTATGTTCTTTTAGATACTTCCTTATAACTGAATTGTGAGAATTGATAAATGATGATCAAATCTTGCTGAATTTGTTAGATTGCCCTACTTCTTCTACTTTCTATATAATTGCTAGTTGAATCGGACATGAATGATACTGTGTGGTATGGTCCACTTATGGTGGCGGTGTTTACTTCCTTGTCATTCTATATGTGATATTATCATGCCATTGAAGGAAATTGTGTTATGAATTTGTGTTTATGATGATCATACAATGTAAAGTTTTATGCCTAGTTTCCAATGCTTGTTCATGATATAGGTTACATTGACGATCTGATGTCAATTGAATGAAGTTGAGGGTAAGGTTTGGTCTATGTGCATCCATTGATGAAGTCCTAATGGTGAATGACCCTTACCTATTGTAAATGTGTGATATTTGCCAATGTTAGTAGTATTTGATGCAATGATGAAGTCATTTTATCTTTTATACTATAATGTGGTGTGTGCTCTATGTATGAATGTGGATTGTGGTCTTAAGAGGGTGGCTTCCTCAATATTGTGTTGATAGTCATTATGTGATCATGTTGTCCAACGAACACACAAACCTAATGCATGCTTATGAGTGGTATATGTTAATGGTGTATAATGAAAGGATGATCCACATATGTCGTTACGACACGAGGGTATAACCTAGAAGTTATGGTATCCTCAAATTGTTATACGGCATACTCAACCTCTCGGAGGTCTTATACAATACCTAAGACAACGTTCAGTGCATAAACATAAAAAATAGTGGAAAATTTAAAAATTTTCATTGAACATGATATACTGGAACATCACTTCATATAGTTATAAAAATACTTCATAATACATTGTAAGACTCTAAGTTTCCTTTCAATCTTAGACTCAACATTATTAGAGTAGATTGAGGACACGATCCTTACAACATTCAATAATAACTAAGCTATTACCTAACTTTGAATAAAACATAACATAGGAAACCTTGAACTTCAGGATCCCTTTCCTTTATCTTGGGGAAACTATCCAAGTCGTTCAGTTGAGAGACATCCTCTAGCCATCACTACCTACACTTTGTGTATATAGATGAAGAAGAATGGGATTAGTAGAAGAATACACTAAGTATGCAACCATGAAAAAAAATGTATTTAAAGAGGACATTTCATTTGAAATCCAACATGTTTTTTTAGTATCCTTAATGAACATGGTCAAATATAAGAACAATATAGTTCACATACATTACATAGACATGGATTTTATTGATAATAGCACATAAAGCCATTTATCACAGTTTGAGGCATATTAAATGCATACAATACATTACCTATATTTTAGTATTACCATTTTCCTTGAGTAATCTCTCAAAGTGTACTTAGTACTATGTATCACCTTGAGACCATCTTACAGTAGCCTTTCATAGATATGCTTCAAAAACATAAACACACATATTCACAAGTCTTAAGAACATTACAAACATAATTTTCATATAAGAACCACTATATAAGACAACCCTTAAGTCAAACTAGTTCAATGTACAAGTAGCATCCCATAATACTACTCAATCCAAGTGTTCCTAAGAAGTCATCTTAGACTAGATATATCATACTCAACAAGTCATAACACTTTAATTTATAAATAGACATAAGGCACATACTTCATAATATCTTATAATAGTATCATATAAGGACTCATTACTTTACTACAACCTTAGTCATAGCTCACTTATTTCACAACATAAGTAAACCACCTCTACAAACCTTTGACAAGCTTACTTGAGCAATGTACCCATGGAGTTCCATACACCACATATAACTCATTTATAAGTAGTATGTAATTCACATGCATAGTCATAATTCATATCTTGACATAACAAGGTCACTTAACATTAACTCATAAAAGTCATACAGAACATAGGTCTAATTCATCAGAGGCTCCAATTCTATCCTTTCTTGAAGTCATCTAGTGCAATGCATAGGTAGGTTCCATAGTCCTCCCTATACCAAGTACACTTCTCAAGGAATTAAGATTAGAGTTCACATTCTTATCTTAGTTCAATTTAAAATTTTGGGAGACATAGCCATAACCGACATAGAACATCAGAGCTAGATGTAATTCGGTTTTCTACTCCCACACTGAGAAGAGAGGGTACTACTTTTCAATGTAGGGCCTTCATACAAAATAGATATTCTAGTGGATATTCTAAGATAAAATCTATTAGGGCATGTAGTTAAAGAACCAGGATATCCCTTCTAAAAATCTTGCCTTTCAAACGTGGAGGTTTTGATCTCATGAGACAGCATCTAGGTTGGGAACCCGGACTTACTAATGTGAAGGTTCCTTATGGGAAGCCGGACTTAGTATCGTGAAGCTCCAACTCTCAATTGTCATGTTTACTCAGCGCTAAGCTTAAACTCACTTGTAAATATTATTGATCTTTTATATATTATTAGTTCATAGAGATAAGGCTTTAGGGACTTACTACCTCATATATCATACTCAAAGGTATCTAAGATGAGAATGTCCTTTTATCATAAAACCTAAAATATGTGATAATGTCCTTGAACATAATCATATCATATTCCTACTATAGTCTAATTTAGAGTACAATTGAGTTATATTTTTCAAGAGAATCACTTATTCATTAGACTACCATTAACACACCTCATTCATACATATGTGTTTGTGTATACATATGTGACATATTTATTCCTATAAAAACTTTGGGAACACACGTTCATAACTTCATTAATCATATACTTTACATGCATAGAAATTGGTAATGATGCATAGGAGAACTATCCTTTACTAAGTCATCATGAATCTTCCCCACTCATAAGTCACAACAGGGGAATACACCTAGAAATAATGTGGCGTACTTGAACGCTCGAATGTCTTATATAAGCCTAAAGTTATCGTTTATCGCATTGTCATAGCTATATTAGCAGAAAATTTAAAACTTTTTATAGCACATCAGATGCTAGAAACTTCACATCATATATATAAAATATCATAATTAATCGTTAAAGACTCTATTCTCTTTTTTCCATCCTATACTCAACCTCATTAGAGTACTTTAGGTGCACCACCTTTACAACACAAATCGTAAGTATAATAATATAACACTATAACTAAACCATTACTTAGGAGATCTTTGGACTTAAGGATTCGTTTCCTTGAGATTGGGAATCGCATATCAAGATCCTCTGAATTTAATCACACCCTTTTAATCATACATAAACTACATTTATTTGTATAAAATAGAGAAGAATGGATTTAGTACCAGAATGCACTAAGTAGGACAACCATGCTAAAACATGCATTTAAAAAAGGGACATTTTTCTTGAAATCATGCTTCATGCGTTTTTTAGAAATCTTTGTAAATCTTTTAGACAATAGCATTTATACAATTTACAAACTTCATATAGGATATTCAAAGGTAAAATAACGTATAAACTCACACATGTAATTTAAGATACATTAGGGTCACTTTACAGTTACATTAAGCTTCCTTTCTTTTGATTTCTTAACTTCCCAAGTACCCCTCTAGTGATACTTGCTTCTATGCATAACCTTATGGACACGAAGAAATCATACATACAACCTGCATAAGCCAAAACATAAAATCATCGAAATATAGAACACCACACGACAACGTTGTAACAACCCTAAAAATGAACAGGATCAAGACTTATGGTGTCAAGAATGCTTGCGATTAAACCAAGGTTCACGCAGATTGATACGCATAGAAACAGACCTCAGAACCCTTACCACGATCAATTCAACTAACATGGTGAGTTAGGTGAGAGTGGATAGGTTGGAACCAACAAAGTTAGGCTCGCGAAAATTAATATTTAATCGAAGGAGTCTTTACCGGAGTTAAAAGAGGAAATTGTAAGTTTTGAAGGTCCAGGGTATAATGGTATTTTCAAGGCCAAGGGTAATATTTTAATTTCCCTGAGAAATTAATAAATAAATTAATTAATTTAATTAAAAGAGCAAATCGGATTGGGGCGACCCGGAATGACCCATTTCACATATAGGGCGCCACTCGGGTTCGAGCCCCACCAGGAGCAATGAATTGATGCTTTAATCATCAATTAAAATATATCCATTAAGGGTAATATGTTCCTTTCACGTATAAATTAAAATAAATCAGATTTTGTATTATTTTAATTAAATCCTATTTTGACTAAGTCTTGAATTTAGTCTCCTAATCCTAATAACTCTCTCCCCAACGTTTCTCAACTCTTATTCTCTCATGCTCTGACTTAAAATAAAGCTCAACAACAGTTAATAAAAATTGTTCTTCACACTTGAAGAACACACGAAATGTTTTAACAAAAACAAGGTAATCAAAAACGTCAAATCAAAGGGAGGTTGTTCGTCGAATGGCGTATATGTTGAGGAGAATTGGGGCGTGGTTTGGAGGAGTTTCTTAGCAGAAGCTTTACACTTGAACAACATCGAATGTTATGGGTTTCTTCTTTCTTGGTCCCTTTCCCAAGAGGTCCCTTATGATTCAAAAGATTCATTACGAAACTAAGGTTGTTCCCTTTTTTAATGTCCTTGTCCCTAGTTCTTAAACGAATTCGGTTGATGGGTATGTTGTGCTGCTACATTTAGGAATGAATGATGTTTTATATTAAATGTGAACATGTTTATGTGAGGGAAATTACAAAAATGATATTCAAATTGTGATCGAAAAGGTTAGTGTGCGTGAGCATGTTAGCAGTGCCTTAGCCACTGTTTGGAGTCGTATAAGACATGAAATTCTTGTGTATTTTATGTCTGAAATGTGTATACCATGTGATATTCATTTCAAAGAAATATAGTGGATTGAAATGACCAACTTTTAGCCAACTAAACTTATGAAAAATGTTCATAAAATGAGTTGAAGAATGACTATAATTTTCCAAATTCGTGTACACTTCAGAAATGTGAAATTCTAGGTTTTTAAAGTAAAATGAAATATGTAAGGCCAATTGGAATTTAACAAAAGACTTGACATGTTAAAGAAGCTGAAAAGGAAAGAAAAAAAACGTGAAGGAGCTAAGGGGATTCGATCCTAGTTACTTCTTTCGAGAAAAAAAGAAAAAGGTAATGGGTCTAGGGGGATTCGATCCTAGATATAGCTTTCGCGAAAAATAAAAGGGAAATGGGGCTAAGGGGATTCGATCCTAGTTATTGATTTCGCAAAATAAGGAAAGAGAAATGGTTCTAATTGGATCCGAACTCGCGAACTGGAGGTGAATGAAGATAAAAGTAATTAATCAAACAAATGGGAGGCGTGGGATTTGAACCACAACATCCCAAGCATCAGCGAAATTAAATGAAAAAAATAAGAAGGTTGTGGGGGTTCAAACCCACAACCTCCCTATCCCAGCGAGAATTAAAGGACAAATCAAAGAGGTTGTGGGAGTTTGAACCCACAACCTCTTTGTTTAGGCAAGAATGCACAACAAGAGGCTAACAAAAAATAAAAAGGGACTGTGGGGGTTCTAACCCCCAACCCTTCGGTTACTAAGAGTAAAATTAAAATAGAAAATTAGTCCTTCAATGTAAATGTTGAGATTTAATTTAGAGTTCTAATGTTATGAATATTAGAAATAAAATCAACGAAAAATATAAATGATATCCAAGTGATTTCAAGATTTGGGTTTCCTTGCTCAAACATCCGTATTGATACATAAGTCATACGTGAGTAAACTATTCAAGAATAATGCCATCTAGTTAGATCAAAAGTCATGATCTTGGCATATATACAAGATACATGGGAGTTGTTCTACATAATCTTAGGAAAGTAAGAATCACTTAGCGCACTATATATGAAGCCCCATGGCTCTTATGTATAAACACATAAGTCTAACATTCGTTCAAAAATAAGTGAACGTAAGATGTATGTTATGAAATTATGAACCCTAGGAGGGTAAGTATGAGTGTAAGATACACTAAGTGCCTAAGTGCATTGGAATCTGATGAGATGAACAAGGAATGATGAAATGAACATTCATGTAATAAGAGGTGAGTAACTATGAAAAGGAAAGGTGATAATAATGAAGAATGTGGTGAGAACATGATATGAGGCTAATGTATATGATGAAAGCAATCACAAATGAGCCTAAGTAAATGTTACCAATACGTACTCACCAATGAGAGTATAAGATAATGAAGAGACCAGTCTCTATGAACACTCTAATAAAAGTATTGAACTTAACATACTTAATACTAATGATGACATGAGAAATAATCTAACAAGCTATGTTGTTCTCATATAAAAATCCATCTTCCATGACGTATGAGTTGAATGTAATTGAAATTTATACTGAGCACCGGTAAGCTAGCTATGAGCTGTGATGCCTTCTTTCGGGAATGGCGAAGGTTCGTGAAACTCTCATGAGATGAGACTGTACGTCTTGCCGGGTATGGGTCTCCATACATCTCCTAGTCTTTGAACCTATACTTCCATTATATAGATCTGACGGGGTTGAATTACCATGTACTCTAGCATATTTTTTAGTCACTTTAGCCAGTGATGCCACATCTTTTCGGTGTGGGGGAGACACTGGATTTCATGATGTTCACTTGATCTATATCGGTTAAAGTTAAAGTTTCCAATTAATGAATGATTTTAGCCTCAAATGAAGCACATAATAAAGTGAATGATACCAAAGGTGTTAGGATAGGATAATCAAGAGGTGATATAAACCCAGGTAATGACATTAGGTTATTCTTGATTATTGCAAAGCAAACCTGATGAAAGTCTTAAACTATACTCTAGGTATAGTTGTTGTTCACACTGGCCTATGAATGAAATTAAATGAAGTATGTATGAATGCATGAAGCAGACTCTGTGTTTGCTAATGAAGACTCCCTTGTTGAGGTCCCATGCGTTGAGCCCTCATTTTGGAAAGTCTTAATGTCAAGTCAATGATTCCAAGGTCTCATGACATATCATTGAATGATATGAAAGAAGTTATGTGTTACATGTTATGTTATATGATATGTACTATATGAAGATGTTATGTGTTGTTTGCAATACGATATTTATAATTATGCATGTTACTTTCATGGAATGAAGTTCCTAACTCAATATGGAAAGTTCAGTAACTTTCCTAATCTCAATTTGTCAAGTCTACTATCTTGACTTCCAAAAATCATGTCGTTAGGAAAGAGATGTTTTTTCTTATGCATGTCCTTGGTGTGTGCTTGCATATACCCATACTTAGTACAAGTATATAATAACCCTATACATCTATAATATTTTAGGTGTAGGCACAGGTGGGCGATAGAGCTACAGGTTCATTGTTGCACCTATCTGGATGTCAGCATTCATGCGGAGTTTCGTAGGTCCTCATACTTTCGAGGATGCTACTGTTTTACATTCTAGCGTAGTTTTATAGTTAAGATAGTGGAGCATGTTCCGCTAGCGTTTCTTTCCTGTTTTGGTTCAGACATTGTATTGGTGCAATTTTGGACATTACACGATTAATACTTAATGAACTATTTCTTTTACTTGCTTATCGCTTTAATGTTAGATAGTTAATGATGAACGATTATGAAGTGTTAAGAATATTTAGCAAGTACTTTAAATATTAACAACTTTCAAATTTTCCGCTTAATTAATCTAAATGAGGTATGAATAACACATATAGGGTTGTGTGCAACCTTTGAAAGGTTAAAGACGGCGGTCTCGTCTTGGAACTAGATTATAGTCATGAAACAGTTAGTATCAGATCTCTAACATATGTCTAACATATGTTTAAAAATAAGTGAACCTAAGATGTATGTCATGAAATGATGAACCCTAGGAGGGTAAGTATAAGTGTAAGATACAATAAGTGGCCAAGTGTATTGGCATCTGATTAGATGAACTATGAAATGATGAAATGAACCTTCACGTAATAAGAGGTGAATAACTATGAATAGTAAAGGTGCTAATAACGAAGAATGTGACGACAACATGATATGAGGCTAATGTATATGATGAGAGAAACCTCAAATGAGCCTAAGTAAATATTACCAATACGTACTCATCAATGAGATTGTAAGATAATAAAGAGACTAGTCTCTATGAACACTCTAATGAAAGTATTGAGCTTAACACACTTAATACTAATGATGAGATGAGAAATCATCTAATGAGCTATGATCTCCTCATACTAGAAGCCAACTTCAATAACGTATGAGTTGTAAGTAATGGAACTTTATACTAAGCACAGATAGGCTAGCTATGAGCTGTGATGCCTTCTTTCGGGAAGGGCAAAGGTTCACCTAACTTTCATGAGATGAGACTGTCCAGCTTGGCAGTTGTGGGTCTCAATACATCTCCTATTCTTTGAACCTATACTGCCAATGTAGGGATCTGGCAAGGTTAAATTCCCATGTACGCTAGAATGTTTTTGGGTCACTTTGGCCGGTGATACCACCTCTTTTCAGTGTGGGAGAGACATTGTATTTCATGATGCTCACATGATTTATGTCGGTTAATGTTAAAGTTCCCAATGAATGAATGAGGCCAGCCTCAAATGAAGCACATAATGAAATGAATGATACCTAAGGTGTTAGGATAGGATAATCAAGAGGTGATCTAGACCCATGTAATGACATTAGGTTGTTCCTGATCATTGCACAACAAACTCGATGAAAGTCTTTAACTATACCCTAGGTATAGCTTGTATTGACATTGGTCTATGAATTAAATTAAATGAAGTATGTGTGAATGAATGAAGCAGACTATGTTTGCTAATGAAGACTCCTTAGTTGAGGTCCCATGTGTTGAGTCATCATATTGGAAAGTCTTAATTTTAAGTCCATGATTCCAAGGTCTCATTGCATATGCATGAATAATATGAAAGAAGTATGTGTTATATGTTATGTGCTATATGAAGATGTTATGTGTTGTGTGCAATACGATATTTATAATTATGCATGATACTCTCATGGCATGACCTTCCTAACCCAATATGGAAAGTTCACTAACTTCCCTAATCTCAATTTGGCAAGTCTACTGACTTGACTTTCAAAAATCATGTTGTTAGAAAAGTGTTATTCTTTCTCATGTGTGTGCTTGCATATACCCATAATTAATACAAGTGTCTAGTAACCCTATACATCTGTACTATTGTAGGTATAGTCACAGGTGGGCGATAGAGCTACAGGTTCATTATTACAGCTATCCGGACATCATCATTCATCCGGAGTTTGGTAGGTCCTCATACTTTAAAGGATGCTACTGTTTACATTCTAGCGTAGTTAAGAGTTAAGCTAGTGGAGCATGTTCCACTTGATTTTCTTTCCTTTTTTGGTTCAGACTCTGAATGGTGACATTTTGGCCATTATACGATAATACTTAATGAACTATTTCTGTAAGTTGCTTATCTCTTTAATGTTAGATGATTGATGATGAACGATTATGAAATGTTAAGAATATTTAGCAAGTATGTTAAAGATCAAAAAGTTTCAAATTTTTTGCTAAAATTAATCTAGGGGAGGTATGAATAACGCCTGTGGGCTTGTGTGTGACCTTTTAGGGGTTAAACGCCGATCTTGTCTCGGGTTTAGATTCCAGTTGTGAGAACCGTCAAGTCTAAGACCCTAAATGCATTACACTGAACCATAGTGAATGAAATTACACACAATTATATCCTACGTCTACTAGTGCAATGTACATGTGGAGCCTATAACCTCAGACATAGTTATTAAACCTATCATAAGACCATAAGCATCAAAAACATGTACTTCACACTTCAACATAATACTATATTTAACTACATGTAACAAAGTAGGACCTTCATTCACATAGTAAATAAGACTAACATCATACACATAAGGAAAGACCTCATCATATAGTAAAGACTACAAAGTCATGCTAAGAAACATAAACATAGTCACATGCATTAGAACACCTCCCTAGAACTTCCCTTAAGAGCCACTTGTTCAATGCATAAGTGATGTCCAATATCCCCACCTACACTAAGATACTATGCTTAGCTTATCCTAGTTAGGGTCCTTACTATATTTCCATTGTCCATTTTACTTTAAGGAAACTATAACCATAACCGACACTAAGACCATGGGTGAAACATGAAATTTGGTGTTGTAGAGCCTTACACCAAGGGAAGGTTCTCTACTTAGCCAAAGTATAACATTAACATATGCTAGCACACTAAGTAAATTCACAAGTTAGATCCTTTGTGGCAAGCATAGTTTATGTAACTTGGGGGATGTGATTGAAACACCACTCTATTCCCTTTTTGGACTATGAGGCTATCCACCCCATTAGAACCATGGTGAACCCAACATTCACTCCTTGGGAAGGCTCCACCCCTCACCTACAAGTTTAGTCAGTGCTAAGCTAAGTTCCCATTATTAAAAGGAATTATTACATTAGTTTATAAAACATTAGGCCTTTAAGAGATTGATTCCACATATACTTAGCTCATAGGTCATAGATGAGAATTCATCAACCTATATCATGTGAGAAATCCTTTCACATGGACATAGCATATTCAAGTACCATCTAGTCTAGGATACTTTTGAGAACACCTTTCAAGTGCCCTTCTAATTACTAGATCACCATTCATGTGTGTGCGTATCGATATATGTGAGAAAAACTTTCACATAACACCTTTAGGACACACTCTTTCATATAAACACATTTTTACACAAGGTATAACCATACTTCATTATACGACATACTTCCCAATATATCATATAAGACATGTTTGTAACATACTCATGCATTCTTATTCTTGTACATAGATAACCAAACCTAGGAACTACCCTATCACGGCACACATGTGCAATTCATAGACAAGGCCATATACCCTTGTCCATAATAGTACACCTTGAAAGTCATTCTAGTGAATGTTTCATCCCATGACATCATAGAATATATAGCATAACATATGACTCACTTATTGAAGAGTTACAACATTCTTACTGTAAGCTCTAGTCTTTATGCACCGTTATTAACTTTACTTCCCATAAAACATTATAGGACTCATCATAGGCATCACATATACATAAATTTAAAATAACCATTTACCTTCTCATGACATTTTCGATACAACCTAGATCATAGCTAGAACATGAAACTAGGAATAGGCTTCAGATTGGGTGATCATCACCATAACAAATTCATAATGCAACTGTCTTCAAGTCCAAGATAACTTCAGAATATATATATATATATATATATATATATATATATATATATATATATATATATATATATATATTGACAATAAAATAAACAACGCCGCCATTAGTGGATCATACCACACAAAGCCATACAAGGTTTCATCAACTATCAATACAATAAGAAAATAGAGAGAAAAGTCATTCTTAACAATTCATCAACCTTGAATCCTCATTGATCAATACACATTTTTCATAAAAAATTCATATATAGGGAAGTATCTAAATGTACTTTTATCATAAAACAAACCATGCATAAGCCACTAAAAGATCATGATACTAACAAGTACACTACATCAACAACACATTAGAATATAAAGAGACATAGATCACTTACTAGTATTCCTTTGTTTAATAATCATCATCAGCATTTAAAATATGTAAATAATAAAAATTTAGTGCAGTATCTAAAGACATAATAAAATAGTCTAAGTCATACTCCACCTACCCTAGAACTCAGATCCCGTAATGTATATAGCATTGTAAATCTAAAGGCTAAGAGAATGAAAATAAATCTTTACCAACACTCCTTTGCTTTGATCATTAAGGATTAATACCCACAATTCATCAATAACATACAAGTAATGAAGTAGATGCATTTATCCTTATTCAAATGAATCCTCCAATTCATACATTATAGAGTCAATGTTACAGTGAATACCATATATTAACAAAATATAGGAAGTAGAGATTAAGTCTTCAAGCATCAAATCACATTAATCCAATATCACATAATTCAACATCACATTACAATGTAGGCAGTAGGTATAAGCAATTCAACATGCTGCAATCATAATTAGATCAACATCAATTAAAGATTACAAAGACAATACGTAGGCTAAAATAATATTTGAAGGGAGCATGGGTTAATCATGCAATTGGACTGAAATCCATGTTTAAATCAATACATTACCATCAATTCATAATGATAAGTCGTTTGAAAACGTTTTGAGAAAGAACCCAACGTTAGATTGATGAATACAAAATTTTATCATGAAACTTCTTTAAAAACATTGAAAGAAACTCTCTAGATGGAAGATTAACTAGAGATGAAGGATCACCATACCTAAATTTAGAAGAATAGCTCTAAACTTGGTGAAGAATCCATGTAAATTCTAGATTCAAGCTTTTCTTAAGCTTCACCTTCAATGGAGGTTCTAGAGATAGTTTAGTTTTGGGAGGGAAGTCTAGCTTTTTTATGAATTGAATTGGGAATGGGGTTGTCACGTTTTTATCAGTTGAATACATTCAAAAATAACCAAATAAACAAAATACGGTCAGGTTAGAACTTGGTTTGAATTAAAATTCACCAATTAATGAATCAGCGTGCAAGTAGTGAAGTTGCCGGATGCATCGACGGGCAAAGTTAATGGGGCGTCGTGTAGTCGATGAACCATCATGTTGCTCCATCATTTGCAAATGCAATTGCTTCTTGGGAGGATAAGTTTTCACTTTTAAGTGTTGATCAATTACATCCATCGATTGGGTGTTGATTGAAGGACGAGGCGTCAGTTGGGATTCGTTTATTGACATTGCCAAGGTAGTGTCTCGACACCCTTTGGGTCCTCCTTGAGGGTCTCTTGCGGAGCCCTTGGGGAGCCGTAACCGGACGTTTCCAATGTAAATAAAAATATTAAAAATTAAAGGATCTTCCAAATAAGTTTCACCCAAGAAAAGTACTTGCAACACGTCCAAATATGGTAGAACACTCAAGAAACACAAATGCACGTCTCAAGCGCTAACTTTCAAACGTCTTCGACGTTGACCTTTAAACTTTATGAAACTCAAAATACTTCCGATAAAAATCATTATAAATCTTATCAAGACTTAATTATCCACTGAGACACATATATGCACATAAAAACATCTAAGGCCTTTTAGTGACTAATTGTCGAACGTCTTGGTATTCCCTCGACCTTTGACTTCCCAATGACTTCCAATTTCCCATACATACTTTAAAACACTTAATTAACATTCTAAAAAGCTTATATGCACATGTGAGGCTCTAGAAATCCTAAATATTTTTGGGGGTCTTACATCATAGATATACATGAAGTGGGTGGGTGTACATTGGTCAACATGATCCCATAATGGCTATCACGTATCATTGTGGAAGCCACCCTCTAAATATCACAATACATGTACAACATTCTTTCAAGTCTTGAGTAAAACATATCTATAGTATTTAAGACTATGGACTACACACACTCACATTGCATCATAAGAGGTAAGTACATATTAAAAGATAAAATAGAAGACTCCTAACATACTTCGATCACACATTTATATAGGGTTCATGCAGGTAGAGGTCATGCTACAAGGATATTCTTTATCACTAGCCTTACAGACCACGTAACCCTAACATGATCATCACAAATGTACATATGACATCATCCCCACACCTAGGTCATGAAACTAGTCTTGAGGGTTATTCATATACTTAACATAACATCAATTCACTTAAAACAACATATTAGAATCAAGGTTACATCCTTAAACTGCCTAAAATGAGATCATCATATAAATTTATCTTTCATCTAATGCCTTTAAGGCCATGATCGTAACATATAAACATGTACAAGAATGTAAACGCCGCCACCATAAGTGGATTATACCAATCATCACAATTCAGTGTACATTCTAACCTAATTAGAAGAAATAATTAACTTAACAAATCTCCAAGCTAATTATAATATTGATTAATTCCTAACAATTCATAATCAATTGGCATAAATAAATATAGAACAAAGCAATAAACATAAACATACCATAATCATCATACGCTCAAGATCACAACGCCCACATTATAGGGCAATTTGAGAAATTAGGAGGATCGTAGGTTCTTCGTGATGTTTGATTGAAATAAATAAGTAAAAGAGTAATTAAACATAAAATTATCATTAGAATGACTTTGAAATAAATTTGACAATTAACCCATGGCCAGATTGAAAATTGAGCATTTTGATCTTTGAATTGCTTTAGAAAACCATTGATTGAACTCCTTATATGGAATATTAACTAAGGATCAACGATTAACATACCTTATTTAAAAGAAATTACACAAAAATCTATGAAAAAAGCCCCAAGAATCCACCTCCATTGTTTGTTATTGAGTTTGATCTTCAATGGAGGTTTTGGGGTTTTGAGAGAGAAGATGATTTTGGGATTTTTTTGATTTTCTTAATGGTTTTGGGGTTCTAACATGGTGAAATGGTTAAATAGGTTTTAAAAAAAGTTCGTAATCGCCTCTCCAATTACTCAAAAAACCTATTGAAACACTTCAAAAGTCTATGATGTGTTCTCAAGCTTAACATGAGTGTTTAAAGGTTTAGACAATGTTTTAAGGTCAATTTTAATGAATATAAGTCATTTAGGAAGTCTAAGAATAAAAAGGTTAAGGAACATCCATGACATTTGGAAACTAGTCCAATGAGGTACTAGCGTGCCTTAGACCATTTGACTAACTTTTCGGAGTCGGAAATTAATGAATTTTGGTGAAAGGGTGTATATCAGGTATTAGGGTTAATGCATAGTTGAAACATCCGGGGGAGACTTCCCAAGGACAAACCAAGGTTCCTTGAGGAGGACCCTAACATTTTGGGGTCAAAGGCTGCCCAAGACAGTGTCCACCAACGGATACAACCCACAATTCGTTGTGCAATTGATAGGGCGTGGACTGCTTTCATAGTTGGAAACTTAGAAAAATATTAGAGATCATGAAAAAGGACGGTCTTTGAATTTATGAACGATTGTGCAACATGGAGGTGAATAGTGCCCGTCGATGGACACACAATCTGTCCATAGTGGTCTCTCTGTGGAGCCACTATTTTGTTGCACGTATTATTTAATTTCTTTAATTAGTTGGCTTATTTAGGAGGTTAATTAGGGGTTAGGAGAGGTCTAATTAAGTTAATTAACAACCTATATAAGGACCGTAACCTAATTAGACTAATTTAAGCTCTAATAGTTGACAAAACCCAAACTCTCTTCCTTCTGTCTTCTTTCTCTCTCCCAAGTTGAAGAACACCATAGAAGACAAGGTCAAGGTGTGTTCTGAGTCTGAAATAACCAAGTTTTATCCATCAATATTCATCAAATAGTAATTTATGGGATTCCTTTCACCTTTGGGAGTTCTTTCCCAAAAGGGTTCCATCAAATTGATTTCAAAAGTAAGAAATTCAAGAAATTAGGAGGATCGTAGGTTCTTCGTGATGTTTGATTGAAATAAATAAGTAAAAGAGTAATTAAACATAAAATTATCATTAGAATGACTTTGAAATAAATTTGACAATTAACCCATGGCCAGATTGAAAATTGAGCATTTTGATCTTTGAATTGCTTTAGAAAACCATTGATTGAACTCCTTATATGGAATATTAACTAAGGATCAACGATTAACATACCTTATTTAAAAGAAATTACACAAAAATCTATGAAAAAAGCCCCAAGAATCCACCTCCATTGTTTGTTATTGAGTTTGATCTCCAATGGAGGTTTTGGGGTTTTGAGAGAGAAGATGATTTTGGGATTTTTTTGATTTTCTGAATGGTTTTGGGGTTCTAACATGGCGAAATGGTTAAATAGGTTTTAAAAAAAGTTCGTAATCGCCTCTCCAATTACTCAAAAAACCTATTGAAACACTTCAAAAGTCTATGATGTGTTCTCAAGCTTAACATGAGTGTTTAAAGGTTTAGACAATGTTTTAAGGTCAATTTTAATGAATATAAGTCATTTAGGAAGTCTAAGAATAAAAAGGTTAAGGAACATCCATGACATTTGGAAACTAGTCCAATGAGGTACTAGCGTGCCTTAGACCATTTGACTAACTTTTCGGAGTCGGAAATTAATGAATTTTGGTGAAAGGGTGTATATCAGGTATTAGGGTTAATGCATAGTTGAAACATCCGGGGGAGACTCCCCAAGGACAAACCAAGGTTCCTTGAGGAGGACCCTAACATTTTGGGGTCAAAGGCTGCCCAAGACAGTGTCCACCAACGGATACAACCCACAATTCGTTGTGCAATCGATAGGGCGTGGACTGCTTTCATAGTTGGAAACTTAGAAAAATATTAGAGATCATGAAAAAGGACGGTCTTTGAATTTATGAACGATTGTGCAACATGGAGGTGAATAGTGCCCGTCGATGGACACACAATCTGTCCATAGTGGTCTCTCTGTGGAGCCACTATTTTGTTGCACGTATTATTTAATTTCTTTAATTAGTTGGCTTATTTAGGAGGTTAATTAGGGGTTAGGAGAGGTCTAATTAAGTTAATTAACAACCTATATAAGGACCGTAACCTAATTAGACTAATTTAAGCTCTAATAATTGACAAAACCCAAACTCTCTTCCTTCTGTCTTCTTTCTCTCTCCCAAGTTGAAGAACACCATAGAAGACAAGGTCAATGTGTGTTCTGGGTCTGAAATAACCAAGTTTTATCCATCAATATTCATCAAATAGTAATTTATGGGATTCCTTTCACCTTTGGGAGTTCTTTCCCAAAAGGGTTCCATCAAATTGATTTCAAAAGTAAGAAATTCAAGTGGGTGTTTTCCAATCTCGAAATTGATCTTATGAATTTCTTTGCATGTGATTAATTTTTTGATATTATGAATATATTAGCATGTATTATAACTCAATTGTGTTACTTCTTTATGCATTGGTTTAGTTTGTAGAGTATGACCTTTTCCCCTTAACCCTAGGTTGAGATCTTGGTGTGAATTGTGTAATGTTGGTTAAATTGAATTTGTTATTGGTTTAATTACTGCTATATTTTATTATTGTATCAATTATGAGCATATTAGAGTGAATTGTATTCCTATCATTCTAGTTCTTGAGAATTTATCTAGGTTATGAAGTATGCTATGAATTTCACCTAAGTCTCTTGTCTTAAGCCATGAACTAGTGATACATTGTGATATAATGATTAAATTAGACTTCTTATCATGTTGGTTATTGTTGTGTGATTATATTATACCCTTATTTTGTTGGGTTCATTATGAAGAAGACTTCGTAAGTCTTGTAATCTCAACTCTTTAATTGAAGTGTCTTTAATATAGTTTGTGTGGTGTTGGCTAATATATAAATGTTATAAGTATGGTCATAACTTTTCAATGTGCCTTATAATGATGTAATTATGTAAATGTAGTAACTTCACTTATATGAATTGTAATGAAAGGACTATAATAATGCAATTCATATTGAGATATGCTGATAATTATTATAAAATTTATAGACCCTTTGACCTACATTATGTTATGATGAATAATAAAGACATTAAATACATTTCAAAAGGGACTTAGCTTAGCAGCGAGTGAACTTGACAATGGGAGGTGTTAAATTTGCATAGAGGAAGATTCACCCTAAAGTTCCACAGGAGGTGTTGACTCCCCTATGAGGGATATTCATCATATGGATTCCCACCCATGAGATCAGGCTCCAATTGCCTAGTGTTGTGGAGAGGTTTCATACATATCTCTTAGTTCTTGAACTATGAACCCATATCTCTTCGTTTTTGAACTATGTTGCCCCCATAGAAAGACTAGATATTGGATCTACCTAGAAAGATACATTTATATTTTGTTTTACTTTGGTCGGTATATCACATTCCATCGGTGTAAGGTTTTACGACACCGGATTCCACAGTTAGCTCTTGTGGCCTATGTAGGTTAAGGCAAGTGTTCCCTAAATTAAAAATGAAGTAATAAAGTACAAACCAACTAAGGTGACTTAAGATGTTTTACTTATCATAGGTAGGGGTATGGTCTTTACGTATGCCTTGCACTAGTTTGCTTTGAACAAAGCTTTTGAAGGTTGTATTAATATATGCATATGCTTATAATGGTAAATGTATATGATGACCTTGCACATTTATGAGACTACATAATGATTAGTTTCACTTATAAATATGATTTTGGTATCCATTTCTAAAGTATGATGATGATGTGTACTCTACAATGATATACTATGTGAAGTAGGATATTACTCATGGTTCTTGTTGGTTTACATGATTTAGGAAGGTTATAGGGATTTGCTTGGTCATTTCACTAGTTAAATTAATGAGGGTTCATGGGTAATTGTATTGCGTTGGTTATGTTGTAATGAACTCTTATTGCATACTTTAAAAAATTGTCCCTTTTTAGCATGATTTCATGATATGTGTGCATATGGTCTTATACTTAGTACAAGTGGTGTACTAGCCCCATTTTCTCCTTTTTCCTCAATATTTTAGGTTTCGGTCGTTAAAGGGCTTTGACACGATTTTGAAGAAGACTTAGAATTCTCAAACATCCACATTGGGAAGGTCCACACTTTTCAAGGGCAATGCCAATATCAAGATTCTGAAGTTGTTTTAGTTTTTAAAACTATTATGTTGTTTCCTTTTCATTTGAGTACTAAACATTGTATAGCATATATGTGGCTTTATTACATTGATATATGGGCTAGGCCAAAAATTTTATACTCTTGTTAGATGGTTATGATATGAGACATCCATGTGAGACTATGTTATATTTTATAAAACTATGTGAAATACAAGTAGAAGACTATGTAAACTTCCTATACGAAGGTTCAATGTTTACTCAATATAAATATTATGTGAACGTAGAGGTCTATGTCAATCTCAATGTAGAAGTAATGAAAAGTTTTTAATTTGCTATATTTTTTGCCTATGAATGTAATGATGTAAGCTAAGAGGCTAGTCTTAGTCCTCTAAGAGGACGACAATGCCGATTACATCTAGGGGGTTCTTTGCGAATTTGATAAACTTGGTATCAGAGCACGAGGTTGAATATCATTGAGTTATGTCTCTCAATTACGTTATGTAGATTCTTACTCATAATTGTTAAGGCGCCAAACTTACTAATAGGAACATATATGATGTTTAGGAAACTCTCACTTTCTTTGAAGAATAATTTCGTTCTATTAGAGTTTTGACTCTACGTGCTTTTAGCATCTAATTCTTTTATTGTTATTATAGAAAATGAATACTCAAAGGAACCACGTTACATAGACTTGATGAAGAGATTGAAAATGCGGGGGCTCCTTTTCGAGGCAATAGAGTTCTTCCTCTAGAAGAAGATGTTAATGATGACCAAGCTCAGCTCAATCCTACTCCTTTGACAGATGGTGACATAAGGTCTGCTCTTCTCCACATGGACAAAGTCGTTACGCCTCAAGCACAAGATACCACTACCCAAGATCAAGCCATGACGGCCCAATCTAATCGGGAGGTTGTACCCCGATCAAACAAAAATGTTAGTAAAATAGCCTTCCGTTTAAGGGATTTCAATAGGATGAATCCCCCTACTCTCTGTGGGTCCAAGGTTGAAGAATACCCCCAAGATTTCATTGATTAAATGTACAAGATAATTTATTCTATGGGGTTGAGTACTAGTTAGCAGGTCGAGTTAGCCACTTACCAACTCAAATATGTGGCCTAAACTTGTATTTCAAATGGAGAGACAATAAGCCTTTGAGAGGTGGACCGGTGACTTGGGAGGTGTTTGAAAAGGTGTTTCTTCATAGATTATTTCCTAGGGAGCAATGGGAAGCTTAAGTTGTGGAGTTCATCAACCTTTGTAAAGTAGGTATCAGTGTGCTTTAATACTCCTTGAAATTCACTACATTGTCAATATAAACTACTTCTTTAGTTTCCGATCCTAGGGATGAATGATCTTCTTTGTGACGAGAGTGTGGATAATTTGCAAGACACATGTAATTTGGATATGTTACATGACAAAATGAAAATTTCTCGTCTCATGGTTCATACTCAACAAGTGGAAGAGTCAAGGGTTAAGAGAAAAAGTAAAGATGCCAAGAGAGTAAGATCTTTTGATAGTGTTTCTTCAAAGGGTAGGATTGATATTCAAGATAAGCCTAGGTTCAAAAAGATGTTTTATAATTAAGTTCCTTCCAAGTTTTCTAAGGCTCGTGATCATAGGGTATCTAACCATAAGACTGAGAAGGGAAGGGATATTAGTTCACCAAACAAGAAGCCTACTTGTGGTAAGTGTGGAAAAAGTGATTTAGGTGAATGCTTAGTAAGAACGGGCAATTGTTTTGGTTGTTGCAAGAGTTACCACAAGGTCAGCAATTGCCCTTATGTGAAGGTCAAGACATGGGTAGTGGTCAAGCTCAGGCAAGTGGTTCTAATAATGTTCTGAAAAAGAATCAATTTTATTCTCTCCACTCTAGGGGTGAGAATAAAACTTCCCTCGACGTGGTGACAAATATGTTAAATGTCTTCTATATTAACGTATATGATTTACTTTATACGGGTGATACCTTATCATTTGGTACACCTATAGTAGCTAAAAAGTTTTACATTTTGCGCAATATCTTGAGTGAACATTTTATGGTGTCTACCTAGGTGTGTGAGTTGGTGGTTGCAAAAATGGTGAATATAAATTGTCCTATAATGTTTCCCAATAGAATTACTTATGTTGAACTAGTAGAACTTGATATTCTTGATTTTTATATCATATATGGTATGGATTGGTTGCATGCTAGATCGTATAACAACGGTGGTGAAGTTCAATTTTCCAAATGAACCCATTTTAGAGTTGAAGGGGGGAAATTCTATTCCTAGAGGTCGTATAATTTCTAGTATGAAAGCTTGAAAGATGATCTCTAAAGGGTGTTTATACCGTTTAGTAAGAGTCCATGATTTAGACTCCGAAATTCCTCCAATTGAATCGGTCCCTGTAGTGAGGGAATTTCTGGAGGTCTTTCCTAATAATATTCCAGGTATTTTCCTCAATGGGAATTTGATTTTGGTATCAATTTGCTACTGGTTACAAATCCCATTTCAATTCCATTTTATCGAATCGCTCTGGATGAATTTAAAGAGTTTAAGGCTCAATTCAAAGATTTAATAGAAAAAGACTTCATTAGACCTAGTATTTCTCCATGTGGTGCTCTGTTTTTGTTTTTGACGAAGAAGAATGGATCCCTTAAAATGTTCATTAATTATCACCAACTCAATAAAATCACTATTAAAACCAAGTATCCTCTCCATCGGTTTGATGACTTGTTTGTCAACTCAAAGGGTCAAGCTACTTTTCGAAGATTGACTTGAGATTGGGTATGACCAACATAGGCTGAGAGGTGAGCATATAAAAAAAGGGCATTTCAGACAAGATATAGTCATTATGAGTTCTTAGTAATGTTCTTTGGTCGCACTAATGCCACAGCGACATTTATGGATCTCATGAATAGGGTGTTTTGGAGTTAACTAGATTCATTTGTCATCGTATTCATTGATGACATCTTGGTATCTTCAAAAAATGAGAGTGAGCACATAGACCATTTGAGGGTTATGTTACAAGTACTTAAGGAGAAGTAATTATTTTCCTAGAATAGAAAATGTGTGTTTTGGTTGAGATTGGTGGCATTTCTTGCTCATATAATCTATAGGGAGGGAGTTGATATAGGTCCAAGGAAAACCGAGGAGGTTGAAATTGGCCTGGACCATTGATTCCAACCGACATTAGGAGTTTCTTGGGTATAGTGGGTTATTATCGGAGTTTTATGGATAGTTTTACATCCAGTGAATCTCCCTTGACTACTTGATCCATAAGAGTAAGAAATTTTAGCGGTTAGAGGAATGTGAGAGAAGCTTCCAAATCTTTAAAGATTGAATTACTTCCGCTCTAGTGGTAAATTTTCTGTAGGGTACGAAGGTCTTTGTTGTATATTGTGATGCATCCTGAAAAGGTTTAAAGTATGTGCTTAAGCACCATGGGAAAGTAATAGCCTATTCCTCTAGACAACATAAGGTTCATGAGAGGAACTATCCAACTCATGATCTTGAGTTAGCGGCGGTAGTATTTGCCTTGAAAATATGGAGGCATTACTTGTATGGTGTTCATGTTGATGTGTATGCCGACCACAAGAGTCTCCAATACATCATTACTCATAAAGAGTAGAATCTCTGACAAAGAAGGTTGTTGGAATTGTTGAAAGATTACGACATTAGTGTTCTTTATCACCCCGACAAGGCCAATGTGGTTGTAGATTCTTTAAGTCGTATGACAATGGGTAGTGTATTTCATGTAAAGGAAGCCAAGAAATACCTAGTTAGATGTTCATGGGTTGGATAGATTGGGTTTTAGATTGGAAGATTTTCCGAATGGTGGTTTTATGGCCCATAATAACTCCGATTCATCTTTAGTGGTTGAGGTGAAGTCCACACAACACCTTGATCAAATATTGATGGAGTTGAAGAAAAATGTTCTTGGTTAACTTAATGAGTCATTCTCCTGAGGAGAGGATGGTGTATTGAGGTATCAAGGAAGGTTGTGTGTTCCCAATATAGATTGTTTGACGAATTAGATTCTTGAGGAAACTCATGGGTCCCGTTAATCTATTCATCCGGGTTCAAAAAATAAGTTCCATGACCTTAGGGAAGTGTTTTGGTTGGAAGGTTTGAAAAGGGACATAGAAGAATTTGTAGTAAAGTGTCCGAATTGCCAAGAAGTAAAAGCCGAACACCAAAATTAGAGTGGTTACTTTAAGAAATCCAAATTCGTACTTGGATGTGGGAATACAACAACATGGATTTTGTGGTAGGTTCGCCTCATACAAAAACAATATGACTCGATATGGGTGGTTGTGGATAGGTTGACCAAATCTGATTATTTTATTCCAGTCAAGTCTACTTAGTTGGCGAAGGATTAAGCAAGGATCTTCATAGATGAGATTTTGTGTCCCCATGGTATTTTGTTATCCATCATAACTTATAGGGGTGCACAACTCACATCTATGTTAAGGAGATCACTCAAAGAAGGGTTGGGTACCAAGGTGAATGCACCACTTTTCATCCGCAAACAGATGGTCAACCGGAGCGTACTATTCAAACCCTTAAGGATATGATTAGATATTATCTCATTTATTTAAAGGGAAATAGGGAAAAGCATTTTCCTTTGGTGGAGTTTTCTTAAAACAATAGCTACTACTCATCTATATCTATGGCTCCTTATGAAGCCTTGTATCGTAGGAGATGTAAATCTCCAATTGGATGGTTTGAAGTGGTTGAGTCTTCACTATTTGGTCCTGATTTAATTTGTAAGACTTTGGAGAAGGTTCATATCATAAGGAATCTTTTGAAAACAACCTTTAGCCTGCAGAAGTCTAGTGTAGACAATAGAACAAAATTAGAGTTTTAGGAAAGTGATAAAGTGTATCTAAAAATTTTTCTATGAAGAGGGTGGTTAGATTTGTAAATAAATAGAACTTGATTCCTCATTATGTTTATCCCTATAAAATCTTGAATAGGGTGGTAAGGTTGCCTATGAGTTGAAACTCCCTAGTTAATTGTCTTTGGTTCATCCAGTTTTCCATGTTTCTATGCTTAAGAAGTGTATCATGATCCCTAATCCATTATTCCTATTAAGGATCTTGGTGTGAAGTATAATCTCTCCTATGAGGAGGTTCTGGTTTAAATTCTCGATAGACAAGTAAAGAAGTTGAGGAACAAAGAAGTGGCTTCCGTAAAGGTGTTATGGAAGAACCATCAAATTGGGGTGCAACATGGGAGGCCGAGGACGACATGAAGTCCCGTTACCCTCATATATTTGATAACTAATGTTATTTATTCCGCTTAATAATGAAATAAAAACTAAAAATTCAAGTTGCTCTATTTTTTGGTGAAGTTTTGCAAAAATGTCCATTCTTGGAGTCATTACAAAGAAGTCATAGTGAGTTGTGTATATTGACTTGAAAATTTGAGATTCTTCTTGTTTTAAGTTATGTTGTGCATCTTTTATATTGTGAGTCTTTATGAAATGATATTGAGCATGTGGTAAGTTGAGTTTTGGACTAATTGACTAATATGTAGTATGTTGAGCTCATGTTGTTGTTAGAAGGAAATTCCTCGCAATGTGATTTTGAGCCTTATTGTGTGGTATTTGAAGTTATGAATTTATATGTGTGATTACCATGATTTATGTTTTAACTCATGTTTTCATGTATTGTTAATTGGTTGGGCTGCTAGTCTTGAGTCTATTCCTTCATTTCGAAAGATTTTAGTGTCATTCGGGGATGAATGTTCCTAACAGGGGGTTAATGTAACACTTTGAAAGTCTTAGAAGTATTCTAAAGACTAACATGAGTTTAAATAGGTTTAGACACTGTTTGAAGGTCAATTTTAATGACTACAAGTCATTAAGAAAGTCTAGGAATCAAATCATTAAGAAACATCCATGACGTCGAGAAACTAGTTCAATAATGTACTAGCGTGCCTTAGCCTATTTGACTATATTTTCGGAGTCAGAAATCGATGAATTCTTGTGTAAGGGTGTCTATCATGTATTATATTTGATTCGTAAATGAAAAGTCCAGGTGAGACTCCCCAAGGACCAACATAGGGCCCTTGAGGCAGACCCTAGCATTTTGGTGTTCAAGGTTGCCTAAGGAAGTGTCCACCAACGGATGCAACCCATGATTTGTTGTCCAATCGATAGGGCGTGGACTACTTCCATAGATGGAAACTTGGAAAAAAATTTGGAATCCTGCAAATGGAAAGTCTTTGAACTTATCGACGAGTGTGCACAATGGAGGTGAACAGTGCCCGGCGATGGACACACGATCCGTCGATCGTGGTCTCGTCTATGGAGCCATTGTTTTGCTGCAAGTTTTTATTTAATTCATTTAATTAAATTTCTTAGTTAGGAGGTAATTAGGGTTTATGGGAGGTCTAATTAATTTAATAAACAACGTATATAGAGACCCTAACCTAATTAGACTAACCTAAGCTCTCACAATTAACAAAACCCTAACTCTCTTCCTTCTCTCTTCTTTCTCTCTACAAAGTTGAAGAACAACTTAGATGACAAGGTCAAGTTGGGTTCTAGGGCTTCAATAACCAAGATTTTTCCATCAATCTTCATCGAACATTAAGGTATGGGACTGCTTTCACCTTTGGGACTTCTTTCCCAAAGGGTTCCATCAAAATGATATCAAAAGTATAAAATTCAAGTGGGTCTTTTACAATCTTGAAATTGACCTTGTGAATTGTTCTGTTTATGATTTCTTTTGGATATTATGAATATATTAACATGTACTATAACTCAATTATGTTACTTATTGATTGATTGGTCTAGTTTGTAGAAGATGACCTCTTTCCATTAACCCTAAGTTGTGATCCTGATATGAATTGTGTCATGTTGGTTTGGAAATGGTTATGGTGGAATTACTACTAGATGATGTGATTGTATCAATTATTATAGATTAGGATGAACTATAGTCCTATCATGATAGTTCTTGAGTAATTGATCTAGGTTATGAAGTATGTTAAGAATTAGACCTAACTCTCTTATCTTAAGCTATGAACTAGTGATGGATTGTGATGTGGTGATTGAATTGGACTTGTTATCATGTTGGTTATTGTTGTGTGATCATATAATAACCCTATTGGGTTTATTTAAGTTTTGATTCTAATACCTTGATGTTTGATCATGAAGGAGACTTGGTAAGTTGTCTTCTCAACTATTTACTTTAATTATGGTTAATTGTGATTTAAGTTATGATGTTGCATTAAAGTAATACCTTCTATTAGGTTTAATAGGAGTAGTATGATGTTTAATTGAAATGTCTTGACTATGGTTTGTGAATTTTTTGCTATAATGCAAATGTTATAAGGATGGTGATAACTTACCAATGCGAGTTATCATGATGTGATTATGTAAATACGCTTACCTCACTTAAACTCATGCAATTCATATTGAGCTATGATGATGATGATTATAAAAGGGATAGAACCTATGACCTACATTAAGCTATATTTAATAATAAAGGCATTAAGACATTTCAAAAGGGACTTTACTTAGCGACGAGTGAATGACAATGGGAGGTGTTGACATTCCATAGAGGAAGATTCACCCTATAGTTCCACATGAGGTTTAGACTCCCCTTTGAGGGATATTCAGCTTTTCGATTCCCTTAGGATGAGGATCAAATTTCCAAGTGGCATGTAGAATACTCATACATATCTTTTAGTTCTTGAACTATATTTCCCCCATAGGAAGACTATGTTGTGGAAACACCTAGAAAGCTACGTTTATGTTTGGTTTTACTTTGGCTGGTATACCAGTTTCCATCGGTATAAGGTTTTATGACATTGGATCCCACAATTAGATTTTGTGGTCAACGTCAGTTAAGGCAAGTGTTCCCTAAAATAAAAATGAAGTGATGAAGTATAAACCAACCAAGGTGACTTATGAGGTTTGACTTAGCTTAGGTAGGTGTATGGGTCGTCACCTATGCCTTGCACTAGTTTGCCTTGAAGGACGCTTTAGAAGGTTGTTTTTATATATGCATATGATCATAATGGTAAATGATATGTATATAATGACCTTGCACATTGATGATACTACATGATGATTAGTTTAACTTATCAATATGTGTTTGGTCTCTATTTCTAAAGTATGTCGATGATATGTACTCTTAAATGTTATGTTATGTGATGTAGGATATTAGTCATGTTTATTGTTGTTTACTTGATTGAGTACGGTTATAGGGATTTTTTTGGTCATTTCACTAGTTCACTTAATGAGGGTTCATGTGTAATTGTATTGCTTTTGTTATGTTGCAATGAACTCTTACTCATGCTTATGGCTATTACAACTTGATGATAGAGTTGCCTTGACAAAGTGTTCAATTACCTGATATGCATGTTGACTTGACTAGAATTAGCATTGTAGGTCTTGAGATGTACATTTTTTAGAGTTAATGAACATGTGTTAATGACAGGAATGGTCTTCTTTATGTGCATAAAACTTTTCGAATTAAATTGCATACTTTAATGAATTCTCCCATTTTGGCATGATTTAATTATCTGTGTGCATATGGTCTTATACTTAGCACAAGTTGTATACTAACCCTCTTTTCTCTCTTTTCCCCAACATTTTTGTCTCCGATCGTTGAAGGGCTTTGAGACGACATTGAAGAAGACTTGGAATCATCAATCATCCCAGTAGGGTAGGTCCTCACTTTCTAAGGGCAATGCCAATATCAAACTTATGAAGTTGTTTTAGTTTTTAAGACTCTTATATTATTTCCTTTTCATCTGATTACTAAACATTTTATATCCTATATGTGGCTTTATTAAATTGATGTATGGGCTAGGCCCAAATTGTTATACTCTTGTTAGATGGTTATGAGATAGATATCCATTTGAGACTAAAATATATATCTATGTGAAATCAAAACTAGAAGACTATGTAATCTTTCTATATGAAGGGTATATGTATACTCAATATAAATACTATTTGTATGTAGAGGTATGTGTAAACCTCAATGTAGAAGTAATGAAAAGTTTCAAATTTTCTATATTTTTGGCCTATGAATATAATGATGTAAGTTTAGAGGCTAGTCTTAGTCCTTTAAGAGGACGATAACGCCTGTTATGACTAGACTGTTCTTCCTGGATGTGACACCTATATACTTATTTTTACTTTATGACAATGTCAACTGAACTTTAATTTTTGGAATCTTTGTCAGGGAAGAAGTCCGGGTCGCGGAGCTGTTCCCACATGATTTTTAGAATTAAATTTTGAGGCAGTAGAGTCCGTATTTGTCCACAATGCAGATCAACCTTTTGGTCTATGGAGGACCTATTCCGCTACGCGGACCTATTTTACCAAGGAACAAAGTCTTGTTGCCTTGGGCATCTTGTTGGCTAAAGGTTGGGTCCTCCTCAAGGTTCTCTAAGGCAGTTCTTTGGGAGTCGTGCCCAAATGTTTTAATTGTTAATACGATCATATACATTTTATGGTACTATATTATCAATTTGAGCACCAAACAACACATAAAATATATCGTGGCAGACTGGAACGCACTAGCACGTTTCAAGGCTAACTTTCAAACGGCTCAGACATTCTTGAATGTTTGACCTCCAAACTCCTCAAAACTTAAACTAATGCCTTTTAACATTGTAATTATTCATTTAAGGACTTAATAAACTTATAACCAACATGTTAGGCTCTAATTTATTCTAGCTCATTTTTGAGGGTGTAACAATACTCCCCCACTTGGAAACATTCGTCCTTTAATGACACTTCAAACATATTAAGCACTTTCAAAAGACTCAAAGACCCATATTGCAGCTCACAACATATAACATGCTAACACATAACAGACAATGCATAAAACATACAAGGAATACCAACATCAAACTATCATACAACTAAAGCAACAAAATCAAACATGGATTACTCTTACTTTTTCTTCCATAGTTACATGCTTTTTCCTACTCATTGCCATTTGGAGGGACTACCTTCTCCAAATTTGGGGCATCATCATTAGCTCATCATATGTTTAGGCATACAATGGATTTAACTTGCACATATAGGCATAATTCACACTTCAATTTATGAGAAAATTTAAACAATTTATTTAGTTGCACAAGATTCATGAATAATATAGATCAACTACAATCATATATTCTGGACATAATACTATTAAGGTCATATATGACAATACCATGTTTAGTTTTGTTCAAGGAGGAACTATCTTCTCCTAGTCACAAGATAGACATATGGCATCATGGACTTCATACTAAAGCAATGCATAGAGGTTAATTCATATTAAGGAGGATTTCTTTACTCCAAACAATATTATGCTTATACTTCCTCCCTTATGATATAAACATGGTAGGTCACATAAAGCACATCTCAACATTAGGAAGTAAATTTATAGCTTTATGTTTCTAGCACATCACTAGATTTCATATGCATGCATCTTTTTGGGAAATTATCACAATTTATAGGCACACAAAAAGACATAGGCTAGACAAACCAATACTCCTCAATAGTGAGCCTATAGTAACACTCTCCCAAATCTCAAAGGTCACACATTTTTTAATGAGACTCATCTCTTCTTATTTAATGGAGACTCGATTTCTGATAGTGAGGCCAAAACAACACACAATATGAGTGACATCAAGCATGCTCATTAAGTTATCTCATGAAATAATATTGCACATTTATCATATAATGATGCATAATAACATGAGCAACATGCAAATTTATCAAAATATCCTTTTTCACGCAATAATGACCTTTCATAATATGCATAACATAGTGTCATTTAGGACATGCATAACATATGGAGGACGTGCAACATATCCTTTTATGCAGGACTCCTATAATGAACAAGCTACTTAGGAACTCTTCGGTTTCAAGCTTGAGAAAGAATAGAAGTAAAAAATAGAGATATCTACAACCTTACTACTCAAATCCTCGTCACCCACTTAGGATAAACAACTTTAAGAGAAACTGATGGTAACTCTAGGGAATATTAGCTTACCAAACTTATTGACTAATCACATCATCCCTCTCTTGGGATCTAAGCTTATGAACACCCTTCTTACAATAACTACGAAGTGATTTTCAACCTACATGAGTTCAAGGGAACTCAACATAGGGACATCAAGGGCACTAAAAATCTCATCATGTATGTACATTATCCCCTACATAGGGTAAGACAAATCACATCATGCCCTTAAATAGCAGGGTGCAGGGAAGTCAAGACCAACCTACAAGTTAACTTTCCAACAAACCATACCTAGGTACAATTTAAGCACTTCTTCAATTGACCGTACTCAAATTCAAGTTTAAAAGACAACTAACCACTTCAAAGTAGGTCAACCCAAATTCTCTCCTTCTCTTCAAGAGCTAAGGGGTACATACCATACATCGGTTTAAGTCACCTTAGGGTAATCATACTTCTAGCTTATGGAATAAGAATCCTTTCCCCCTTTTTCCATTAATATGATAGGTTCATAGAGGGAATCATTAACTAGTCATAACGGTTCTCCCATGAACTAGCATACTTCACAATCACCTTACTAGGCTCAACAAACTGTCTCTCCTCCTTAGGAACAACACAATATAGAAGATTCAAATCCACACAAGCATAACTATGAATCATTCCACATATACAAAGGTAACATTCAGCTTTCTCACTATTTATCAAATTCTCCAATACTTTCTAGCCTATATCATAACATCATGATGCCATCCTACATAATCATAAGGCACTCCATTATTCCAGGGGAACTCTATTAAACCATAACAACTAGTAACAAGCTATAACCATGTCATATCATACTTTCCAACATAACATCTCATTCAACATAAAACACATATAGCCATAAATTGAATCACATCAACATATGGTAGATTCACCTTTACATATACTTATCACATCATAAACCAAGGTTGGCATAAAAGAACTCACCTCTTTCTCCCTCAAGCACTTAAACATCATCCCAATCCAAGAAATCACATATAAAAGACAACCGCACAAGGAAACATAAGAGATAGATCACATAGAGTTAGGTTCTATGACACAACATGAGAATAGTGAAGAACAGAAACTCTATTGTCTAATAGACTCTCTCTCATAGATGTGTCATGACTGACCACCAATGAACGGGACTCTACTAGACGTAGCAATACAAGACTCTTAAACCTAAGAACAAAACCCACAACCTTATGCTCTTATACCAAGTTTGTTATGACACGAGGGTATACCCTAGAAGTTATGGTATTCTCAAATCGTCACACGGCGTACTCGACCTCTCGGAGGTCTTATACAAGCCTTTAGACATCGTTTATTACAAAAACATAAAAATAGGAGAAAATTTACAACTTGACATCGCACATCATATGCTAGAACATCACTATATATATATATATATATATATATATACACACACACACACACACACACACACACACACACACTTCATAATTAATAGTTAGACTCTAAGTCTATTTTCCATCTTAGACTCAACAACATTAAAGTATATCAGGGACACGACCCTTACAACATAATATTAATAACTAATCTATTACATAACTTTGAATTAAACAAAACATAGGAAATCTTTGAACTTAAGGATCCCTTTCCTTGAACTTGGGGAAGTTATCCAAGCCCTTCCCTTTAAGAGACATCCTTTAGCCATCACGACCTACACTATATGTAAAATGATGAAGAAGAATAGTATTAGTACAAGAATGCACTGAGAATGGTAACCATGGAAAAATATGTATTTAGAGAGGACATTTCATTTGAAGTCATGCGACATGTCTTTTTAGTAAACTTCATGAACATTGGCACATATAAGCACAACATAGTTCACATTCATCATATAGACATGGATACTACTCATAATAGCACATTAAAACCATTTATCATACTTTTTGGCATATTCAATACATACAATACATTACCTCCTTTTTAATCTTTCTTCCTTTAAAGATCACAACAGATGTACAATATTATTTTAAGTCTTGAGTCAAACACATCTAGATAATTTAAGACTATAGACTACAAACTTTTACATTACATCATAGGAGGTAAGTACATATTCAATAATAGAGTTAAAGACTCTTACATACTTTGATCACAGATTTGTATAGGGTTTCTATAGGTAGGGGTCAATCTACAATGATATTCTTCATCGCAAGCCACATTGACCACCTAACCTTAGCGTGATAATCACAAATGTACATGTAACATCATCCCCATACAAAGGTCATGATACTAGTTTTGAGAGTTATTCATATACTTCAACTAACATCATTTCACTTAGAAAATTATATTAGAATCAAGGTTACATCCTCCCACTTCCTAACATGAGATCATCATATCCATAAAGATGTACAAGAATGTATACACCGCCCCCATTAATGGACCATATCAATCATCACAATTCAATGTATATTTTAAGATAATTAGAATAAAGAGGATAACTTACTAAATCTCTAAGATAATGATCATCTTTTTCAATTCCAACAATTCATAATCAATTGACATAAAAGAACATAGAACTAAGAAATTCATTACAATCTAAACATAACCTAGTCATCATATCATCAAGATCAATCATGTGTTCTTCATGAAATTTGATTGAAATTCAAAATTAAAAGAGTAATTAAACATAAATCCATCAGCAGAATAACATTGATATCAATTTGATGATGAACTCATGGCTATATTGAACATTGAGAAGTTTGGTCCTTGAAGCACTTTTGAAAATCATTGATTAAACTCCTTAGATGGAATATTAACAAAGGATAAATGATTACCGTACCTTCTATAAGGGAAAGCCCACGAAAATCTGAAAATAAAGTTCCAAGAATTCACCTCCATAGCTTGTTCTTCAGTTTTGTCTTCAATGGCAGTTTTGGGGTTTTGACAGAGAAGTGGGTTTTGAGATTTTTTATTTTCTTAATGGGTTCTGGGGTTTTGACTTACTAAAGGGGTTAATTGGGTCATAAAAACAATTTACAATCTCCTCCCAAATTACCCAAAACACCCCTGTAATTATTTGGATTTTAAGATATATAAAACTTAACTTTCATTTTCAGAATCATTGTCGGAGAACAAGTCTGCGTCCCGGAGATATTGCCACATAATTTTTGGAATTAATTCTTGTGGAATTAGAGTCCGCGATGCGACCCAAACTTTTTTTCTTGGGGATTCATGCTCGGACGTTTTTATCCTAAAATTTAGGGTCCTATCCTATAAATTTGAGCACCAAAAAAATACATAAAACATACCAAGGCACACTGGAACACACTAGCATATTTCAAGGCTAACTTTTGAATGTCTCAGACTGTTGACCTCTAAACTTTGCACACTGCCTTTTAACACTATAACTAGTCCTTTAAGGACTTAATAAACTCATAACCAATATGTTAGTCTCTAATTCAACCTAGCTCATTTTTAGGGTGTAACATATGAACCCATATCTACTATATGCATGTAAAGTATATGTCCATGAAAGTACGGAAGTATGCATATGTATCTTAACTAGTATTACTTTATAGGTGAACCAGTATAGGTAAGGGTTTGGGACTTTTAATATACATTGCACATGTCTACCTTGATAGAATAGTTCATAAGGTGGTATCTCTATTAATATGAATATGAATGCATTACTAAGTTATGAACATGAAAGTGTATACTATGATGATATGATGAAGTATAAGCATGTAGTGTCTAAATGTGTTTATGTGAAAGGTCTTGTCATGTAAAAACACATACACACATGAATGCATAAAATGAAGCATGTATGGTAATCTAGTAAAGAGGGGGTCTCTTGAAAGGTATTCTTAATGATACTCTAAAGTAGATATTGGTTGAATATGAATGTCCATGTGAAAGACTATCTCACATGATTTAGGTTGATGAGAGGACATTCTCTTCTATAACCTATGAGCTAAGCATATCAGAAATCAAACCTCCTAAATCAAATTTTATAAAGTAATGTTAATAAAGACTTTTCAATAAAAGAAACTTAGCTTAGCACCGAGTGAAATCTAAAAATGAGAGGCAGGTGCCTCTTCCTAATGAAGAAGGATATTGTTTCTCTTAGTGTTGACTTTCCTTGAAGGAAGATTCACCTAGGGTTCCACATGAGATGTTTACTTCCCTTGGAGGGAGATACCTTGTGCTTCACATGAGATTGAAGTTACAATTCCAATTGAAATAAGGAGGGCTTCAATATACAGCTTCTAGTTCAATAACAATGTTCTCCCCATAGGACCTATAAAGTGGATCCACCTATATTCTAGCATGATGTTAATGTTCTTCTTTGGCAAGTAAAACACCTCCTTTCAATGCGGGTTTTCGTGACACTGGATTCCATGTTTGGCTTACATGGTCTTATTGTCGGTTAAAACTAGGATTTCCTAAATTAAAATGGACACTGGAAGAAAAGTAATGAACTCTAACTAAGATAATTTAAGCGAGGTTTCTTAGTGTAGGTGAGGGTACGGAACTTTACCTATGCATTGTACAAGTAGCTTTTGAAAGAAGTTCTACAAAATGTTCGATATGTATATGTATATGTATATGTTTCTTATTCATGATGCTATAGCATTAACTTACTTGCATGATAATATGCATAGTATGAGTGCTATTAGATCTATATCATGTGGTCTTAGTTTATGTGCCTGATGTTTCTATTCTTGACTATATGATGAGGTCTTACCTTGAATATGCATGATATTCGTCTTACTTGTCATATGATAAAAGTCCTACTTATTTATGTAGGTTATTATGGTTCTCATGTTGATGCATATGCTAAAAGGTATGCTTATGGTCTCCTTGTAAGTTTACTAAGTGTGTATGAGGTTATGGGATTTCACATCTACATTGCATTAGTTGTCTTAGATTGGGATTATAAGTAAGTTCTTATGATGTTTGATGAAATGAATTCCAAGCATGTACATGTTGGTTATTGCCTTACTATGATGTTATTGATATCCTTGAATAGAATATGGTCTTAGAATATGTCTTACGTGCGGTTCATGTATTTTTGTTGATTATGTGGATTATGTGTCTCTTAGTATGTTTTGTATGTATGAATATACATGTTTGAGTTAATGAAAGTTATGTGAATGTTCACCTTGGTGACCTTAACGTAATTCTGGAGTGTGGATGGTGGAATTAGATATTGTTCATATATCGCACCAAGTATTACTAAAGGGTTTTGTGGGGGTTAAAGACTTGATGTAAATGATAAGATATTGTTATGAAATTCTAAATGAGATCGTAGTGAATAATGTGGCATTATGTGAAGTTATAAACTGTCCCTGCTTATGGGAAGTATATGAGCCATGTTGTGCTTATTATATTAAAGTTCTTATGAGGTTTTAATAAAAGGTATGATCTATGGTTTTCTACGAAAAGTATTCTCTTTAAATGCATGTTTTTGCATGGTTTCCATACTTAGTGCATTATTGTAGTAACACCAATCTTCTTCACCTTTTTACACAAATTATATGTTATGGATGCTTGAAGTATATATCTAAAGTAAAGGGTTTGATATGTGTTTACAAATCTCAAAAAAGGGGTCCTTACGATTCAAGTATTTCCTATGTCATTTTAATGTCTAAAGTTATGTATTATCTTTGTTATTGGTATATATTAATAAGGGTCGTGTCCCTTTCTAGTCTATTGAGACTGAGTCTAAATATGTTTTTATGATATTTTATATATATGAATTGATGTTTTTACCATACGATAAGCTATGAAAATTTTTAAATTTTCTGCTAAATTTACCTATAAAAATGCGATGAATGATGACTACGGGCATGTATCAGACCTATGAGAGGTCAAGTACACCATGTTACTTCTAGGGGGTGCTCCCCGGTCATGACAAACTTGGTATTAGAGCATGAGGTTTTAAAAAAAATTAGTGTCCAAACTCTCATATAGGCACGTCTAGTAGAGTCTCGTTCATCGGATGTGAGTCGCAACACATCAACGAGTGATAGGCTATAGGACAATAGAGTTTTCCTTCACTATTCTCATGTCATGTCATAGAATTTAACTCTATATGATCTATCTCTTATGTTTTTAGTTCGGTGGTCTAATAGATGTGATTGCCTGAATGAGTTGGTATCTCTATTCTTGAGTTCGACAAGACTTTACTAAAATGGGCATAAATAAATTATCAATAATTTCATAGGTCATGGGACACCTAAGTGTTTATTTCTAAGATTTATGATCATTTGAAGTTGACCCAACAACATTTTCCCCCTAACTTTTTCTAATTTTCACCTATTGTAATACCTAAGACCCGTAGGTCCATCTACGGACCATACTAGTCAATCGTCGTTCTTTTCATATAGTTGTTAAATGGGTTCTTGATTAACGGACATAGATATTGGATCATAGTCTGACTTACGGATCGTAGGTCTGTCCGTGGATTGACACTTAGTCAATTTTTCTAGGCTGTTTCATGGAAGAGTTTCAGACTCAGACGATGGATGTGCAATATGGGCTGTGGGTCAGGCACGGTCCATCAATTGTAACCGTCGATTGCACCTGCATATTTCTGAAATGCTGATTTTTAGTATGCTTTGGATACAGGTGTTACATAACATGTCACTTCTCATAAATCACATATATAGACATAAATGGTATCACCTCGTTATACATCAAAATTCACCTATACACATACTCATCAAGCAATAAACAAAGTAAGAATCAAAACTCAACTTTTTCGGCCTCAAGAAAAGAGATACCAACTCATTTAAGCAATACAACTCACTTAAGCAATACAACCTATTAGACCACCGTACAAGATAACATAAGCGATAGATCATATAGAGTTATGTTCTATGACATGACATGAGAATAGTGAAGAAGGGAAACTCTATTGTCCTATGGCCTATCACTCAATGATGTGTCGCGACTCTCATTCGATGAACGAGACTCTACTGTACATGACTATATGCTACTTTGGACGCTAAAACCACTTTTATAACCTCATGCACTAATACCACGTTTTTCACGACCGGAGAGCAACCCCCTAGAAGTAACATGGCACACTTGACCTCTCAGAGGTGTGATACAAACCTGTAGTCATCATTCCTTGCATTTACATATGTAGATTTAGCAGAAAAATTAAAACTTTTCATAGCACATCGTATGATTAAAACATTAATTATATATACAAAATATCATAAAAACATAGTTAGACTCAATCTCAATAGACTAGGATAGGGACACGACCCTTATTAGTATATAACAACAACAAAGATATTATATAACTTTAAACATTAAAATTACATAGGAAATACTTCAATCATAAGGACCCCTTTCTTGATCTTGGTTAACACATATCAAACCCTTTACTTTTGAGACATCCTTCAAGCATCCATAACCTACACTTTGTGTAAAAATGTGAAAACGATTGGTTTTAGTACAATAATGCACTAAGTATGGCAACCATGCAAAAACATAAATTTAAAGAAGACATTTTTCTTAGAAAACCATACATCATACCTTTTAGTAAAAAACTTCATAAAAACTTTGATATAATAAGCACAATATAGCTCATATACTTCATATAAGCATGGACATTATTCACAACTTTAAATAGTGACATATTATTCACTATAATATCATTTAGCATTTCATAAAATTATCTTATCATTTACATCAAGTCTTTAACCCCGACAAAACCCTTTAGTAATACTTGGTGCTATGCATGAACAATATCTGATTCAACTATCCACACTCAAGCATCCCCTTAAGGTCACCAACGTGAACATTCACATAACTTTCATTAACTCAGACATGTATATTCATACATACATAACATACCAAGAGATACATAATCAACATAAATACATGAACCTCACATAAGACTTATTTTAAGACCATATGCTATTCAAGGATAATAATAACATCATAGTAAGGCAATAACCATCATGTACATGTTTGTAGTGCATTTCATCAAACATCGTAAGACATTACTCATAATCCCAATCTAAGCCAACTAGTTCATTGTACATGTGAAGTCCCATAACCTCACACATACTTTGTAAACTAGCAGGGAGACCATAAGCATAAATTTTAGTGCATAAATCCACATGAGAACCATAATAACCTACATAAATAAGCATGACTTTAATCATAAGACATGTAAGACCAATATCATGCATATTCACGGTAATACCTCATCATATAGTCAATAAGACAAACATCATGCACATAAACTAAGAACAAATCATATAGATATAAGAGGACTCACACTATGCATATTATCATGAAAGTAAGTTAATGCCATAGCGTCATTCATAAGAAACATATACATAGACATATACATATCAAAAACTTCTAAAACTTCTTTCAAAAGCTACTTGTACAATGCATAGGTAAAGTTCCATACCCTCACCTATACTAAGATCCCTTAGGTTAACCTAGTTAGAGTTCGTTAGTTTTATTCCATTGTCCACTTGCTTTTTGAAATTCTAGTCTTAACCGACAATAAGGACATTTAAGCCAAACATGGAATATAGTGTTATGGAACCCCACACAGAAAGGAGATGCTTTACTTTTCAAAGAAGAAAATTAACATCATGCTAGCATCAAGGTGCAACAACATTATAGGTCCTATGGGAGAAACATAGTTATTGAACTAGGAGGAATATATTGAAGCCCTCTTTATGCCAATTGGAATTGTAACTTCCATATCATGAGAAATATAAGGTGAATCTTCTCCAAAGGAAGTCAACATCTCATGTGGAACCCTAGTTGAATCTTCCTTGAAGGGAAGTCAACACCTTAATAGAAATCATTGGTAAAAAATTCTTCTTCATTAGGAAGGGGCACCTCCCTCTCATTTGTCAAGTTCACTCGGTGCTAAGCTAAGTTCCTTTTAATGAAAATTCTTTATTAACATTACTTCATAAAAATGGCCTAGGAGGTTTAACTTCTCATATACTTAACTCATAGGTTATACATTAGAATGTACTTTTATGAACCTAAATCTTGTGAGAAAACCTTTCACATGGACAGAGCATATTCAAGCAATATCTAGTTTAGATTACAATTGAAAATACCTTCCAAGAGATCCCCTCTTTACTAGATTATCATACATGCTTCATTATATGCATTCATGTGTGTGCATGTGTACTTAAAAGAGAAGACCTTTCACATAAACACATTTAGACATTGCATGTTCAGACTTCATCATATCATCAAAGTATCTACTTTCATGTTCATAACTTAGTCCTGCATTCATATTCATGTTAATAGAGATACCAACCTAGGAACTATTCAATCAAGGTAGACATGTGCAATGTATATCAAACGCCCCTACACTTACTTATACTAGTACACCTAACAAGTCATCCTAGTTAAGATGCATAGTCATACATTCATGGACATATACTTTACATGCATTGTAGTAGACTGTAGTGCATACGAGAATCATCCATTCATAAGACACTATGAACCTAAACTACTCATAAGCATGTATGAGGTGTGTGTGTACATTGGAAAACATGATCACATAATGGATATTAACACAATATTGTGGCAGACACCCTGTTAAGATCACAATCCACATTCATACATAGAGCACACACTACATTATATCATAGGATATAGGACAACTTCAACATAGCATCAAAGAAACCTAACATTGTCTAATATCATACATTCATCTAGGGTTCATAGGCAGAGGTTATTAACACATAGGACTTCATCAATGGCAGAACATAGACAAAACCTAACCCTAAAAACTTCATTCAATTGACATCACATCATCAATGAAACCTTGATCATGAACTAGAATTGGAGACTAGGCATATTACTTTACATTGTATGATTGTCATAACCACACATTCATAATCAATTGCCTTCATGGCCATGATACATCACATATATAATGAAAAGGAAGTAAACACCACCAGCATACGTGGACCATACCGCACAATACCATTCAAGGCCAATTCAACTAGCAATTCTATAATTAGTAGAAGAAGTTGGGCAATCTTACCAATTCACCATGATTTTTCATCATTGATCAATTTTCATAATTACTAAACAATTCATATATAAGGTAGTAGATAAAAGTACCATATCATAAACAAAATCATAATTCCATCATCATAGGATCAAGATCACATTATGTACACTACATCATCAATTCTATAGGGAGTAGGGAAATATAGAGGACAGTAGCTATACTCAATTATCATTATCGAATCACACTACAATTAACCTAGCATCAAGATCATAATAACCACAATATAGGCTAAATTGAGAAATTGGGCGAAACCTGCATTCTACATAAAATAAGATTGAAAACATCATTATAGATAGTAATTAATCCATATTTCATAATAAGCATGCTTTTGTAATTGTTTTGAGAAGGGAACCATGTCTAGATTGAAACATTGAAGGCTTGATCATAAAATCTCATTGAAAAGCTTTGAAGGAACTCTTTAGATGAATGTATATGGAAAGATGAAGGATTACCATACTTCATTATAGGAGAAACCACAAAATCTTGATGAAGAAACCATCAAAATCCATCAACCAAGTTGTTCTTGAGCTTTATCTCCAATGGAGGTTTCTAGAGAGGTTTTGTTTTGAAACGGAAGTCTAATGTTTTGAAGAATGAATTAGGAATGGGGTTTTCATGTTATTAACTAACTTAATATACCTAAAATACCCCATAATAACCGACCATATTAGGAACGTGCGCTGAATTTCTTATTCACCCTTTTAATGAAACAACGTGCATGACAAGCATTTGCAGGATGCATCGATGAGAGTAGTATATGGGGTGTCGATTAGACGACGGCACGTTCTGCTGCACCCTCATTTTCGACTTCAACTCCTTCCTGGGGGCTCAAGATCACATAGTTAAATTTTAGATCTAATCCTCCTATCGATGGTGCATCGATCCTTGGCTCGTCAATTGACACTGCGAAGGCAGTGTCTAGGCAGCCTTTTGGGTCCGCCTCAAAGATCCATTGGATGGACCTTGGGGAGTCTTGATCGAACGATTACAAAGTAAATACACACGTATACATCTTAAGGACCTCTCAAATCTATTTCAACCAAACCAAACACGTAAAACATTCAAAGTGACACCAAGATACACATGCACGTCTCAAGGCTAACTTTCGAATGTCATTGTACGTTCTTGGATGTTTAACGTCCAAATTGATTTAAATCAAATATGAATACTTTCAAACAATTATTTAACATATTCTAAACCTTTTAGGAACATGTGAGTCTGTAAGCACCTTACTTTATTTTGAGAGACCTTACAATATCACCCATTTGGGAACATTCGTTCTTGAATGACACTTGGGACATTTTAAAACACTTTAAGGACTTCAATGAACCATAAATCATCACAAAACATTCAAAACATAACAAAATAGAATTCAATGCACCAAACATACAAGGAACACAAACTTCAAACCATTTAGCACTCAATACACCACAAGCAAGCAAAACCTTTATTCACTCACTTTTTGATGCATCAAATACATAGGCTCTTGTCATGTTCATAGGAGGAACATCACTCTCCTAATCAAAACATAGTCTTTCCATTTTTTTTCATTAAGATCTCATCAGGCAACAACATTTATGTTTTTATAGACTTGAGTCAAGTAGATCAACAAGAATTCTCATGATTTAGAGAGAGAGCGATGAAGGCCATACTCAACCTTACCATGCTTAGTTATGTTTAAGTAGGAATGTCCTTCTCCTCAACACACTTACATATGTTCATGAGTACATACACAAGAAATGAACAAAGGTAAATTCACTTAAATGAGAAATTTTCAACATTTTAACAAAATCATGCTCATATTTCCGTCCTAATGAAGTCAACATGGTAGATCACATCACACACATCACAACAATAGGAAGTCATATCATAGAATTTCAATTTCTAGCTTGACAATAATCTCCATAAACATGTATCACTTATGGAAATTCATGCAATTTATAGGAACACATCAACATCACTAGCTAAACACATTATCACTCCTCAAGAGTGATCCTAAATAAACATTTCCCAAGTCATAAATGTCACCAATTTTAAAGAAATTTATCATTTTTTCTAGTTAAAGGAGACTCAAATTCTTATTAATGGATTAAAGTACCACACCCTAAAAGTGACATCTAATATACTCCTTACCTTATCTCATGAATTAAAATGCACAACTTACATATCAATATGCACAATCAACATGAGAGGACATAAATTTGATCAAAAATCCTTGTTCATGCAATTTAGAATCATCAAAATATGCTTAACATATTGTCAAGTAGGACATGCATAACATATCGATAACATGTATCTTATACATTTATGAAAGACTCCTATCATGAACAAGCTAATAGAACCTCTTTGGTTACAAGATCAAGTAAGAATAGAAGGAAAAGATAGAGATATCTACAACCTTACTACTCACATCATTATTCCCTATATAAGGTGAACCCAACGAAAAGCAAATTAACACAAACTTAAGAGAACCTTAGCTTAGCAACCTTAGAAACTAAGCACGTCATCCCTCCCTTGGGATCCAAGCTCGTGAACACCCTTTATTAAATTCACCTAAAATTTATTCTCAACATAAAAAAGTTCAAGGGATCTCAACATTGGAACATCAAGGTCACTCAAATCATACAATCTAGGCATAGTATCCCCCACTTGGGGTAAGCCTAATAACATCATAAACTTAAAAAGCCAAGGTCAAGGCAACTCAAGAACAACCTATATACTCATCACATAAGAAGGTTTAACATCATTGAGGGTATTCACTCCAAACCTCGTATCAAGGAGCCGACTAACTCAATCATCAAGAGGTACCACCTCAAGCCTCATTATTCCTCTAAGATACACATTTAAAGTAAATCCATAAGAATCTAATTAGGTCATACTACCCAACCACAAAAGGCCTTAACTAAACAATGAATACCACGGGTCATGGAAACCATAGGAGAAACAATCGAAGAGACTTGGCCATAAACATCTGTTTCATTTCTTTCAACACCAGAGAAAGGTAAATTCTAGGTCATTTCAACCCACAATCACATCTTTGATAGAACCTCCCATCCAACAATGCGCAATCACTTCATCAAATGGTCATACTAATAATTAATCTTATTAAACATCTAACCACTTCAAGGAAAGTAAACCTTAATACTCTCTTTTTTCTTTAAGGGTTAAGGGGTATATACAACCCTATAACTCAACCTTTGGGAAACACATAATTCCAACTTATGGAATAAAACCCTTCCTTCACTTTTCCCCACTCTTAGAATAGGTTCATAAGGGAACTAATCAACTAATCATAAGGTTCTCCCATAAAATAGTGTACTCCACAATAACCTTACAAGGTAAGCACACTATATTCTCTTCTAAAATCAAGCCTATACAAAAGACTCCAATCCATACTAGGAACTATGAAGAATCACACACATACAAAGGCAACATTCAACCATTACACATATATAAAGGAAACATGTATATTTATCTATTTACCACACTTTTTAAAGCATTTCAAGCCTAAACCATATGATTAGAGTATCATCATACAAAATCATGTAGAAACTTATCATTCCAAAAGGAAACTCATTAAACTATCACAACTCTTAACAAGCTATAACGATACCATAATATAATTTTCACATAACATGTCACGTCCTGAACTACCCCCGAGACGCGGACACAGGACCTAGGACCACAAGTGATTGCAAGCTAACCTTGCTTGCATGATAATGAGCATACTAAAGAAAATAACTAACTCTTAAGCTAAATCACAATTTAAAATGAAAAGATGGGTCATACCCATATTCAATACCTGAAATATTTGAAAATTTATGAGTTAAATACAAGGAAGTTATTAACTAAATACTAAGCTGAAACTAACTATGTCTGAATATATCCTCTAAACTAACTAGAAATGTTTGACAAGCCCCAACTATGTCTAGCAAAAACTAAAATTAAACAACTAAATATTGAACAGAAACTCCTGAGTATTGTCCTTGGACAATGAGGACGCACCACTGAATCCGATAAACTGTAGATCGAAAGTCGATCTAAGCGCGATCTAGATGTTGAGAACCTGAACCTACATTACGATAAGATGTAGCGCATATATGCATTAGTACCTGAAGGTACCGAGCATGTACAATAGTGTAAAGATGTAATAAAGCATAACTGAACAAGCACAAAAGCAAGTATAGTAATATGAACATGATATACAAATTTTAGGCTAAATGGATGCAATGACTAAGTTTATTACATACTAAGACTGAATACTAACTTATTTGTAACTATGGTCAATGAAAAAGTCTGACTGAACTATGGGAACTACTAATAACCGATAATAAAACCACATGAGCTAAATGTGGAGTCCGATGTACATGCCCCATCAAGAGGATCCAATATACCCTGCCATAGGTATTAAGGCATACTGGCGTGATCACTAAACTCTTTCTTGCAGAGGGAACTTACAACCTACTTGACTAGTAGTTCTGATACTAATAGGGTATGCTGAACCAAAGTCCAACTCGGTGTTATGTTACTCCTGATGATTTATGTAGTAAACTAATTATGACTGAATTTCTGTAAATAGTGGATAGCTCAAAAATGAACATGCAAACAGAGAATGCAACAATTAATTTTTATAATGATGCATTAACAACAGATGCATGCATATATGAAGTAACTAAATATTTCACCTATCATGTTTAACTCAAGAACTAAAGAATACATAGCTAGGTTTCTAAAAATCGGGTGATAAACTAAATAATAACTTTACAATCTGATTTTGAACATATATTTAACTAATTTATGATGATCTGCAGCAATTCTAGAAAACCTTGGTTTAATCATGATATGAGTATCAAAAGCTGACTGAAAACTAGGGATCTAATGGGTGAAAGGAACCCCCTAGTGAAATCCCACATACCTGGTGATGAAATCATCAGAGAAATATTCAGATTTAAGGGCTAGAACTGAGGGAATCTTGTTGTGTTCTTGAACTAGGGTTCTTGACCTTTTTCTACTTTCTTGCTTTTAATTTTCTTAGTTTTGGTTTATGATTTTAACTTAGATAAGTTTTTGTTATGTTTCTAGGGTTAAACTGACTAAAATCTGATGAGGTAGGGTCAAAACGATGAATCTTAGGGTTTAAATGAAGTAGGAAAAGACCAAAAGACCCATGAGTTAATTACTGTTGGACCAAATGATGACCTGAATTGATGGGTCATCATTCTACTGAAGATCCGTCATTTGGGTCCATAGGTTGGGTCTGTTCGACAAGCCTTTACTAAAACGGGCATAACTTTTTACTCGAAGGTTTGATTTCAGAAAACTCGGAGTCTTTTGTAAGCTAACTCAATTATCTATAATTTCATAGGTCATGGGACACCTAAGTAATTTATTTCTAAGTGTTATGATCATTTGAAGTTGACCCAACAACATTTTCCCCTAATTTTCTTCTAATTTTCACTACTTTCATACCTACGTCCGTAGGTCTATATACGGACCATACTAGTCAATCGTAGTATTATCAGATAGTGGTTAAATGGGATATTTATTAAAGGACATAGATTTTGGATCGTAACCATAGGTCTCTCCGTGGATTGACACTTAGTAAATTTTTCTGCGCTGTTTTATGGGAGAGTTTCAGTCACAAATAGTGGATGTGTAGTATGTGTTATGGGTCAGGCTACGGTCATCAATGGTAACCATCGACACTTGGTCAAATTTTTTGGGCTGTTTCAAGGGAGAGTTTCACTCACGAATAGTAGATGTGCAGTATGGGTTGTGGGTCAAGCTAAAGTCCATCAATGGTAACCGTCGATTGCACCTGCAGATTTCTAAAATGCTAGTTTTAAGTATGTTTTGTATACGGGTGTTACATAACATGTCGCTTCTCATAAATCACATATGAATAATTAGTTTACTACATAACACCGATTTGGACTAGGGTTCAGTGTAACCAATTAGTCCCAGAACTGCTAGCCAAGAAGGTTGTAAATTCCCTCTGCATCAATAGTTTAGTGATCATGCCTGTATCCCTTTATACCTCTGGTAGGGTATATTAGGTCCTCTAGATTGGGCGTATACATTTGACTCCACATTTATCTCATGTGGTTTTATTATCGGTTATTAGTAGCTCCCACAGTTCAGTCAGACTTTTCCATTGACCATATTTATAAATTAGTTAGTATTCAGTCTCAGTATGTTATAAATTTAGTCATTGCATCCAGTTAGCTCAGAATTTAGTATATCATGTTCATATTACTATACTTGTTTTTGTGTTTGTTCTGTTATGTTTTATTTCAGTTTTACTCTATTGTACATGCTCAGTACCTTCAAGTACTGATGTATATATGCTCTACATCTTATCGTGATGTAGGTTCAGGTTCTCAGCATCCAGATCGCACTTAGATCGACTTCTGATCTACAGTTCATCAGATTCTGTGGTGAGTCTTCATTATCTGAGAACAATAGTTTGTTCAATATTTTAAGTTTACTAAGTATGTGTGAGGTTATGGGACTTCACATTTACATTGCATTAGTAGGCTTAGATTGGGATTATGAATAGGTTTTGATGATATTTATTGAAATTAATTCCAATCATGTATATGTAGGTTATTGCCTTACTATGATGTTATTGATAGCCTTGACTTGCATATGGTCTTAGAATAAGTCTTATGTGAGGTTCATTTATTTATGTTGATTCATATGTGGATTATGCATTTATGTGTATGTTATGCTTGTATGAATATACATGTTTGAGTTAACGAAGGTAATGTGAATGTTCACATTTGTGACCTTAAGGTGATTCTTGAGTGTGGATGATGGAATGGGACACTATTCACACATTGAACCAAATAATACTAAAGGGTTACTTGGGGGTTAATGACTTAAGGTAAAAGATAAGATAATGTTATGAACTGATGAATGAGCTTTAAGTGAATAATGTTGATTTATGTGATGTTATGAGTAGTTTGAATACTTATGTGAAGTATATGACCTATGTTGTGCTTAATATATCAAATTTTGTATGATGTTTTACTAAAAGGCATGACACATGGATTTCTAAGACAGATGTCCTCTTTAAACGCATGTTTTTGCATGGTTTCCATACTTAGTATATTTTTGTACTAACACCATTCTTCTTCAGCTTTTTTACACAAAGAGTAGGTTATGGATGCTTAAAGGATGTCGCTAAACTGAAGGGTTTGATATGTGTTTCCCAAGCTCAAGAAAGGGGTCCTTGTGATTCAAGGATTTCCTATGTCATTTTTATGTTCAAAGTTATGTAATAGTTTTGTTATTTTTATATATTCATAAAGGTGGTGTCTCTGTTATACTCTATTTAGATTGAGTCTAAGTTGACAAAAGAGACTTAGATCTAACTATGTACTAATGATATTTTAGATATATGAGTTGATGTTTTTAGCATACGATGTTCTATGAAAAGTTTTATATTTTCTGTAAATTTACCAATGACAATGCAATGAATGATGACTAGGTGCTTTTATAAGACCTTCGAGAGGTTAAGTACACCATGTTACTTCTAAGGGGTGCTCCCCGGTCGTGACACTACCTTTCAATCATATAACCAACCTAATATAGAATACATTGATATTTCATGGTTAATTAAATGGGTGTAGGGTTAAGGATGAGGAAACAGTGGCATAAACACCAGAATAACACATTTGCTACAACATCAATATTATCCAAGTTGTTCATATAAAAAATTGAGTTCAAGAAAGAACAAACATTCATACCTTTTTTCCCTTTCATGGGACTTTACACATTAATCACCCAAGAATGCATAATAAATACACAAACAATGAAATCCAAGATAAAAACTTACATATTTAACACCAGTGTAGTGAAATAACATATTCATGATTTTCACAATTCATCATATATCAATTCAAGGTTTTCGTAAAATTGGGGGAAGAACATGGTCCATGGGAATCTTGAGTGAATAACAATAATTAACCATCAATATAAACTTAAACAACATTAATTGACCTCAATTGATCACAATTGATTCTTAATTTCATTTTTCAAAGAAGACCTATGGTGGAGAGAAAAACCCTAGTTTTGGGGAAGCTTGAAAACACGTTTGGAGGGACCTCTTAGCAAAAGAAATATTAAGAGTTAAAAGATTCATACCTTAAAGAGACTTTATCCATGAAATGTAAATAAGACTTTTGAGATTTGGGTCTTCTTCTTTAACTTCAATGTGTCTTCAATGGAGGTTGAGGTAAAGAGAGAATGTAGAGAGAAGTTGGAGTAATTGGGTTTCAATTTGGGATTTTGTTTTGAAGTGGGAAATAAGTGATAATTGGCATAAAATATATATAGGCAACCACAAAAGATACCCAAAATACCCCTCATTAAGTTAGACTTTCAAAAAATAATTCCAACTTGACCTTAACTGTGAGGACTCTTCCCACCTTCATGCCGCACTTCATAAGCCGTGAAGATCTCAACGGCATGTGGTGGTTCTCGTGAAGTTTATGGAAGTAGCTCCCAAAACATCCCATCAAAAAAGGTTAAGTAACATTCACAACCAAGCCCTCTTGCCCGTGAACATGCACCACGCTCGTCAAGTGGATTCTGGTGCTTTTGGCAGTAGCCTCTCCGAACTCCCCTATTCCTAAAATCCCTAAGGAAAGACCACGACCAAGCCTCCCCTTCCGTCAAGTGCAACACGAGTCTTGAAGTGGCTCATGCTTTCCTGGACAGTAGCTAATCAAAGATGGCATCTCTCTTCCATTGCCAAGGTATCATAATGAGCCCCCCACATGTCCTTTGTCATTACCACGAGCCATGGTCATGCTCGTGAAGGTTGAGGCAGTAGCCTCCCTTTTTAGGGGAAGCATTGGTTTATGGGTTTGGCTTGCCCCTCAAGGGTCGTCACTCCTCCCTTGGTCTTGATCCTTAAGACCCCTCTTAAGTACCTATTATAATACCTCGACAATGACTTAGGTGAAACTAGAGCGTAACATGGTTTTCATGAGGATATAAGGTCTAAAATTTTCTATAATGTAGTATTGAGGAAGGGCCTAAAGATTTAGGTGCATTGGAAGTCAAACGTCAAGGGACGACTAAGACGTTCGACGACTAAGTCACTATGTGCCTCAAGTGTGGTTATTTGACTATATGTATGTTTAATGGTTTAATGATGTCCTTATATGATTTATAATAATATTTATACTGTGTGTGTCAATTTTCATGATGTTTGGAGGTCAAACGTCCAAGAATGTCCTTGACGTTCGAAAGTTTTGCCTTTAAAGGACCTTGTGTGTCTTAGCATGTTTCATCGACTTATAATTGTTCTTTTTTGTTGAAATTGATGTGATGGGTCCTAAATGTGTATGAGTATATTTGTATTGTAAAATACTAGGTAAAACTTCCCAAGGACAACCAAAGGGTCCTTGAGGAAGACAAAACTCTTGGGCAAAAGTTGTCCCAAGTTGGCAGTTCACTGCATTTGTGTTAACGGACCACTTTACGGCCACCAGAGTGCACTACGGTCCGTGAAGATGGACTTGGACCTTAATTATTCACTTTGGTTATTGGAAAGTAAATTAAACCACTGCCCCAAGGACCATGGACCGTCAAAGGGGTCGTGAAAAACCTTCACGGTCCGTGAAGGTGGCCGTAGTCCCTGGTGGGCTGTCCAAAATGTGAAGTATGTGTTCTATTGATATTGTTTGGTGATCATATTACACTATCACTATGTGTTTATGCGTGTAGTCTTAGAGTTGATGCATGATTGTTCCTACTTGACTGTACGTGTCAATAATGGTTATATTGATGATGTAATAGTAATGTATAGGATGACATAAAGATGATAAGGGTCATTTATATATGCTTTAGTAGTAGACATTAGTGAATATGAGAACAATCTTTCATTAGACACCATGAACCTATACTACCTTGTAAGCATGCATAATGTGTAAGTGTGTGTACATTGGTCAACATGATCATATCATAGCTATCAATCAACATATTGAGTTAGCCACTCTCTTAAGAGCACAATACACCTTCAAACATAGACCACACAACACGTAATAGCATAGGAGACAAGACAACATCATATTACTTTGAAGACTCCTCACCTTAGTTATTCATACATTCATATAGGGGTACATAGGTAAGGGAACATCAACCATTACAATTCATCCATATAATCACCTAAACCTATACCTAACATACTTATACACATGCCTATACAATAGTTACACAACTTAGATCACAACTAGAATAGGAGACTAGACATGAGACTCCACATTGGGTGATCATCAGCATCACATAATCATAACTCAATCTCCTTCAAGGCCATGATCACATCATACATATATTGTCAATAAAGTAAACACCGCCATCATAAGTGTACCATAATAAACAATTCCATACAAGGCTTCATAAACTAAAAATACTGTAGAAAAGTAGAGGGGAAAAGTCATTATTACCAATTCATCAACCTTTGATAATCATGTATCAATACACCTTTTCCATCAAATATTTAATCACAGGACAATATCTAAATATAGTTTAATATATATGAAATCATGCATAAGCCACTACAATATCATGCTACTCACAAGTACAGTACATCACAAATACACTAGATAGTAGAAAGACATAGATCATTAACCAATTTCACATGCCTTGATCATCAATTATAATTCATCAATAATTTAAATGTAGGGCAGTAGCTACAATTATATTTACATAAATGAATCCTACATTCATGCACTATATCATCAATTTTTAGTGAAAATCATATATTTGACATTAGATAGGAAGTAGAGATCAAGTCTTCAAGTATAAATCCATATTGAACCAACATACTATAATCATAATTCAATCAACATGAAATCAGGATCACAAAGCTCACACATAGGATAAATCGAGAGTTTGAAGGGAGCATGGGTTCATCATGCAATTGGATTGAAATTCACTTTAAAATCAACATATTAACATTAATTAATCATGAGGAAGCCTTTAAAAAAATTTTGAGAATGAACCCATGGCTATATTGAAGAAGGAGAAGTTTGATCATATTTTCTCTTTGCAAACATTGGGAAGAACTCTCTAGATGGAAGAATAACTAGACATAAAAGATCACCATACCTCATTCGAGAAGGAAACTATAAGATCCCAAAAATAACTAATGTGAACTAGATCATAATATGTTTTTCATAATGGTATAAGGTCATAAATTTGTCTATATTGTAGTATTGAGGCATTGTCTAAGAGTTTAAATGCATTGGAAGTTAAATGTCAAGGGATGACTAAGTCACCTATGTGCCTCATAAGTGGTTTTATGTGTTTATGTCTGCTTATGAGGTTATAATGTCCTTAATTTAGTTATTATGGTGTATATAGGTTGTGCGTCAGGTTCTTGATGTTTAGAGGTAAAACTTCCAAGAGCGTTAATGATGTTTCAAAGTTTTGCCTTTAAACGACCTTGTGTGTCTAAGCCTATATTACCAAGTTTTACATTTTCCCTTTGGCTGAAATTCATTTGAGATGTTCTAAAGTAGCATAATATGATGTTTGGGTTGGAAATGTCTGGCAAAACATGCCCAAGGACCATCCAAGGGTTTTGGTGGAAGGACCCAAAGTTGGTGCCTAAGACTCCCCAAGATAGCCTACCAACGGATGGAAATTGAAGCCCAGTGGGTCAGTCAACACCCCGTTGGTGGCTTGTCATTTATTTCAACTTAGGCTTGGGGGAGAGGAAGCCAAATACTAGCCTAAGACCCCAACCACGGACCAATAGGATTGTCTGTTGGTCAACGGATGGTCCTTCAATTGGCAATCGTTGGTGGACTACCTCCCTGCGCAGTTCATTATTAAGTTGAGGGGTGAAGTTTTAAATTCACCCGACTAACAAAAAAGAGAAAGGGTGGTTCATAAAGGGTATTTTGGGTATTTTAAATATTTTTATAAGCCTAAAACACATAGAAGATTACATTCTTTAAAATCAAAACACAAATTCCTTTAGAAATTTCCCTAGAACTCCATTAGAGCCAAAACTCAAGGAAGGGCTTGGATTGGAGAATTGAGTGGACATTCTTCATCAAACTGAAGAATTATATTCATTGAGGTATTGTTTTTGATACTTGAAATTCTATTGACCAAGGATCCAAACTTTCAAAGATGTTTTCTAATGTTTTCAAAGATGAATTGTCCGATTTCATGATCTATGCATGTGTTCTTGCATTAAAGGTTTTTACGAATTGAATATGGATTGAATTGTTATTATTTAGATTATATTAACTCAATTAACCTATGAACCCATGAAATTGATGAACCCTATTTTTTTACTAAGTTATGGGTTAAGTAATATTGATCTAATTTTTATGAATTCTAGTGTAGTTTTAAATAGGCTATTGATTGATGTAATAAATGTATTAAATTGATAACTAGGTTTTATTACATTGATTAATATATAATTAATTGACCTATTTTTATTGATTATTGTTATAATTGTATTGAATTATTTGTTGTGGCCATTTGTAAGGGCCTTATGATATTGAATTGGATTGTTTAGCATTGGATTTGAGTGATGAGTATGAAGTGGTGGTACGATTACCTAATTTCCTTTATTTTATGATTATTAGACTTCAATTATGGTATTATTTGTATGGTCAACTTATGGTGGCAGTGTTATGTGCTTTACTTGAAATTGATGTGGTCTTGTCGGCGTTACTTTATTTTTTATAATGATCATGTCCTTGTCACAATTACTTGAAGTATTATTATGATTACGTGAAGTATCAAAATATCTACTTACATGATAAGTAATGTTAAAGTATATGTGTTCTTCAGTTGATGGTAAGTAGATAATCATGTTAGACTATAAATATGGCCTTATGTGTATAGTCTTAGGGTTGATGCTTGGTTATTCCTACTTGACTATGTGAGTTTATGATCGTCATATTGATGATGATATGGTAGTATATAGGATCACTTAAATTTGATATTGTTTATTTCTATGTGATTCCAAAATGACATGTAGCATGGGTTAAGGTGAAGTATGTTGTGTCTTGTTTTTGTTGACTTGTGTCCCTTACTTGATTCATGTATGAATGTTAATATAAGATCTTTTTACTTAGGATGCTAATCCTCTTAGTCTTGAATGTATGAATGACACGAGACCTTAAATGTTGTTCAGAGAATTCTTTATGTGGAACCTTGAACCTAGTGGTAAGGTTATTAATGTTGAAGTCGAAAGTCGTAATAGTATCCTTCATGTAAAGGAATGATACACTTAAGGTTTATTGGCTAGAATGTCATCATATCAAACCTTGGGAATGTCATGATGAGCTTCTTGTCACCATTGTAAGGTAGCCCTAGTGGACCTTTGCTTTAGTAGGGTAAATGTGATTGGGTTATGAACTTTATATGGAACACCTTTATGTGAACGTTAACAAAGGCTAGCACTGAGTAAGTATGGTAAGAGAAGTAGTTCTAGTTAAAGAATGAGACTAGAGTATAAAGAACGCCCTTCATATTCCATAACCTTGTGAGTACATGGGATGTGTCTAAGTTGCATTGTCAAGTAGAACACCCTCATCAGAGTAGGTTAGAACTTTGGATTCCATGTCTTCATATCATGGTCTATGTAGCTTATTGTCTATTCTCATCATATGGGATACCTACTAGCTTTAGAGATTTTCTATGAAGTTTAAGTGGTGGTATGGGACGCTATCTAGACATTGCACAATATGCTTTGAAGGTGTTAATTGGATCTCCTAGGTCTTGTCCAAGACCATCATTTGAATGTCTTTATGTGATGAATGAGTCCTAAAGGAACTAGTGAATGTAATAACTTAATTTAATAAAGTATGTCAAACGAATAAGTACTTATTTAGAATAGTTAAGGGTTGTTTAGTTAAGTTGTGAATGGGGCATAGGAATGGTCACTTTGTATCTTACCTAGATAAGTCTTAAGGATGAATCTAGTTAGGGAAAATTCTTAAATATGTAGACATCATTGAAACTTAGGAAGTCGTAAGAATTAATTAGGTAGTCTTGAAGAGGTTAATCACGGACCTTATCATGTTGATTTACATAAGTAAGTCTTTTGATAGCCTTTTGTAAGAGAATGTCTTATTCTCTATATGTTGATGTGTTAAGTGAGAATGATTATATCATAGGTAGTCTGTAGGATCTCTTAAGTGTGTGTGTAAGGGAATGTATGAGTGGTCGCTTCACTACTCTCTCAATAAGACTTAGAATCACCTTTGGTAGAAGAATCTCATGTTGATGTGTATGGTGTCTTGTAAGTGTCTATGTATCTCATTATAAGTAGTCTTGAAAATAATTTAGGCATGATTAGAGAGGGTGTATGGGTGGTCTCTCTTTGTGTTGTGTAAGTGAGTCTTCGAATAATTCTTAGCGGGGGACTTATATGCTAAAAGGTGCTTAAGATGAAGCGAAGAAGTTTTACTAAAAAGTGAATAACTTCACTATACATTGAATTAACTTCACTGTAAGATTGCTCTTAAAAATGTTCTAGCTTGACTAAGTGATTTCTTATGTGTTTATAAGTTGATAAATGTTGTTCTTATGATTATGATATTTTTTATATATGAAAACATGCATATTTCTAATAAATGTCCGTTTTCATGATTTTCATTAATTATGTCATACATAGTACATGTGGTTGTACTAATTCATGCTTTTAAATATCTTTATAGTTGTTGGTAGGTGAGGAGTATTTCTGAAGCAAGACTTGAATCATAGCATCATTCAAGTGAATTTAAAGTGTGTCCTCATTTGATTAGAGGGCTTAGACTTCTTTTATGTTTCCTATTGAACTATTGTAATAGACTAAGAAATTCTATATATTAAAGTATGGGCCGTGTCACAAAAGTATTCTTGTGTGTAAGTTTGATGAGATTGAGACATAGTATTTCCTATGATTTCTAATGAAATATATTATTAAAGATATTTCTAATGTTTTGTGAAATTTTTAATTCTGCACTACTTTTCATTATGTAAATGCGATGAACGATACATAAAGGGCTTGTACAAGACCTCCGAGAGGTCAAATACGCCGGTTGAAATCCAAGATTGACCCTAACTTCTAGGTGTTGTTTGAGGATGTGACAAGCTTGGTATCATAGCATAGCCTATGAAGTCTTAGGAATCAAGAAGTCTCATTAAGTCATGTGTAACGACCTGTTTAGTCGTTTTGAGCAGCAGATTTTATTTTTGGAAAAACAGGCTGAGACGACGGAACCCACGATGGACCGTCATGGGCACGACGGACTGTCGCAGGGTCTCATTTCAAAACACTTAGAAAATCTGAAAATTGGGTACTGAAATCGACTCTCTGAACTTCGTAACGGAATGGCAGGACGGACCGTCACAGGTGTGACGGACCGTCACAGACTCTTTAGAGAAATTGAGTCTCTGAAGTCTGTGACGGAGCAGCAGGACAGACCGTCGCAGGCGCGACGAGCCGTCACAGGCTGCGTAATCCCAGTCTAAGTCGGATTTTCTTAATTGTTTTAAGGGACGTTTTTGACTATTCCTGCCTTAATTATAAAGTTAGAGGGTTAATGTTAATAGGTCTAATTACTTGGGGGTTAAAAGAGGTAACCTTAAGTTAATTAGTGGGTTATTATTGCAATCTTTTATTCTTAATTATATGTTAATTAGGGTAAAAGAAAGAGGGTTTGAATAAAGAAAATAGAAAGAACAAGAGAAAGAGAGAGAAAGTTGAACGAGAAAGAGGAGAAACGAAGAAGGCACTAAGCTTGGGAATTGCTTACTTGATCACGAATCTTTGGTGGAGGTAGGTTACGGTTTTCATGCTTTCATTGTAAACTCTTAATAGAGAATGATATGTATTGATAGTATTGTAAACCCTGCTATGTGCTTAATTGTATGCATGCATGAATGTGATTATATAATTGTGATTATATTAAGCATGATGAAGTTATTGAATCCCAAATCTTGATAAAAACCTAATCTCTTTTTTAATGATGATGCCTTGGTAAGGGAGAAGGCTTGATGAATGGATAGAAGGAGATTAGGGGATCAGGTGTCACGAACCGACACGTAGATTTAGGGGATCGGGTGTCACGAACTGACACATAGATTTAGGGGATCGGGTGTTAAGAACTAACACGTAGATTTAGGGGATCAGGTGTCACGAACCGACACGTAGATTTAGGGGATCGGGTGTCACGAACCGACACGTAGATTTAGGGGATCGGGTGTCACGAACTGACATGTAGGTTTAGGGGATCGGGTGTCACGAACCAACACGTAGATTTAGGGGATCGGAGTGTCACGTACCGACACAAGAGGATTAATGAATATGAGGGAGCGAAGTGTCACGTACCGACACAAGAGAAATAAAGATAATGAATCTTGAAAGATGTTCATATACTCAGTCTAATGAATCTAATTCCCAAATGACTATGGTATTGAGGCTTTAGTCCTCATGTGTGAACTTGACGGTAATTGTTAATGATATCGTACTTGTTGTTGCTACATGTTGAATATCATAGTTGATTTTATGATATTACTTGGTATATACTATTTTCTATTTTGAGTTGGCCGATGACATCTACTCAGTACCCGTGTTTTGTGCTGACCCTACTTTTATGTTTTCTTCTTGTTTATTTGTGGAGTGCAGCAAACGTGCCGTCATCTTCGACTCAACAGTAACTCTAGCCAGTCTTCATTACTCCGGATATCAGGGTGAGATAATGCTTCTAGCTTGGACTGGATCTTCCTCTTCATGTCTTGATGCCTTGAAGTTCCCGCATGGACTAGCTTTTATGTATTTTTAGCTTCTTAGAAACTCTTAGATTTAGTAATTTGAAGTAGATGTTCTTGTGATGATGACTTCCAGATTTTGGGGATAATAATAGTTGTTGAATTGGTTTTTATTAATGAGTTTAAGTCTTCCGCATTACATTATGTTGATATTACATTGAAATGTTAAGGTTTAGATTGGTTGGTTCGCTCACATAGGAGGGCAAGTGTGGGTGCCAGTCGCGGTCCGTTTGGGGTCGTGACAAACTTGGTATCAGAGCATTAGGTTCGTTGGTCTCATCACACAAGAACGAGTCTAGTAGAGTCTTAAGGAACGGTAGGGGGACCCCTTTACTTTTCTTTGAGAGGCTATAAGACATTAGGAAAATTCCATTCTTTCTTTCCTTCTTTCGTGCTATTACTTGGGTCCAATTGGTATCTAGGTGATACAAATTGGTATCTGACCATCTTCACTCTATTTCGCAGATGGTAAGAACTAGAGCAACAACCGCGCCAAACATCAACATCGGCAAGACAAGAAGCGTCTGAGCCAGCCACCTGGGTTGTAGCTCGAGGAAGAGTAGCGGCAAGAGACCGTGGTAGAGGTCGTGGGAGGACGTCCTCTAGAGGAAGAGGACGAGCACCTAGCCCGTCTGATACTAGGGCGGTGACTCCTCCAACGACTGAGGAAGTAGTAAGAGAGATGAGGAAGGGGAGAATGAACAAGTGCAAAATGAGGAATTGCCACCCCAACCTACCCTAGAGATGATCAATCAGGTTCTCGCTTATCTTAGTGGGTTGTCTGATCAGGGTCAGGCCCCTCCAGTGTTTTCTACAACAACACCTCCGGTTTCAGAGGTACAACATGCAGCCACTATGGCTCCTCGTATGGATGCCTCATTGGACATAGGCACGTTTCCACGTCTGACTACTGGGCCTATAATGACAAATGATCAGCATGAACTTTTCAGTAAGTTCTTGAAATTGAAACCTCCAGTCTTCAAGGGTGCTGAATCTGAGGGTGCTTACGATTTTCTGGTTGAATGTCATGAGCTACTACACAAGATGGGTATAGTAGAACGGTTTGGTGTTGAGTTCGTGAGTTATCAGTTTCAAGGGAACGCGAAAATGTGGTGGCGGTCACATGTTGAGTGTCAACCAACGGAGGCACCACCTATGACTTGGGCCTCATTCTCTAGCTTGTTTATGGAGAAGTATATCCCCCGGACTTTGAGGGATAGGAAAAGGGATGAGTTCTTGAGCCTAGAGCAAGGTAGGATGTCGGTGAATGCATATGAGGCTAAGTTTCGTGCACTATCCAGATATCCCACTCAACTTTGTTTAAGTCCACAAGAGCGGATTCGTCGTTTTGTGAAGGGGTTGAGGTCAGAGTTGCGGATTTCAGCCTTACAGGTAGCGGCTACGGCAAAATCCTTCCAAGAAGTGGTAGATTTCGTGGTAGAGGTGGAAGGAATGAAGTCAGATGAATTCACCATGGCATCGACATCAAAGAGGTTTCGAAAGGAAGGTGAGTTTAATGGTTCTTACTCTAGAGGACAGGGTTTCGGAGGTTACTCAGTTCAACCCATTCAGTCTTCACTACAGACTGTAGTTGGGGGACCACCTCAGACCGATCAACACGTCGCTAAGAGACCTATGCTTGACTCTAGAGAGTGTTATGGATGTGGGGAGACTGGACATATTAGGAGGAATTGTCCCAAATAGAGTTATAGACCCCCAATAGCTAGAGGTAGAGGTGGTCATGGTAGAGGCTGTTATTCTGGAGGACGTGGTGTTCGAGGTAATGGTGGTAACCAAAATGGTCGAGGTGATGGGAAAACTGGAGCCACTACATCACAACATGGTAGGGGCAATGGACAGACAAACGATAGGGCCCATTGTTACGCTTTCCCTTGGCGGTCTGAAGCGGAGGCATCTGATGCTGTCATCAGTGGTAATCTTCTGGTTTGTGAATGCATGGCTTCTGTATTGTTTGATCCTGGATCCACATTTTCTTATGTATCTTCCTCATTTGCTAATGGTCTAAATTTACATTGTGAATTACTTGATATGCCTATTGGTGTTTCTTCTCCGGTGGGTGAGTCTGTGGTAGTTGAAAAGGTATATAGGTCTTGTTTGGTGAACTTTGTGGGGAGCAACACTTATGTAGATTTGGTTATCTTAGAAATGGACGATTTTGATGTAATTTTGGGTATGACTTAGCTTTCTCCGAATTTTGCGATCTTGGATTGTAATGCTAAAACTGTGACGTTAGCCAAGCCTGGGACAGATCCGTTAGTGTGGGAGGGGGACTACACTTCCAATCCGGTGCGTATCATCTCTTTCTTCGTGCTAAGAAAATGGTTAGTAAAGGGTGTTTAGCTTTCTTGGCACATCTCAAGAATGACACCACCCAAGTACCTTCAATTGAGTCGGTTTCAGTGGTCCGTGAGTTTCTGGATGTGTTCCCTGTAGATCTTCCTGGTATGCCACCAGATAGGGATATTGACTTCTGTATTGATCTTGAACCGGGTACTCGCCCCATTTCTATACCCCCTTATAGAATGGCTCCTGCGGAGTTAAGAGAGTTAAAAGCACAACTTCAAGAGTTGTTGAGCAAAGGCTTCATTAGACCAAGTGCATCTCCTTGGGGTGCTCCAGTTTTGTTTGTAAAGAAGAAGGATGGGAGTTTTGGGATGTGCATAGACTACCAGCAGTTGAACAAGGTAACCATAAAGAACAAGTATCCTCTTCCTCGCATTGATGACTTGTTCGATCAGTTACAAGGTGCTTGTGTCTTCTCTAAGATTGACTTGAGATCCGGCTATCATCAATTGAAAATACGGGCAACGGATGTGCCAAGGACTGCTTTTAGAACCAGGTATGGGCATTACGAATTTGTAGTGATGTCTTTTCGTCTTACTAATGCCCCTGTTGCGTTCATGAGTTTGATGAACGGGATTTTTAAGCCATATTTGGATCTCTTTGTGATCGTGTTTATTGATGATATACTTATATACTCTAAAAGTAAGAAAGAACATGAGGAGCATTTGAGAATGGTATTGGAAATGTTGACGGAGAAAAAGCTTTATGCCAAGTTCTCTAAGTGTGAATTTTGGCTAGATGCAGAGTCCTTCTTGGGGCACGTGGTTTCTAAGGATGGAGTGATGGTGGATCCTTCTAAGATTGAGACAGTGAAGAATTGGGTAAGACCTACTAATGTGTCAGAAATAAGGAGCTTTGTTGGGTTAGCTAGCTACTACCGCCGATTTGTCAAGGGATTCTCTTCTATTGCTTCCCAACTGACGAACTTGACTAAGCAAAATGTTCCATTTGTATGCTCTGATGAGTGTGAGGAAAGCTTTCAGAAGCTCAAGACTCTGTTGACTACTGCACCAATTCTCACCTTGCCAGTGGAAGGTAAGAATTTCATTGTCTATTGGGATGCATCCTATTCGGGTTTGGGTGCAGTGCTAATGCAAGAGAAGAATGTGATTGCTTATGCTTCAAGACAATTAAAAGTGCATGAACGTAACTATCCAACTCATGATTTGGAATTGGCCGCGGTAGTGTTTGCATTAAAGCAATGGAGACACTATTTATATGGGGTTAAGTGTGAGGTCTATACGGATCATCATAGCCTACAGTATGTCTTTACTCACAAATATTTGAACTTGAGACAGAGGAGATGGATGGAAGTACTGAAGGACTACGACATCACTATTTTGTATCATCCGGGGAAGGCGAATGTTGTAGCGGATGCTTTAAGTAGAAAGGCGGGAACCATGGGAAGTCTAGCTCACTTGCAAGCTTCTAGACGCCCATTGGCTAGAGAAGTTCAGATTCTGGCTAACGACCTTATGAGATTAGAAGTAAATGAGAAGGGAGGATTTTTAGCTTGCTTGGAGGTAAGATCTTCCTTCCTTGACAAGATTAAGGGAAAGCAGTTTAATGATGAAAAATTGATCCGGATCCGAGATAAAGTGTTGCAAGGAGAGGCTAAAGAAGCGACAATTGATTAGGAAGGTGTTTTGAGGATTAAGGGAAGGGTATGTGTACCCCGCGTCGATGATTTGATCAACACTATTCTGACAGAGGCTCATAGTTTAAGGTATTCGATACATCCGGGTGCAACCAAGATGTACCGTGACCTAAAGCAACACTTTTGGTGGAGTACAATGAAGCGTGATATTGTGGATTTTATTGCCAAATGTCTAAACTGTCAACAAGTAAAGTATGAACACCAAAGGCCCGGAGGAACACTTCGGAGAATGCCCATTCCTGAATGGAAGTGGGAAAGGACTGCAATGGATTTCGTGGTTGGTCTTCCAAAGACATTGGGAAAGTTTGATTCTATTTGGGTAATTGTTGATAGGTTAACTAAGTCTGCTCATTTCATTCTGGTCAAGGTGACTTACAATGCAGATAAGTTAGCAAAACTTTACATCTCGGAAGTGGTGCGATTGCATGGGGTTCCACTCTCCATTATATCAGATAGAGGTACGTAGTTTACTTTTATGTTTTGGAAAACATTGCATGCGGAATTGGGTACTAGGTTGGACCTTAGTACTGCGTCCCATCCTCAGACCGATGGTCAGTCTGAGCGAACGATTCAAGTGTTGGAGGATATGCTTCGTGCATGTGTAATAGAATTTGGTGGTCAGTGGGATAGCTTCTTACCCTTTGAAGAATTCTCCTACAACAATAGCTATCACTCAAGCATTGATATGGCCCCATTTGAGACACTATATGGGAGAAGATGTAGGTCTCCCATTGGGTGGTTTGATGCATTTGAGGTTAGACCTTGGGGTACGGACCTTCTGAGGGAATCGTTAGATAAAGTGAAATCTATTCAAGAAAAGCTTCTAGCAGCACAAAGTAGACAGAAGGAGTATGCGGATCAGAAGGTTAGAGACTTGGAGTTTATGGAGGGTGAACAAGTCTTGTTGAAGGTTTCACCGATGAAAGGGGTGATGCGGTTTGGTAAGAAGGGTAAACTTAGCTAAGGTATATTGGTCCACTTGAAGTACTTAAACGAGTAGGGGAGGTGGCTTATGAGTTTGCCTTGCCTCCAGGGCTGTCCGGAGTGCATTCGGTATTCCATGTGTCGATGTTGAAAAGATACCATGGGGATGGAAACTACATCATCCGTTGGGATTCAGTTTTGCTTGATGAGAACTTGTCTTATGAAGAGGAGCCTGTTGCCATTCTAGATAGAGAGATTCGCAAGTTGGGATCAAGGGAGATTGCATCCATCAAAGTTCAATGGAAGAATTGACCCGTTGAAGAAGCCACTTGGAAGAAGGAGGCGGATATGCGAGAAAGATACCCACATCTGTTTATAGATTCAGGTACTCCTTTTCGCCTTTGTTTTCCTTCTTGTGATCGTTCAGGGATGAACGATGGGTAAATTAGTATCTTAGGTAATGACCTGTTTAGTCGTTTTGAGCAGCAAATTTTATTTCTGGAAAAACAGGCTGAGACGACGGAACCCACGACGGACCGTCATGGGCACGACGGACTGTCGCAGGGTCTCGTTTCAAAACACTTAGAAAATCTGAAAATTAGGTACTGAAATCGACTCTCTGAACTTCGTAACGGAATGGCAGGACGGACCGTCACAGGTGTGACGGACCGTCACAGACTCTTCAGAGAAATTAAGTCTCTGAAGTCTGTGACGGAGCAGCACGACGGACCGTCGCAGGCGCGACGAACAGTCACAGGATGCGTAATCCCAGTCTGAGTCGGATTTCCTTAATTGATTTAAGGGACGTTTTTGACTATTCCTGCCTTAATTACAAAGTTAGTGGGTTAATGTTAATAGGTCTAATTACTTGGGGGTTAAAAGAGGTAACCTTAAGTTAATTAGTGGGTTATTATTGCCATCTTTTATTCATAATTATATGTTAATTAGGGTAAAAGAAAGAGGGTTTAAATAAAGAAAATAGAAAGAACAAGAGAAGGAGAGAGAAAGTTGAACGAGAAAGAGGAGAAACAAAGAAGGCACTAAGCTTGGGAAATTGCTTGCTTGATCATGAATCTTTGGTGGAGGTAGGTTATGGTTTTCATGCTTTCATAGTAAACTCTTAATAGAGAATGATATGTATTGATAGTATTGCAAACCCTGCTATGTGCTTAATTGTATGCATGCATGAACGTGATTATATAATTGTGATTATATTAAGCATGATGAAGTTATAGAATCCCAAATCTTAATAAAACCTAATCTCTTTTTAATGATGATGCCTTGGTAAGGGAGAAGGCTTGATGAACTAAAATAATGAGATTGATGATGCCTTGGTAAGAAAGAAGGCTTGATGAATGGATAGAAGCAGATTAGAGGATCGGGTGTCACGAACCGACACGTAGATTTAGGGGATCGGGTGTCACGAACTAGCACGTAGATTTAGGGGATCGGGTGTCAGAAACCGACACATAGATTTAGGGGATCGGGTGTCACGAACCGACACGTATATTTAGGGGATCGGGTGTCATGAACCGACACGTAGATTTAGGGGATCGGGTGTCACGAACTGACACGTAGATTTAGGGGATCGGGTGCCACGAACTGACACGTAGATTTGGGGGATCGGGTGTCACGAACCGACACGTAGATTTAGGGGATCGGAGTGTCACGTACCGACACAAGAGGATTAATGAATATGAGGGAGCGGAGTGTCACGTACCGACACAAGAGAAATAAAGATAATGAATCTTGAAAGATATTAATATACTCAATCTAATGAATCTAATTCCCAAAGGAGTATGGTATTGAGGCTTGAGTCCTCATGTGTGAACTTGACGGTAATTGTTAATGATATAGTACTTATTGTTGCTACATGTTGAGTATCATAGTTGATTTTATGATATTACTTGGTATATGTTGTTTTCTATTTTGAGTTGGCCGATGATATCTACTCAGTACCCGTGTTTTGTACTGACCCCTACTTTTATGTTTTCTTCTTGTTTATTTGTGGAGTGCAGCAAACGTGCCGTCATCTTCGACTCAACAGTAACTTTAGCCAGTCTTCATTACTCCGGATATCAGGGTTAGCTAATGCTTCTAGCTTGGACTGGATCTTCCTCTTCATGTCTTGATGCCTTGAAAATCCGGCATGGACTAGCTTTTATGTATTTTTAGCTTCTTAGAAACTCTTAGATTTAGTAATTTGAAGTAGATGTTCTTGTGATGATGACTTCCAGATTTTGGGGATAATAATAGTTATTAAATTGGTTTTTTTTAATGAGTTTAAGTCTTCCACATTACTTTATGTTGATATTACATTGAAATGTTAAGGTTTAGATTGGTTGGTTCTCTCACATAGGAGGGCAAGTGTGGGTGCCAGTCGCGGCCCGTTTGGGGTTGTGACATCATATCTAGTAGAGTCTTGACCATCGGTGTGAGTCACGATACATTTATGGGTGAAAGGCTATAGGACGATAGAATTTTCCTTTCTTTTCTACTCCTATGTCGTTCTACAGAGAAAAAGTTATAAGTACTCTTTTCTTATGGTTTTCCTTGTGTTTCTAGGAAGATGAATACGTGGACATAGATTAGGAGAGTTGTGGAGAACGATGTGCATGAAGAGATTCAAGTTGAGCAAGTTTTTTAAGTTGATCAAAGTGTTGAAGGTGATAAAGTCCCTATTGTGGAAGGAGGTAATGATGTTCAGGTGGTTCCCCCGGAGTTGAGTAATAGTGATATTACAGAGGCTTTGCTTGCTTTAGCTTAAGTCGTGACTAGTCAAGCAAATTTGAGTGTGTTGCCTAAGGTAAATGTTGTGGAGAGAACTATCTAGGTCAAGATACTTGGGGGGGATGAATCCTCATATATTTCTCGACTCTAAGGTTTGAGAGGATCCCCAAGAGTTCCTAGATTGTGTGTACAAGGTATTGAGTTTCATGGGGGTGACTTCTTCGGAGAAGGAGGAATTAGCTTCATATCAATTGATGGAGTTTTATCAAGTGTGGTACACTGAATGGAAGGATAATAGGCCATTGGAGTCGGGTCTTATTGAGTGGGAACAATTTAAGAAAGCTTTTCTTGGGATGTACTTTCCCCATTAGAGGAGGGAAGTTAAGGTAGAGGAGTTTGTAAATGTCAAGCAAGGTAATATGAGCGTTGACGAATAATATTTGAAGTTCTCAATTTTATCTAGATATGATCCATCCCTTGTATCTAATCAAAGGTATAAGATGAGTCACTTCGTGACGAGTGTCGCCTATATAGTGAGGGAAAAATGACATATGACGATGTTACATGATGATATGACCCTAGCTAGACTAATGGAGTATGCCCAATCAATTGAAGAGTCTAAACTTAAGAGGATGTTTAGAAACATGAAGAGAGGTGGTTCTAGTGACCAAGATCAATCTAGGTTTAAGAAGAGGCCTCAAACTCAAGAAGCACCTAGGAGTGCTAAGGTGAAATTTGGAGAAAGGAGGCGGTTCTCAAAATGACAAACCAACATGTGTCACTTGAGGAAAGAGTCATTATGCTGATTATCTAAGGGGTACCAGGAGTTTCTTTGGTTGTGGTAAGGAAGGTCACAAGGTGAGAGATTGTCCTACCATTGCTTCTAGGGGATGAGAGGGTAATAAAGTCCTTCCAAATGTTCCAAAGGATGATGTTCAAGAAAAAAGGCATTTCTATGCACTCCGAACTAGAGGAGAGAATCCGGATAGTGATAATGATGAGGGTAAGTCCTTGAATTTATTTTTGAAGTGATATGAGTTCCTTCTAAGTGTGGGAGTATGGTAAGTAGATGGGATAGAAAGTCATACAAGCATGTTGCATGTGCATGGTGTTTGGGAGTTTTGGTTGAAATTGAATTTCATTAACTTGTTACATTGTGTATTTTATGAAGCAAGGATTATGTTGTACGATATGTTTATATGATGTTACCTTTCATATTAGCATATTTCTATCATGAATTACCTAAAAGTTGTATTTTTGGATAAATTTCCTAAATCATTATAGGGTACTGCCTGCTCACTGTTAAGTTTTTCAAAAATTGACCAATTCATTCATTGGTCTAAAGTTGTTGTAATATGGTTAGAAACGATGTATCTGAGTACCATATTAAATATAAAGTTTGTGCTATTCGGAATGAAGCATATGAGTTTTGTAACATAATAAGTTACAGAGTGTTTTCTAGTTTCATGTTGTGTTGCGATCTTCTAGGTTATGTGAAATTGATGTTCTCTTAGATTTTTGTATTTTATGAGATATTATATTTTACGGTAATGAGTTGCTAATTGAATCTCTATTATTTAAAGTGTTAGGAGAGTAGCAAGTGTCATTCGATGACGAATGTTGTCCTGGTTGGGGAGAATGTATGATCCCGAAAATGACTTAGGTGAACTAAAGCCGAACATGTTAGTAATGATGTTCTTGTAACAACCCAAAAATGAATATGCTAAGTAATGCTTAATGTGTCTACAATTCCTACGATTAGACCGGGTTTACACGGATTGATGCGCATAGAACAAGACCTCTGAACCTTGTATACAGCCAAGCCAACTAACGTGGGGAGTTAGTTGATCTAGGAAAGGTTTGGTCCATCCATATTGGGCTCCCGAATATGAAGATTTACTGAGATGAGTCTTTACTGGACTTAAAAAGGTAAATCTTAAGTTAGAAGGGTCTAGGGGTAAAATGGTTTTTTCCCAGGCTAAGGGTAGTATCGCAATTACTCTAAATATGTAATTAATTATTTAATTAATAAGTTGGATGGGCAATTTTTGTAAGAAAGGGCCGAAATTTCCCGTTGAAGAAAATCTTGCTCCACTCGGGTTCGAACCAAGGTGGGAGCAATGATTTAACTGGATTATTCAAATTGGTGAATTAATTTAATTAATTAATATTTAAATGTTGATTTAGATAAAATTAAAATCAGGTTATTAATATACATTAATTAATTAATGGGGTGGTTTGAGTCGGGTCAATTCAGAGGAACCCATTTTCACCATGGGGACCTCACGGGTTTGAACCTCGACGGAAGCAACATTTAAGTGGATTAAATTGAGGTTTATAATCTGATTTTTTATAAGGGAATTATGGTCATTTAACATATAATTCAAAAATATCAAATGTTAACATTGGAACAAACCTTATTTTGACTAAGTCTAAACTAGAATCCTAATCCTAAGGAACCTCTCTCTTTTTCACGTTTCATCCACTCTCACGATATGCCTCTCTTTCTCTCGCTTTCTTTCAAGTTCTCTCTGCCTAACAAGAACAAAAGAACAGAAAAGCTACAAAAGTTCTTAACACTTGAATAACTTACGCGTAAAAATAAACAAACAAGCTAACCAAAATTGTAAAGCAATGTTCCATCGGGTTCGTCTTGGAGTTTCGGGATTTGGAGGTGAGTTTGGAGAAGGTTTTTGGGAAGAAATTTGGGGGTTGAACATCATTCAAATCAGGTATGGTTTTTAATATCTCTTGGCCCCTTTCCCAAGTGACCGTTAAGGTTTAGTTTAATCGTAATTGAAAATCTAAGGTTGTCCCTATTGAATTCCCTTGTCATTAGATCTTTTGAAAGATTCAACGCATGTGTTGGTATGTCTTCTGGTTTATAATTTTAGGTCTGGTTGTGATTATGTATTGAATGTGTATATGAAAATTATGTAAGGAATGAAAGATGTTTTCCGGAAAGGTATTTTATGTTAATTGTTTGAGCATGGGTGTGGTGCAAATTAACTATGTTGCTGCCTGAAATTTGTATGTTAAAATGTTTTGTTTCGCGTGTATAAAAATGTTAAAAACGTGATTTTAAATAAGGTTAATGTGGCTGACTAAATGTCACTCAAAAAACTACAAAAATCAATATAAGGATGAGACTAAAATGGATTGGAAGAGACCATATTTCTAGCTTGCTGGAAATTGGTGGTATCGACCAATGATATCAAAAATGAACTATGTTCTAAAATGTTACTAAAAAATGTGAGGTCATTGGACAATGAACCCATGACCTCAGCAAATATAAACTACATAAATAATTTCATGAGAAAAATTAAAGTAAAAATAAATGTGGAGAGTGGGGATTAAACCCACAACATCTTGAATAGACGAGAGAGTTAGGAGAAACATTAAGGAGAAAAAAATAAATGTGTAGAGTAGGGATTGAATCCACAACCTATTGAATAGATGAGAGAGTTAAAAGAAATAAATAGAGAAGAAAAATAAAATGAGGTGAATGGGGATTTAACCCACAACCTCTTGGATAGGGGAGAAATTTAAGAGATAAATTAAAAGAAAAAGAATGAGCTTGTGGGGGATTGATCCCACAACCTCCATTCCTGAAACAAAAAAGAGAAGAGGAAAATAAAGTAAAATCTTATGGGAGTGATGGGGATCGAACAAGGGTCCCCCGAATCTGAAAAATGCAATTATCAAGTTCACTATAAGATTAAGTGATACTCAACGGATTCGAAATCAGGTTCCCTTGGCCAATTCCGTATTAACACATAAGTTGTACATGAAAAAACAAATAATGAATGATGCCTCTTAGGATCGAAATCAAGATCTTGGCATAACAACAAGATGTATAAGTCATGTACCACATAATCTAGGGTAAGTATGAGTCACTTAGAAGAATTATGAATGACGCCACATGGCTTGTACATATGAATCCATAAGTCAAGTGTACGTTTAAAAGTAAGCTCACCTAAGATATATGTAATGAAATGATGTGAACCTAGTAGGTTTAAGTAAGAGTGTGAAACATGCAAAAAGGCCAAGTGCATTGGCATATGACTAAATGAACATTTACATAAGGGGAGTGTTGAATGATGTAAAGTCAAATCTCAAGCTTACTCCAAAAGAAAGTGTTAAGAATGAATTCATAGTTAATATGTAAAGAAAAGAATGACTTCATGCTAATAGGCTAGTGCAAGTAAAACAAGTTGCATCTACGCCTAAAATCAACATGACTAAATGAAATGAATAAGAGAGTATATTTATGCTATACGATGAACAAGCAAAGAAAGAGTGGCTACATGAGGATAGGCTAGTACAAGTGAGACAAGTTGTATCTACGTCTAGAATCAATGTCCCTCAATGTAAAATCCCAGAAAGCATATGTATGTTGTACGATGAACAAATAATTAAAGGTGAGTATTATTGAAAAGAAAAGATATTAAGAGAGAACAGGGTGGAACCATAATATGAGGCTAGTGCAAGTGAGAGAAGTGGTACCTACGCCTATATAAGGTCGTCAAAAGTAGTCACCTGAGAGAGTTGAATATTATGAGACAAGTCTCAATCAAACTCTATGCGTAAGTGCAAGGACAATTCACACTTAATACATAATAATGAGATGAGAAATCATCTAATGAGCTATGATGCCTCATGCTAGAATCCACCTCCTATGATGTATGCGATGAATGTAATGGAACTTTATACTGAGCACTAATAGGCTAGTTATGAGTTGTCATTCCTTCTTTCGGGAAGGCAGATGCTCGTGTAATTCTCATGAGATGAGATTGTCCATCCAGAACGGTATGGATCTCCTTATATATCCTAGTCATTGTTGCTAATATAGGGTTCCAGCAAGGTTCATTTCCCTATATGCGCTAACATGTTTTGGTTCACTTTGGCCGGTGATTCCTCCTCCTTTCGGTGTGGGGATTACATACTTGATTTCATGATTCTCACATGATCTATGTCGGTTATGGTTAAAGTTCCTTAAGAAAGAAGGAGGACAGCTTCAATGAATTCACATAATGAAACAAATGATACCGAACGTGTCAGGATAGGATAATCAAGAGGTAAGCTAGACATAAGTAATAAAACTAGGTTATTCTTAGTCATTGCACAGCAAACCAAATGTGAGTCTTAAACTACATCATAGGTATGACATGTGGCTGCACAAGTATATGAAAGAATGAAAGTGAAGTACGTATGAATGAATGAAGCAGACTCTGTGTTTGTTAAAGAAGGATCTGTAGTATAGGTCCCATAAGTTGAGCCCTCATTTTTGTAACTCCTAATGTCAAGTCCATGATTCCAATGTATCAAGACATATGAAAGAATGATATGAACTATCTGATATGATATGTGTACTATGTTATGTGTTGTTTTCAAAATGATAAGTATGATGATGGATGTAAATTTCATGGCATGACTTTCCTAATCCGAAATTGGCAAGTCCACTGACTTGACATTCCATATTTCATATCGATAGGAAAGAGCTCTTCTTAATAATCCATGTCCTTGGTGTGAGCTTGCATATACCCATACTTAGTACAAGTGTGGACAAATCCCATTCAACTCTACATTTTTAGGTACAAGAAAAGGTAGACTTTAGAGCTTACATGTCAACGGTGAAGCCATCCGGACGTGGAGCATTCGTCTGGATTTGGTAGGCCGTCATGCTTTCTAGGAAGCTTGTTCATTATATTCTAGATTAGATATTGGTTTGAGTTAGTGGAGTATGTTCCACTATCATTTCCTTCTCATCTTATTTCAGACATTGTATTGGTGTCATTTTGGCATGTATACACTTAATGCAGTATGGAACTATTTCTTTCATTTGATGATCTTAATATTAGATGGTTTATTGTTAACATTTATGAGTTTAAGTAGTTTGTCCTATATGAATCTTAAGTAACAAAAAGTTCAAATTTTCCACTAAAATTAACATAGATGAAATGTGGTGACGTATGTAGACTTGTCTGTGACCTCTGAGAGGTCAACAACGCCTATCTCATCAGGGTTCTAGACCCCAGTCCTGACAAAGTTGGTATCAGAGTATTAGTTTAGATTATGAGGATAATAAGTTCACATCAACCACATCAAGCAATTTATAAGTCATGAAACTGAAGTTCACCACTATCATGAATTAGAGAGTGCATGATGCATAGGAATAATTCCCTTCTTATGATCTTATCGTGCCTTCTCTAATGTCTAATTTCTTGGGGTTAAGATCATATCTAACATAAACTCTTGAGATTCAGAAAGATGAATACGAGGAGAAACGCAGACAGATAGATTGGCGAAGGAGATGTTATGGTAAATCAAGTTCCTCCCTGGGCTCAAGCTGCTGTAATGGAGATGCCCGTTAACCCAACTGGGTTGACAGATGAATAAGTGAGGACAGCATTGGTAAAGATGGACCAAGACATCACTTTAAAAGCTTAGGCTATAACAGCCCATGCGGAACAATAAGGTGCTCCCAGGGAGAACCCACCTTCCAGCACCATGTCTAATAGGTTAAGGGACTTCACGAGGGTGAATCCTCAAGTTTACACTGGATCTAACATTGCTGAGAATATCAAGGAGGAGTGTAGGGAATCTATGCTTCATGATAGCATGGACCTTTCCAGGATTATGGTCCGATTGCTATAATAGGGATTCCAGGCCCAGAGTTAAGGGAAACAGTGAAGTAGATACACCTCAGGAGAGGCCACCTTGTAGGAAGTGTGGCAAACTTTATGGAGGAGAGTTTATAAGGGGCTCTAACGCTTGTTAAAGTTCTGGAAAACCGAGTCACATGAAGAAGGATTGTCCGTATATGAGAGGTTGAGAAAAAGGGAAGGATAAAGTTCAGCTGAATGGTCCGAGTGAAGAGGTTCCAAGGAGGCAACAATTCTTCACACTCAAGTCTAGGGGTATAGGGAAAGACACCTCTTGTCATGTCTCGCGTGCGTATCCTAAATTAGTTTTTCATGTGTATGGTTTTATCAACTAGTATGAAGTGAATATGTTGGAGTCATCATGATGGTTGCTGACTTATGTGATATATGTGTGTATTTATGTTGTACTCTTTGATAATACTAGTTTAGGAAGGATTTCCTTAGTCTATTAATGTGAAGCTGCTAGTAAGTTTGAAGGATGTGCAGCAACCTACGAATATGTAAATCAGATATTCACCAATAAAAAGCATTGAATAACTTAGGTACGGATTTTTCCCGTAAGTGTTATGCTACAATAGACTATAAAACAAGGGTAGTGAGGTTTCAGTTGCCAAATGAGATAGGGTATAAATTGGCATGGCGTGGATCAATCCGACAAAGCCATATAATTTCAAATCTTAAAGTCACCAAGATGTTATCTATGTGGTTATATATACTCCTCCTAAGGATGGTTTTGTTTAATAAACTTTAACTTTTAGTTCATAGTCGACTCGGTGTTGTAAGTCAAAAAATTGTATGTGTAATAATTGCACTATGTGAGTTAAAATGAATTCATGTTTGCATACCATGTTGTTGTTTTTGCATACCGTGGACATGATTTATTTTTGTGTTTCATGAGTTGTGAGGTGCATCAAATCAAGAGAGATTGATAAGGAAGTTCCTCAATCTCAAATATGAAGCTTCAGATAAGCTTGAGTAATATGCATTGTCCAGAGTAAGTATGAAATAGGAATTCACAAAGAGTAAACTCTCAAGTATGTAAAGATATTTTTGAAAATCACCCTCTTTATCTTAAAATGATGTGTAGATGTCATTTGGGGATGAATGTTCCTAAGGGGGGGGGGATAATGTAACAACCCTAAAAATGGATATGCTAATTAAGGCTTAATGTATCTAGAATGCCTACGATTACACCGGGTTCACACGGATTGATGCGTGTAGAACCAGACCTTTTAACCCTTGGGACAGCCGAGACAATTAACTTGGGGAGTTATTTTATCTATGAAAGTTTTGATCCAGCCATGTAAGGCCCCCGAATATGAATGAGTCTTTACTGGACTTAAAAAGGGTAAATCTTGATTTTTGAGGGTCTAGGGGTAAAATTGTCTTTTTATAGGTTGTGTAGTATAGTAATTACCCTAAATATATAAATAATTATTCAATTTATAAGGTGGAAATACATTTTGGGTAGAAAAGGCTGAAATTGAACATTGAGCCAAATCTTGCTCCATCCGAGTTTGAGTCTAGGTGGGAGCAATGATTTAACTTTATTATTTAAATTGGTGAATTAATTTAATTAATTAATATTTAATTTCTTATATAAGAAAAAAGAAAAACATATTATTATTATTAATTAATTAAATAATGTGGTAGTTTAGATTGGGTCGGCCCGGAGGGACCCGTTTTCGCGATGGGGACGTCACGGTTTCGAACCTCGACCGAAGCAACATTTAAGTGGATTAAATTGAGGTTTATAATCTGATATATTGTAAGTTCATTTAACATATAATTCAAAAAAATAGATTTTAACATTTGAACAAACCTGGTTTTGACTAAGTCTCAACTAGAATCCTTATCCTAAGGAACCTCACTCTTTTTCATGTATGCCTCTCTCTCTCTATCTCTCTCTTTATTTCACCTTCTCTCTGCCTAACCAAATGACAAGAACAAAAAGGCTACAAAAGTTCTTCACACTTGAAGAACATACAGGAAACATATAAACAAACAAGCTATCAAAAAACGTAAAGCAAAGTTCAGACGGGTTTGTGTTGGAATTTCAAGATTTGGAGGTGAGTTTGCAGAAGATTTTTGGGCAGAAAGTTGTGGGTTGAAAAACATTGAAATCAGTTATGTGTTTTTTTATCTCTTTTCCCCTTTCCCAAGTGACCGTTAACATTCAGTTTAATCGCAATTGAAAAACTAAGGTTGTCCCGTTGCATGCATTTCATTACATCCTTTGAAAGTTTCAAAGCATGTGTTGGTATGTCTCTGGTAGATAATTTTAGGTCTACTTGTGATTATGAATTGAATGTATATTTGGAATTATGTAAGGAATGAAAGATGTTTTTTCCGGAAAAGTGTTTTACGTTAATTGTGTGAGCATGGGTGTGTTGTAAGTTAACTATGTTGTTTGAAATATGTATGTTAAAATTTTGTGTTTCGCGTGTATGAAAATGTTAAAAACGTAAAGTTAAAATAAGTATAATGTGTTTGACTACATGTCACTCAAAATACTACAAAAATCAATATAAGGATTTGAGAAAAATGGATTGGAGGAGACCAAATTTCCAGCTTGATGGAAATTGGTGGTCTCGACCAAGGATATGTAAAATGAACTATGTTCTAAAAATTTTGTAATAAATATGAGGTCGTTTGGGGATTGACCCCATGACTTCACCAAATGTGAACTACATAAAAAATTTCCTGAGAAAAATGAAACAAAAATTTAATGTGGAGAGTTGGGATTGAACCCACAACCTCTTTAATAGATGAGAGAACCAGGAGAAACATAAAGGAGGAAAAAAATGTGGACAGCGGGGATTGAACCCACAACCTCTTGAATAGATGAGAGAGTTAGGAGAATGAAATAAAGGGAAAAAAATAAAATGAGGTGAATGAGGATTGAACCCACAACCTCTTGGATAGGGGATAAAGTTAAGAGATAAATTAAAAGAAAAAGAATGAGCTTGTGGGGGATTGATTCCACAAACTCCTTTCCTTAAACTATAAAGAGAGAAGGAAAATAAAGAAAAATATTATGGGACTGATGTGGATCGAACTAGGGTCCCCCAAATTTGAAAATGCAATTATCAAAGTTACTATGAGATTAAGTGATAGTCAAGGAATTAGAAATCAGGTTCCCTTGCACGATTCTGTATTGACACATAAGTCGTACGTGAACAAATAAATAATAAATGCTGCCTTTAAGGATCAAAATCAAGATCTTGGTGTACCAATAAGGGGCATAAGTCTTGTACCACATAATCTTTGGTAAGTAAGAGTCACTTCGACGAATTAAGAATGAAGGCTCATGTCTTGGACATATGGATCCATAAGTCCATGTACGTTTAAAAGTAAGAGAACCTAAGATATATGTAATGAAATCATGTGAACCTAGGAGGTTTAAGTAAGTGGTGTGAAACATACAAAAATGCTAAGTGCATTTCCATATGACGAAATGAACATTCACGTAAGGGGAGTGCAGAATAATGTAAAGTCAAATCTCAACCATACTCCAAAAGAAAGTGTTAAGAATGAATTCATAGTTAATATGTAAAGAAAAGAATGACTTCATGACATTAGGCTAGTGCCAATGAGACAAGATGCATCTATGCCTAAAATAGATGCCACTAAATGAAATGACTAAGACAATATATTTATGTTAAACGATGAACAAGCAAAGAAAGAGTGGATAAATGAAGATAGGCTAGTACAAGTGAGACAAATTGTATGTACGTCTAGAATCAATGTCCCTCAATTTTGAACTCCAAGAGAGCATATGTATGTTATACGATGAACAAATAATTAAAGGGGAGTAAGGATGAAACGAAAAGATATTAAGAAAGAACAGGGTGGAACTATAATATGAGGCTAGTGCAGGTGACACAAGATGTACCTACGCCAATATAAGGTTACCAAAAGTAATCACCTCAAAAAGTGTTGAATATTAAGAGACAAATCTCAATCACAATCTATATGTAAGTGTAAGAACAATTCACGCTTAATACGTAATGATGAGATGAGAAATAATTTAATGAGCTATGATGCCTCATGCTAGTAGCCAGCTTCTATGATGTATGAGATGAATGTAATTGAACTTTATACTAAGCACCGATAGGCTAGTTATGAGTTATAATTTCTTCATTCAGGAAGGTAGAGGTTTGTGTAATTCTCATGATATGAGATTATCGATCCAGATGGGTATGGTTATCCTTATAACTCCTAGTCTTTGAACCTATACTGCCAATACAGGGTTGTAGCAGGGTTCAATCCCTAAATATGCTAGTATGTTTTGGTTCACTTTGGTCGGTGATTCAACCTCTTTTCGGTGTGGGGATTACACACTGGATTTCATGATGCTCACATAATACCAAAGGTGTTATAATAGGATAATCCAGAGGTGAACTAGACTTATGTAATAACACTAGGTTATTCTTGGTCATTGCACAATGAACCCAATATAAGTCTTTAACTACATCCTAGGTATGACTTGTGGCTGCACTAGTATAAGAAAGAATGAAAATGAAGTATGTATGAATGAATGAAGAAGACTCTATGTTGGTTAAAGAATTCTCCCTAGTATAGGTCCCATATGTTGAGCCCTCACTTTGGGAAGTCCTAATGTCAAGTCCATGATTCCAATGTCTCATGGAATATGAAATAATGATATGAACTATGTAATATGATATGTGTAATATGTTATGTGTTGTTTTCAAAATGATAATTATGATGATGCATGTAAATCTCATGGAATGACTTTCCTAATAAAAAATTGGCAAGTACACTGACTTGACTTTCCGTAATTCATATCGATAGGAAAGAGCTATACTCAATCATGCATGTCGTTGGTGTATCCTTCCATATACCCATACTTAGTAAAGGTGTGTACTAATCCCATAAAACTCTACATTTTTAGGTGCAAGCACAGGTGGACGTTAGAGGTTACAGGTCGACGATGAAGCCATCCGGATGTGGAGAATTCGTTCGGATTTGGTAGGACCTCATGCTTTCGAGGACGCTTGCACATTATATTCTATCTTAGATATGGGTTTGAGTTAGTGGAGTATGTTCCACTAGCGTTTCTTTCTCATCTTATTTCAGACATTGTATTGGTGCCATTTTGGCAAGTATACACTTAATGCAGTATGGAACTATTTCTTTCATTTGATGATCTTAATATTAGATGGTTTATTGTGAACGTATATGAGTTTGAGTAGAATGTATTATAAGAATTAAAAGTAACAAAAAGTTCAAATTTTCCGCTAAAATTAACCTAAATGAAGTAGCAATGACGTATGTAGGCTTGTCTGCGACCTTGAGAGGTCAACAACGCCGGTCTCATCTGGGGTCTTGACCCCGTTCATGATAGTTCTTAGGTCATAAATTGGTCTATAATGTGGTATTGAGGAATTTTCTAAGTGTTTAGGTGCATTGGAAGTCAAACGTCAAGGGACAACTAAGACGTTCGACGACTAAGTCATCTATGTGGCTCATATGTGGTTTTATGTGTTTATGTGTGCTTAATGATGTTATTACGTCCTTAAATGAGTTAATATGGTGTATATAGTCATTGTGTCAACTTTCGTGAAATTTGGAGGTCAAACGTCCAAGAACGTCCATGACTTTCAAAAGTTATTCCTTGAAACGACCTTGTGTGTCTAGGCATCTTTAGTCGAGTTTTACATGTTCATTTTGGGTGAAATTGATGTGAGAGATTATAAGCTTGTATAATATCATGTTTGAGTCCCCAAGCACCATCCGAGGGTCCTTGAGGAAGGACCCAAAGTTGGTTCCCAAGACTGCCCAATACAGCCTACCAACGGATAGAAATCGACGCTCAGTGGGGCATTCGACGACTCTTGGTGGTCTCTCATAGATTGGATTTTAGGAGTGGTGGAGAGGAATCCAAATTCTAGCCTATGTCATTAACCACGGACCAACAGGATTGTTCGTTGGTCTAGGGACGGGCCGTCGATTGGCAATCGTTGGTGGACTGCCTCCCAGAGTAGTTCACTGTTATGTTGAGGGGTGAAGTTGTAAATTCACCCCATGTCAAAAAAAAAGATAAATGGATGTTCATAAAGGGTATTTTGTATATTTTAAATATACTTATAGGAGTAAAATACTTAGAATATTTCATTCTTCAAAATCAAAACCCAAATTCCTTTAGAAATTTTCCTAGAACTACATTGGAGAAAAAACTCAAGTAAGGGATTGGATTGGAGAATTGAGTGGAAATTCTTCATCAAATTTTAGAATAAGCTTCATTGAGGTATTGCTTTTGATACTTGAAACTCTATTCATCAAGGAGCCTAACTTTCAAAGATGTTTTCTAATGTTTTCAAAGATGAATTGTCCAATTTCATGATCTATACATGTGTTCTTGAAATAAAGGTTTTTAAGTATTGAATATGGATTGAATTGTTATTATTTATATTATTTTAACTCAATTAAACTATTAACCCGTGAAATTGATGAACCCTAGTTTCTTACTAAGTTATGGGTAAGTAATATTGATCTAATGTTTATGAATTCTAGTATAGTTTTCAATGGGCTATTGATTGATGTAATAATTGTATTAAATTGATATCTAGGTTTTATTACATTAATTAATATATGATGAATTGACATAGTTTTATTTAGTATTGTTCTAATTGTATTGAATTATTGGTTATCACCATGGGTAAGGACCTTATGATATTGAATTGGATTGTTTAGCATTAGATTGGAGTGTTGAGGATGGAGTGGTGGTAATCTTCTCTAATTTAATTTATTTTATGATTATTAGACTTCAAATATGTTATTATTGGTATGGTCAACTTATGATGGCGGTGTTATGTGCTTTACTTGCAATTGATGTGGTCTTGTCGGTGCTACTTTATGTATTATAATGATCATGGCCTTGTATCAATTCCATGAAGTATTATGATGATTATTTGAAGTATGTAAAAATCTACTTACAAGATAAGTAATGTTAATATATATGTGTTCTTCTATTGATGTTAAGTAGATGATCATGTTAGACTATTAATATGGCCTTATGTGTTTAGTCTTAGGATTGATGCTTGGTTATTCCTACTTCACTATGTGAGTTTATTATCGTCATATTGATGATGATATGGTAGTATATAGTATGACTTAAAGATGATAATGGTTATTTCTATGTGATTCTAGAATGATTGTAATATGGGTTAAGGTGAAGTATGTTTTGTCTTGTCTTGGTTGTTTTGTGTCCCTTACTTTGTGCATGAATGAATGTGAAAATGAGATGTCTTGACGTAGGATGCTAAAGTCTCTTAGTCTTGAATGGATGAATGACATGTGACCTTAAATGATGTTAAGAGAATTCTTTATGTTTAACCTTGAACCTAGTGGTAAGGTTATGAATGTTGAAGTCGAAAGACGTAATGGGATCCTTAAGGTAAAGGAATGATAGACTTAAGGTTGATTGGATGGAACCGCATCATATTAATCCTTAGGAAAGTCATCATAAGTTTTTTGTCGCCATTATAAGGTAGCCCTAGTGGACCATTGATTGGTAGGGTAAATGTTCTTGGGTTATGAACTTGATATGGAACCCCTTTATGTGAACCATAAGTCTAAATTACTCTATGAGAACAAAGGTAAGCACCGAGTGTGTACGGTACGGGAAGTAGTTCTAGTTAAAGAATGAGACTAGAGTACAAAGGATTCCTTTCATGTTCCTTAACCATGTGTCTACATTTGATGTGTCTAAGTTCTACCATTTGCAAGTAGAACACCCTCATCAAAGTTTGTTGGAGTTTTGGATTCCACGTCTTGTATCATGGTCTATGTCTCTTATTGCCTATTCTCATTATATGGGATACCTACTAGCATTAGAGAAGTTCTATGAGGTTTAGGTGGTGGTATGGGACAATATCCAAACATTGCACAAGGCTTTAAAGGTGTTAGTTGGAATTCATAGGTCATGTCCAAGACAATTACTTGAATGTCTTTATGTGATGAATGAGTTCCTAAATGAAGTAATGATTGTAATGACTTAAGTTAAGAAAGTATGTTAAACGAATAAGTACTTATCTAGAGTAGTTAAGGGTTGTATAGTCAACGTGTGAAGGGAGCATAGGAATGGTCACTTTGTATTTTACATAGATAAGTCTTAAGGATGACTCTAGTTAGGGAAAATTGTTGAATATGTATACATGAGCTAAACTTAGGAAGTATTAAGGATTATAGGTAGTATTGAAGAGGTCAATCATGGATGTTGTCTTCTTCATTTATCTAAGTAAGCCTTTTGATAGCCTTTGATAAAAGAATGTCATATTATCTTTTTATTGATGTGTTAAACGAGAATGATTATATTATATTTAGTCTATAGGATTTCTTAAGTGTGTGTAAAAGGTATTTTATGGGCGGTAACTTCACAACTCACTCAAGTGAGACTTAGAATCACCTTCGGTAGAAGAATCTCATGTTGACGTTTATGGTGTCTTGTAAGTGCGTATGTGTCCTATTATAAATAGTCTTGAGGATCATTTTGGCATGCTTACAGAGGGTGTATGGATGGTCTCTCTTTTTGTAGCTTAATTGAGTCTTAGGATAGCTCTTACTGGGGGAATTATATGCTAAAAGGTGATTAAGATGAAGTGAAGAGGTTTCACTGTAACAGTGAATAACTTAACTGTATAGTGAATTAAGTTCACTGTAAGATTGCTCTTAAAAATGCTATAACTAGACTAAGAGATCTCTTATGTGTTTCTTAGTTGATAAATGTCGTTCTTATGATTATGATATGATTTTTACATGAAAATATGCATATTTCCAATAATTGTCCGTTTTCAAGATTTTCATGCATTATGTCATATTTAGTACTTGTGGTTGTACTAATCCATGCTTTTATCTATATCTATAGTTGTTGGTAGGTGAGGAGCATTTGGGAAACAAGACTCCGATCGTAGCATCATTCAAGTGAACTTGAAGTATGTGCCTATTTTATTCGAGTGCATATATACATGTCTTTTATATTTACATTTTCAAAGTATTGTAATAGAACAAGTATTTTTATATTCTATATTTTGAAGTGTGGGTCATGTCCCAATAGTATTCTTGTTTCTTAAGTTTTCCTATGATTTCTAATGAAAGATGTTATTGTTTCATATTTTATTGAAAAATATTTTTTAAAAAAGTTTTTATATTTTTTGAGACTTTGTTTAGAGTTGCCACTTAATTATTATAGAATAATTAAGAAAACTTGGTTTTCAAATGACTTAAACAGTAGACAAAAAGTAGAACAATTCCTATAATGCTTTGTTACCTCTTGTGGATTATATTTGGACGTCAACACACAAATCTTAATGAGCCTAGTCCACATTTTTCTCTTATAGAAGGAGATAGGTAACCTAGGAACTTATACCAATTTGTCATGGCCCAACAAACTGTATCGTTGGGAACCCACTCTAAAACCTAAGTATGAGAACCCTCCTTTTCCAATAGTAAAAACTTGCGGAAATTTGAAGAAAATAGAGGTAAATATAATACTATGATCTTATAAATAAAACTTTTAGAAACACTTTTGGTTTAATTTGTAATTTAATTTAAGCACCTCCCACGGATATAGTCTAAACAGGTACAAGATCTACTATGAGTACAACAAAACAAATAAATAAAAGACACAACTCACATCATGTTTAAGAAAGTATAGAAACTGCTAGAGATTTTCTTTGTCTTCACCTAATGAAACATCACCAATCCTCATCTAGACTATGTCGAAAAGACAAAGCAAGAGTAGTATCATTGCAAAACATACGTTCTAGTAGGAATCATAGGTCAACTTGACGCCCACCACATAACATAAGAAACCAACTAGTAAGATCATGAAATTAACCACTGTTTCTCCACCTCTTACCTCTTATTTTGATCATTTCAGCCAAGAACATGTCTTGGTTAAGTACGTAGAGAATTGGCCTTACAAAATTCTTCTTGAAGCGGCTTACACTTCACACTTACATAGGCAATTTATAAATGTTTTATCCCATAGATACACTAGTTAATATACCATGTGTCAAACTTAGAAACCATTAAGAATTCATTACTTATTTATTGTTGTTACTAAATATCGTCTTATCATAAGAATGGACTAGAAAATATATTTTTATAATATTGAATAGTCATTGATGACTTTGTTTGATCACCTTGAATCTAGATCTTGGGATCTCCAGTCTTCTAGGAAGAGTTACTGCCACAATAACTTGTTCTCGGCGATAAACCCATTCCCTTTGATAATTTATCAACTCCATTCGTAGTTAGACCTTTCGTAAGTGGATCTAACACATTATCCTCTAAGTTTACATAGTCAATTATGATAAATCCAATAGAGAGTAATTCTCAAATGATATTATGTCTATGTCATATATGAAGATGATTTCAGTCATACATTATACTTCATGCCCTACCTATTGCAAATTAACTCTCACAATGTATGCAAACTCGAGCTAAAGGTTCGGGCCAAAAAAAATTCAAGAAATTTTGGACTAAGTCAAATATTAACCAGCCTTGTCTAGAGTGATAAGCTAATATTTCACAGTAGAGCGAGTGACACATTTTTGTTTGAAAGATTTCAAAGAGATTTCGCCTCCAAAAGAGTAAATACAAATTCACTTGTGGATTTTACTTCATTTGACCCGGTGATTCAATTTACATCATTATATTCTTCAAATATTGTTGAATATATATTAGTTATAATGCAAACAATAGCTTTTAAGTATGTTTTAAGTACTCCAAAACTCTTTTCATTGTCATCTAACAAGTTTGATTGAGATTATTTGTGAACGGTTTCAGTTTACTTATAGAACATGTTATATCTAACCAGGCACACTTCATGAAATATATCGTACTTCACAATACTCTAGAATAATCCAATTGTGAGTACTTTTGCCTTAATTCTTTTCAATTACAAAGGTCACTTTTATTTGAGTCTTGATAATACTGAAATTCAAATACTTGAACTTGTCATGTACATTTAAAATAACATTGGTAACTTCAATGTCTTTCATATTGAAGTTACTTTCTAGCATATGCTCAGTTAAATTTGTGTCAGAAATATTTCTTTTAATGATCAACATGTCATTAACGTAAAAATAAACAATGACATTGTGATTCGAAGTGTCTTTAATGTAAAATATTTATTATATACATTAATCTTGAATTCATTTGCAAACATAGTTCACTCAAACTTGGCATGTCATTATTGTTTTTAGTCCATAAAATGACTTAACAAGTTTACATACCTACTTTTATTTACCAGGAACCACAAAGTAATCATGTTATTCCATGTTAATTTCTTCCTCAAATTATCCATTTAAAAAAATCTTTTAACATCCATTTATTGTCACGACCCAAACCGGGTTGCGACTGGCACCCACACTTACCCTCCTATGTGAGCGAACCAACCAATCTAACCTTAACATTTCAATATAATATCAACAGAAAGTAATGCGGAAGACTTAAACTCATTAAATAAAGACCAATTCATTATCTTCTAAAATTCAACATCTATTATTCCCCAAAATCTGGAAGTCATCATCACAAGAACATCTATGATCAAATGACTAAACTAAGAGTATTCTAAAAGCTAAAAATACATAAGAAGCTAGTCCATGCCGGAAGTTCAAGGCATCAAGACTTGAATAAGAAGATCCAGTCCAAGCTAGAAGCATTAGCTCACCCTGAATTTCTGATGTAGTAAGACTGGCTTGAATTACTGTTGAGTTGAAGACGATGGCACGTTTGCTGCACTCCACAAATAAACAAGAAGAAAACATAAAAGTAGGGGTCAGTACAAAACACGGGTACTGAGTAGATATCATCGGCCAACTCAAAATAGAAATCAATATATATACCAAGTAATATCATAAACTTAACTATGATACTCAACATGTAGCAACAACAAGCACTATATCATTAACAATTTCCATCAAGTTCACACATGAGGACTCAAGCCTCAACACCATACTCATTTGGGAATCATGTGCATTAGATTGAGTATATTAACATCTTTCAAGATTCATTATCTTTATTTCTCTTGTGTCGGTACGTGACACTCTGCTCCCTCATATTCATTAATCCTCTTGTATCGGTACGTGACACTCCGATTCCCTACTACTATGTGTCGGTACGTGACACTCCGATCCCCTACTACTATGTGTCGGAACGTGACACTCCGATCCCCTAAATCTACGTGTCGGTTCGTGACACCCGATCCCCTAAATCTACGTGTCGGTTTGTGACACCCGATCCCCTAAATCTACGTGTCGGTTCGTGACACCTGATCCCCTAAATCTACGTGTCAGTTCGTGACACCCGATCCCCTAAATCTCATTCTATCAACTCATCAAGCCTTCTCCTTTACCAAGGCATCATCACACTCATTACTTTAGTTCATCAAGCCTTCTCCCTTACCAAGGCATCATCATTAAAAAGAGATTAGGTTTTTATCAAGAATTAGGATTCAATGACTTCATCATGCTTAATATAATCACAATTATATAATCACGTTCATGCATGCATACAATTAAGCACATAGCAGGGTTTACAATACTATCAATACATATCATTCTTTATTAAGAGTTTACTATGAAAGTATGAAAACCATAACCTACCTCCACCGAAGAATTGCGATCAACAAGCTATCTTCTCAGAATCCTTGTTATCCTCTTCGTTTCTCTCTCTCTCTACTCGTTCTCTTTCTTTTTCTGTCTTTCTTTGTTCTTTCTTATTTTTTTTTATTCACACCCTCTTTCTTTTACCCTAATTAACATATAATTAAGGATAAAAGATGGCAGTAATACCCCACTAATTAACTTAAGGTTAACTCTTTTAACCCCCAAGTAATTAGACTTATTAACATTAACCCACTAACTTTATAATTAAGGTAGGAATAGTCAAATACGTCCCTTAAAACGTATAAAGAAATCCGACCCGGACTGGGATTGCGCAACCTGTGACAGGCCGTCGTGCCTGTGAAGTGCCGTCGTGCCTGCGACGGTCCGTCCTGCAGGTCGTCGCAAAGTTCAGAGACCCAAATTTCCACCAAGGGTCTGTGACGGTCCGTCACACCTGTGACGGTCCGTCCTGCCATTTCGTTACGAAGTTCAGAGAGTCGATTTTCAGTACCCAATTTTCAGTTTTTCTAAGTGTTTTGAAACGAGGCCCTGCGACGGTCCATCGTGCCCATGACGGTCCGTCGTTGGGTCCGTCGCCTCAGCCTGTTTTTCCAGAAATAAAATCTGCTGCTCAAAACGACTAAACATGTCGTTACAATAGATACCAATTTACCCATCGTTCATCCCCGAACGATCACAAGAAGGAAAACAAGGGCGAAAAGAAGTACCTGAATCTGTAAACAGATGTGGGTATTTTTCTCGCATATCCGCCTCCTTCTCCCAAGTGGCTTCTTCAACGGGTCGATTCTTCCATTGAACTTTGATGGATGCAATCTCCCTTGATCTCAACTTGCGAATTTCTCTATCTAGAATGGCAACAGGTTCCTCTTCATAAGACAAGTTCTCATCAAGCAAAACTGAATCCCAACAGATAATGTAGTTTCCATCCCCATGGTATCTTTTCAACATCGACACATGGAATACCGGATGTACTCCGGACAGCCCTGGAGGCAAGGCTAACTCATAAGCCACCTCTCCTACTCGCTTAAGTACTTCAAATGGTCCAATGTACCTTGGACTTAGTTTACCCCTTTTACCATACCGCATCACCCCTTTCATGGGCGAAACCTTCAGCAAGACTCGTTCTCCCTCCATGAACTCTAAGTCTCTAACCTTTCGATCTGCATATTCTTTTTGTCTACTTTGCACCGCTAGAAGCTTTTCTTGAATAGACTTCATTTCCTCTATCGAATCCCTCAAAATGTCAGTACCCCAAGGCCTAACCTCAAATGCATCAAACCAACCAATGGGAGACCTACATCTCCTACCATACAATGCTTCAAATGGAGACATATCAATGCTTGAGTGATAGTTATTATTGTATGAAAACTCCGCTAAGGGTAAGAAGCTATCCCAATGGCCGCCAAACTCTTTCACACATGCACGAAGCATATCTTCCAACACTTGAATCGTTCTCTCAGACTGACCATCGGTCTGAGGATGGAACGCAGTACTGAGGTCCAGCCTAGTACCCAATTCCGCATGCAATGTTTTCCAAAACTTAGAAGTAAACTGCGTACCTCTATCTGATATGATGGATAGTGGAACCCCATGCAATCGCACCACTTCCGAGATGTAAAGTTTGGCTAACTTCTCTGCATTATAAGTCACCTTGACCGGAATGAAGTGAGCAGACTTAGTTAACCTATCAACAATTACCCAAATAGAATCAAACTTTCCCAATGTCTTGGGAAGACCGACCACAAAGTCCATTGCAATTCTCTCCCACTTCCATTCAGGGATGGGCATTCTCTGAAGTGTTCCTCCGGGCCTCTGGTGTTCATACTTTACTTGTTGACAGTTTGGACATTTGGCAATAAAATCAACAATATCACGCTTCATTCTACCCCACCAAAAGTGTTGCTTTAGGTCACGGTACATCTTGGTTGCACCCAGATGTATCGAATACTTTGAACTATGAGCCTCTGTCAGAATAGTGTTAATCAAATCATCAACTCGGGGTACACATACCCTTCCCTTGATTCTCAAAACACATTCCTCATCGATTTGTGCTTCCTTAGCCTCTCCTTTCAACACTTTATCTCGGATCCGGATCAATTTTTCATCATTAAACTGTTTTCCCTTAATCTTGTCAAGAAAAGAAGATCTTGACTCCACACTAGCCAACAATCCTCCCTTCTCATTTACCTCTAACCTCATCAAGTCGTTAGGCAGAGTCTGAACCTCTCTAGCCAATGGACGTCTAGAAACTTGCAAGTGAGCTAGACTTCCCATGCTTCCCGCTTTTCTACTTAAAGCATCTGCCACAACATTCGCTTTTCCCGGATGATACAAGATAGTGATATCGTAGTCCTTTAGTAACTCCATCCATCTCCTCTGTCTTAAGTTCAAATCTTTCTGAGTAAAGACATACTGAAGGCTACGATGATCCGTGTAGACCTCACACTTAATCCCATATAAATAGTGTCTCCATTGCTTTAATGCAAACACTACCGCAGCCAATTCCAAATCGTGGGTCGGATAGTTACGTTCATGCACCTTTAATTGCCTTGAAGCATAAGCAATCACACTCTTCTCTTGCATTAGTACTGCACCCAAACCAGAATAGGATGCATCACAATAAACAATGAAGTTCTTACCCTCTACTGGCAAGGTAAGGATAGGTGCGGTAGTCAACAAGGTCTTGAGCTTCTGAAAGATTTCCTCACATTCGTCCGACCATACAAATGGAACATTTTGCTTAGTCAAGTTCGTCAATTGGGAAGCAATAGAAGAGAATACCTTGACAAATCGACGGTAGTAGCTAGCTAACCCAACAAAGCTCCTTATTTCTGACACATTAGTAGGTCTTACCCAATTCTTCACTGTCTCAATCTTAGAAAGATCCACCATCACTCCCTCCTTAGAAACCACGTGCCCCAAGAAGGACACTGCATCTAGCCAAAACTCACACTTAGAGAACTTGGCATAAAGCTTTTTCTCCCTCAACATTTCCAATACCATTCTCAAATGCTCTTCATGTTCCTTCTTGCTCTTTGAGTATAACAATATATCATCAATAAATACGATCACGAAGAGGTCCAAATATGGCTTAAAAATCCCGTTCATCAAGCTCATGAACGCAGCAGGGGCATTCGTAAGACCAAAAGACATCACCACAAATTCGTAATGTCCATACCTCGTTTGAAAAGCAGTCTTTGGAACATCCGTTGCCCGTATTTTCAATTGATGATAACCAGATCTCAAGTCAATCTTAGAGAAGACACAAGCACCTTGTAATTGATCGAACAAGTCATCAATGCGAGGAAGAGGATACTTGTTCTTAATAGTTACCTTATTCAGTTGTCTGTAGTCTATGCACATCCGAAAACTCCCATCCTTCTTCTTCACAAACAAAACCGGACCACCCCAAGGAGATGCACTTGGTCTAATGAAGCCTTTGCTCAACAACTCTTGAAGTTGGGCCTTTAACTCCCTTAACTCTGCGGGAGCCATTCTATAAGGGGGTATAGAAATGGGGCGTGTGCCCGGTTCAAGATCGATGCAGAAGTCAATATCTCTATCTGGTGGCATACCAGGAAGATCTGCAGGGAACACATCCAAAAACTCGCGGACTACCGAAACCGACTCAATCAAAGGTACTTGGGTAGTGTCATCCTTGAGATGTGCCAAGAAAGCTAAACACCCTTTACTAACCATTTTCTTAGCACGAAGAAAGGAGATGATACGCACCGGATTGGAAGTGTAGTCACCCTCCCACACTAACGGATTTGTCTCAGGCTTGGCTAACGTCACCGTTTTAGCATTACAATCCAAGATCACAAATTGCGGAGAAAGCCAAGTCATACCCAGAATTACATCAAAATCATCCATTTCTACGATAACCAAATCTACATAAGTGTTGCTCCCCACAAAGCTCACCAAACAAGACCTATATACCTTTTCAACTACCACAGACTCACCCACCGGAGTAGAAACATGAATAGGCATATCAAGTAATTCACAATGTAAATTTAGACCATTAGCAAATGAGGAAGATACATAAGAAAATGTGGATCCAGGATCAAACAATACAGAAGCCATGCAATCACAAACCAGAAGATTACATGTGATGACAGCATCAGATGCCTCCGCTTCAGACCGCCCAGGGAAAGTGTAACAATGGGCCCTATCGTTTGTCTGTCCATTGCCCCTACCATGTTGTGATGTAGTGGTTCCAGTTTGCCCATCACCTTGGCCATTTTGGTGACCACCATTACCTCGACCACCACGTCCTCCAGAATAACGGCCTCTACCCTGACCACCTCTACCTCTAGCCATTGGGGGTCTATAACTCTGTTTTGGACAATTCCTCCTAATATGTCCAGTCTCCCCACATCCATAACACTCTCTCGATTCAAGCATAGGTCTCTCAGAGAAGTGTTGACCAGTCTGAGGTGGACCCCCAACTACAGTCTGTAGTGAAGACTGAATGGGTCGAACTAAGTAACCTCCGGAACCTTGTCCTCTAGAGTAAGAACCATTAAACTCACCTCCCTTTCGAAACCTTTTTGATGTCGATGTCATGGTGAAGTCATCTGGCTTCACTCCTTCCACCTCTATCACGAAGTCTACCACTTCTTGGAAGGATTTTGCCATAGCCTCTACCTGTAAGGCTGAAATCCGCAACTCTGACCTCAACCCCTTCACAAAACGACGAATCCGCTCTTGTGGACTGAAACAAAGTTGAGTGGCATACCGGGATAATGCAAGAAACTTAGCCTCATATGCATTGACCGACATCCTACCTTGCTCTAGGCTCAAGAACTCATCCCTTTTCCTATCCCTCAAAGTTCGGGGGATATACTTCTCCATAAACAAGCTAGAGAATGAGGCCCAAGTCATAGGTGGTGCCTCTGTTGGTTGACACTCAATATGTGACCGCCACCACATTTTGGCATTCCCTTGAAACTGATAACTCACGAACTCAACACCAAACCGTTCTACTATACCCATCTTGTGTAGTAGCTCATGACAGTCAACCAGAAAATCGTAAGCATCCTCAGATTCCGCACCCTTGAAGACTGGAGGTTTCAATTTCAAGAACTTACTGAAAAGTTCATGCTGATCATTTGTCATTATAGGCCCAGTAGTCAGACGTGGAAACGTGCCTATGTCCAATGAGGCATCCATATGAGGAGCCATAGGGGCTGCATGTTGTACCTCTGAAACTGGAGGTGTTGGTGCAGAAAACACTGGAGGTGCCTGACCCTGATCGGACAACCCACTAAGATAAGCGAGCACCTGATTTATCATCTCTGGGGTAGGCTGGGGTGGCAATCCCTCATTCTGCACTTGTTCATTTTCCCCATCCTCCCCTTCTCTTATTACCTCCTCAGTCGCTGGAGGAGTCACTGCCCTAGTATCAGATGGACTAGGTGCTCGTCCTCTTCCCCTAGAGGACGTCCTCCCACGACCTCTACCATGGCCTCTTGCCGCTGCTCTTCCTCGAGCTACAGCCCCATTGGCTGGCTCAGACGCACCCTGTCCCGCCGGTGCTGATTTTGGTGCTGGCGTAGTCATTGCTCTAGTTCTAACCATCTGCGAAATAGAGTGAAGATGGTCAGATACCAATTTGTATCACCTAGATACCAATTGGACCCAAGTAGTAGCACGAAAGAAAGAATGAAAGAGTGAAATTTTCCTAAAGTCTTATAGCCTCTCAAGGAAAAGTAAAGGAGTCCCCCTACCGTTCCTTAAGACTCTACTAGACCTGTTCTTGTGTGATGAGACCAACGAACCTAATGCTCTGATACCAAGTTTGTCACGACCCAAACCGGGTTGCGACTGGCACCCACACTTACCCTCCTATGTGAGCGAACCAACCAATCTCACCTTAACATTTCAATATAATATCAACAGAAAGTAATGCGGAAGACTTAAACTCATTAAATAAAGACCAATTCATTAACTTCTAAAATTCAACATCTATTATTCCCCAAAATCTGGAAGTCATCATCACAAGAACATCTATGATCAAATGACTAAACTAAGAGTATTCTAAAAGCTAAAAATACATAAGAAGTTAGTCCATGCCGGAAGTTCAAGGCATCAAGACTTGAAGAAGAAGATCCAGTCCAAGCTAGAAGCATTAGCTCACCCTGAATTTCTGATGTAGTAAGACTGGCTTGAATTACTGTTGAGTTGAAGACGATGGCACGTTTGCTGCACTCCACAAATAAACAAGAAGAAAACATAAAAGTAGGGGTCAGTACAAAACACGGGTACTGAGTAGATATCATCGGCCAACTCAAAATAGAAATCAATATATATACCAAGTAATATCATAAACTCAACTATGATACTCAACATGTAGCAACAAGCACTATATCATTAACAATTTCCGTCAAGTTCACACATGAGGACTCAAGCCTCAACACCATACTCATTTGGGAATCATGTGCATTAGATTGAGTATATTAACATCTTTCAAGATTCATTATCTTTATTTCTCTTGTGTCGGTACGTGACACTCCGCTCCCTCATATTCATTAATCCTCTTGTGTCGGTACGTGACACTCCGATCCCCTACTACTATGTGTCGGTACGTGACACTCCGATCCCCTACTACTATATGTCGGAACGTGACACTCCGATCCCCTAAATCTACGTGTCGGTTCGTGACACCCGATCCCCTAAAGCTACGTGTCGGTTCGTGAAACCCGATCTCCTAAATCTACGTGTCGGTTTGTGACACCCGATCCCCTAAATCTACTTGTCGGTTCGTGACACCCGATCCCCTAAATCTACGTGTCGGTTCGTGACACCCGATCCCCTAAATCTACGTGTCGGTTCGTGACACCCGATCCCCTAAATCTCATTCTATCAACTCATCAAGCCTTCTCCTTTACCAAGGCATCATCACTCTCATTACTTTAGTTCATCAAGCCTTCTCCCTTACCAAGGCATCATCATTAAAAAGAGATTAGGTTTTTATCAAGAATTGGGATTCAATGACTTCATCAAGCTTAATATAATCACAATTATATAATCACGTTCATGTATGCATACAATTAAGCACATAGCAGGGTTTACAATACTATCAATACATATCATTCTCTATTAAGAGTTTACTATGAAAGCATGAAAACCATAACCTACCTCCACCGAAGAATTGCGATCAACAAGCTATCTTCTCAGAGTCCTTGCTATCCTCTTCGTTTCTCTCTCTCTCTACTCGTTCTCTTTCTTTTTCTGTCTTTCTTTGTTCTTTCTTTTTTTTTATTCACACCCTCTTTATTTTACCCTAATTAACATATAATTAAGGATAAAAGATGGCAGTAATACCCTACTAATTAACTTAAGGTTAACTCTTTTAACCCCCAAGTAATTAGACTTATTAACATTAACCAACTAACTTTATAATTAAGGCAGGAATAGTCAAAAACGTCCCTTAAAACATATAAAGAAATCCGACCTGGACTGGGATTGCGCAACCTGTGACGGGCCGTCGTGCCTGCGACGGTCCGTCCTGCAGGTCGTCGCAAAGTTCAGAGACCCAAATTTCCACCAAGGGTCTGTGACGGTCCGTCACACCTGTGACGGTCCGTCACACCTGTGACGGTCCGTCCTGCCATTTCGTTACGAAGTTCAGAGAGTCGCTTTTCAGTACCCAATTTTCAGTTTTTCTAAGTGTTTTGAAACGAGGCCCTGCGACGGTCCGTCGTGCCCATGACGGTCCGTCGTTGGGTCTGTCGCCTCAGCCTGTTTTTCCAGAAATAAAATTTGCTGCTCAAAACGACTAAATAGGTCGTTACATTTATACAAATTTGAAGTCATATACCTCAAGTAGTGCCAATTAGCATCTTAATTGCTTAAATCCTAGTGAGTTCATATCATGTGTCAGAATCAAGGTTTTATTATTGTGTAATGCCTATGACAAAATGTCTTGCTTTGTATTTGTCAATAGTTTCATCAACTTTCTTTTCCTTCTGTAGATCCACGATGAATCCAAAAATATTTTTCGTGGAGGAAGATAAGTTAACTCTCAAGTACGGTTGCTCAACATTGAATCTGTCTAACTATTAACATTGTTTTTTTCAAAAAGAATGATTCCACAGAGGGCAGATTTTATTCATAAACTTATTTTAAGGAAGAAATGTTACAAAATCAAACTCAAAGAAAATAATTTATCCATTGACATTTACTACACCTTTGAATCTCTTTATTAAGTAGATTCTCCTTTTATTCTTTCCAAGATCATTTACACCCTTCACTGAACTATTCAATAGTTCGGAAATATGACCCACCAATTAACATGTTTTACTATTTGTAGCATATCCAATGAACAAACAATTCACAGTATTAGGTCCTATTTTGACATGTTTGGAAATAGTTCCCTCAATTCCATTTCTCATATAAAATATATTGTATTGAAAATTGTTAGATCACTATGTTTCAAGAGTCATTGCTTGTATATACTTGAAGGGGCAATAAACAGTTCTCTATAGGGATACAACAAAACCTGAACAAACAAAATATTTTGTTTCTTCCTTTCTTAAAAAACAAATGTTTTTTAAACTTTTTTCTCCCTTTACCAATAAATAAAATTTTGTTCCCCTCTTTCTGAACATACAAACTTTTTGTTTTCTATTTCTATAATGATAGCACACCCACAAATTTTTTGGCAAACCTGACCTTATAACTACGAAATTCAACATTTCCTTCAATGTCTTGTTTTTTCTGTCAAAAACTTCATTGGATTGAGGTCAGTATGTGTAATAATTTGATGGATGATTTCATCTTCCAAATATATTTCTGCAAAAGAAGATTCATATTCTTCAGGTCTACCACTACTAATCATGAAAAATCATATCCAACTAATTTTTAACTTCAGTTTTATATTTCCTATATGTTTGTATTGTTCATTCTTCCTATTCAGCAAATAGACATAACAATATCTAGTTCAATTGTTTATAAAACTTATGAAACAATTAGAGATGGTGTTGGCTTCATATCAAAAGTATCTGTGTAAATCTATTTAATTCAAGTATGTAAGAACAATCAAAAAAATAGATTTAAAAAGACCTTCCGTGAGGTAACTTTTCCTACAAATATTTTATTCTTTACGTTAGCAACTTTGTCAAATACAGATATTGTTTTAGAATCAACACCTTGTTAAATTTCCTTTGTAGTACTTTTTATAACATTTAATTTGTTATATAGATACTAATGATCATAGTGTGTTCAGCCCACTAGGGGCAATATGACCGAAATATTTGTTTTACAATATAAACATATCATGTAACTTTTCACCAATTGTCACGTCTTTACAAAATAGACATTATTTCATGAAAAATAACAGTATTATATTTGACTTTTTCATCAAAGAACATAATTCTTTTAAACGAGTAATATAATTTTGTAGTTTTATACTAGTTATATCATATACTAGTAAAGAGATACTCAACGACCACTATATCAAATATACTCCAAAAATTTTATGGGTCTAACTTAATACAAGAATATCATTAAAATTCATACCTTTTACTTCTGAATTTAAATTAGATATTATATCAAATTTTTTCTTTATCACAACTGAAAACCCCCTACATTTAAAATATGCTCTCAAAAATATATTTCAAGTATTTGAAATTATTTTTTCACATAGTTTTCCCCATGCTTTCAAATTGAATACCATCAAAATATAAATTGGTAACACAATCATCTTTTGGATATTCAATGCATAGAAACACCCATTGCACGAACAAAATTTACTAATTAAATATCACTAGTGTGTTTTTCCTCTCTATTATAATTAGACAGACCACTTAGTATTTAGAATACTAACAATGAAGATTCAATCTTTATTAAACTTGTTTCTAGTTTAACGATGAAGTTTTAATATTTTGATAATCTTTAACCGAATGAACCTTGAATCCTTATGAAATTTCTATACTCTTTGAATCAGTTTCACATTCAAACAGTGTAGTGAACTAAAAAGGTTTTAATCATTATAAACCTCAAATACAACATTGTTTCTATAAAACGATGGTTTTTTTATATTTTTCAAATCATTTAAACTTAATATCCTAAAGAAGATTTTGTAATCGAGTCAAAACGTTCACTCAAACAAAGTATTTAACAAATTGGTGAAGTCTCGATATTCTTCAAATCAATGCACAATTCGATTTGATCATGAAGTACGTATATTCTTCAAACCAAAGGAGTAAAAAATAAGAGAATGTTAGTCGCCAAAAGTGAGACAATCAAATTTCACATGGAGTAGAAAACTGCAAAAGTTTTTTCCTCCTCTAAACAGAATAAATATGAATAGCAATATAAAAGTATTTTGAGATTATCACATAATCACCATCTATTCTAAAATTTATGAAATAAATTTCACAAATTATAAAGGATAGAAAAAAATCAAGGAAAATAAAGATAAAATATGATTTTTACCCCCATTGAATCATATTCTATTTGTCAGCAATGATTTCATGCAAGTCACTTCTTGTTAATTATTTTTCTTCTTTCCAAGTTTTCAGCATATTTCAATTTCCCTAAGAAGACATTGAACTTCAACAAGAAACTAAAATCATGTTCAAATATTATTAGTAGACGACATATGTTCATTTACTTCTTCTAATGGTTATATAAAAGAAAGAATGTAGAAAAAATTTAAGTCCATATTTTAACCTTTATGCACAAATTAACTTTTCTTTTTTAAAAAAAAAACTAAGGGTGAAGTGCTTCAATTCACTTGGGAAGAAAATAAAATAATCTTACCCATCCAAGAAAGACATACTACAGAAAATATAGTCTAACATATTAAAGTAATACTAATTCATCTCAAATCTCTTTTATCATATGATAAAATAATTCTCTTTAATTTTTATTTTCAACAAAATGAACACATAAAATAAAAGTAATTTCCTCACCACAGGAAACACCATCAATAATAAATATCTTAAGCTTGTTATATTGTGTATGCATCTTCGAAAACCAGATATAATAAAATATGAAAAGAAAAAAAACAAAGAACTATGAGTCAACAGAATCCACTATGCTTCCTTAAAAAATTTAATCCCCTCAAGTACCTGATATTGTAGTTTAATTCCACCCAATTAAAAACAGATTAACCATTAAAGAAGAGTCGTATCTCAAACTTCGATAATTTTAACGAACCTAAAATGACACCAACAAATCACTCACACTGATATAATCGATCAATTTTATTTTGTAAGAAATGTATGTAAAATAAGGGAGAATTTGATTAAAAAATATTAGAGAAAACCTCTATATATAGCCAACAAAGGGTAAAGTAAAGGTCACAACTATTTTGAAAGAAACAACCTTTTAGAAAGGTCACAACACTTTGGAAAAGGCATAACCTTTCAAACGGTCAAAACACATTAGAAGGGACACAACCTTTCGACATACTCACAACCTTTTGACATAGTCACGACCCTTCATTTCTTGTTTACACTTTTAAAACTCAACATATCACACATTAGGTCACATTTTATTTTCAATAATTTCAATTGTATTTGTTAATAAGTCATACATTCAAAGTGGAATGGAAATTTGGACTCCTTATATGGACTTGGAAACACCTCCCTTCATGAACTAGCTTTTAAGGTTGAGGTAAACTCAGGTGTCAGATCTTTATTTTTATTAGAGTTAGATTTATTAAGTTTGTTGTTAGCCAGTTTTGGGTCCCCATTTATAACGGTTCACTCTCTATTTGAGATCTCAGCGTACATGGAAATGTTAAGAAATCCCACATCGAAAGAAGGATAAGAAATCGGACTCTTTATATGAAAATGGATAAATCACCGCTCATGAGGTGGGGTTGATTTGAGTCTAGGTGTCATATATTTACCTTAATTACCATTCATTTGATGAACTTTTTAGCCATGAAATCATAAAACAATACTATCATTAGAAAAGGCAATAGTTTCTTTTCTTATATAACAAGATTGTGTTTCTCGGTTGATTACGTCGGGACATTTCTCACTAAGTGATTTATATGAATCATTAATTTTACTTTTATGAAGTTTCTCCCTAATTCATATAAATATGTATTGTGAAAAAATTGTTATAATTTTAAGTAAAATAACTTGACCAATTGCTATTTTTATCAAAGGCTATGATCGATGACATCATCAAAGATACAACTTCTAGTGAAAGTGTTGACGATCATACCGTAGTATAGTAATCAAACCAAGGGTTGGGGTCCTTTCCGCAAGGAGTGGTTTTGAGAAACAATATAAAAGTAAAATCAAGTTCTAACTAGCCATAGCTAAAGAAGTCATTGAATAAAAACATATTAAATAAAAATGGTGATGTGAGCGTGAACCATTTCATCACAAAAAGTAAGTCAGAAACAGCGAAATCAACAAAGAGTTCTATATCAAGGAGAGGGGGAATTCATGGGACTTGATAGGAATACAACATAAACGAGATTACTACATACATGTTTTTCATAAAAAATTCTTAGAGTAAATGCGACTAGGCAATACTTTAAGGGGGATAAGATTTATCTCGAGCAACTTACCCCATCTCAAATGGGTTCCTCTTGGACACCCACTTGCCGCATTAAGAACAACCTTCGTCTTAACCCACTCACTCTCTCGAGCTGAGTGTTTGGTGTGAGAATAGGGTTCACTTTCTCTAGTTGAACCTCATGACGACCCACTCCCACCGGCCATCAATTTAGTAGTCCTACTTTCTCGACCTCTCAGTCAAGCACGCCGAAACACATATGTGAGATTATATTTACAACTACAGAATCATTATATTCATCCACAGTTACTAAATCAAATAACAATAAAACTACAAATAAACTATCAACAAGGAATTCCCAACATCTAATTTAACCCATATTAACAAAATTACACCCCAAGAATTGGGGTTTTATCTAGACATGAACAAGTGACAAAAATTTATACCAAAATGATCTTGAATTCAAATGGTTACGAAGATTTAAGTCTTGTTACAGGTCAAGAATGAAGAAGCAAAGAGACTCAAGACCAAATCCTTGGAGATGAAACCCTTTTGATCTTCATGTTATTCTCCAACAACCATCTCAAACTTAGAGCTCAAAAATTGAAAAATATTGATATAAGTCTATTAAATATCGATACTAAGATAAAACACTAAATAGTATTTATATTTTTCAAAGATTAGTGCTGCAGCGGATAACTCAGCGCAATTAGTTAGAATCACCGATCAAGTCGGGATTTACCCTTGCACAACTTCATCACTGTCTTGCACTTATTCAAAGCATCCTCACGTTCTGGATTACTATATGATAAGAACTACTTCACAGAACTATTCAGTAATGCACAGACTGCTTTTTTTCACCATCAATTGATCCTTTCCTGCATTGCTCAACACACTAGAATAAAAGGCGATCTTTAGACCTTTCAACTATTCCCCAAATGGACTCGGCGATCCTCAGTCCTTCATTTCTTCATTATTTTCATCCTTTTTGCTCTTTTTTTCCAAGTAGTGTCCGCCTCAAACTCAAAATACTTGAAACTCAAGGTTATTCATCAGTAATTGAGACAAAACCGGTATTTAGGGACACTATTTCTATCAAAATATAGTCCTAAATGAGTCCAATCTGTAGACTCATCAACACCACTAAATTAAAATTTTGTTTGTCCTCAAGTAAAACTCAAGTTCAGCATTTCAAAAAAAAAGTGTCTCAAACAATGTTACACAAGATTCATTAATAAATGTACACAACAAAACTCGATTTATCTATGAAAGGATGAATTATGTACCCAAATATTCAAGTTATGACAATCCATTACCAAGCATTCTCAAGCTCGCAATACTTATTTCAGATGCAAGTTCAAGATAAATAAATACATTCAAATTCCTTCACACAAATGATGATTCCATTCTCACACACATTATATATAATCATTTACGATTTTTGAATGAGATACAACAATCAGACTCACAAAGAACAACACAATGCATGGTTTCACACATATATTTTTCCTTATTTTCCTATTAACATTTTTTTTAGCTTTCTCATGTTCAAAAAGGTCTTTTTAAGGCTTCAAATGAATTGCACAGTAACCTGACAGTAATCAGCCACAAATATCAGTAGTAAAGACAATGAGCCATGAATAACAACATTCCAATCGAGCAATAACAAAGGCATGATAAATCCAACAGAGGCAGATTCATCACCATATTACTAAAAATCGAAATGATATGCAAAACAAAGGAAGATGTATTACCTTTTTTGAGCAGCGACTAGGACGAGACGAGCGAAGCAGCAACTTCACCACCATCGTGCACTTCGAAAGAAAATTGACAGAAATATGCTAAGCAAACGAAGTTCTGATCGAATAGGTGTCCTCCTCTAATATTTGAATGTTATCTTTACTGTAACTATATTTCTATATAAATGACTCCTCTCTATTCCTATATGAATAAACAACTTAGTTTGGAATTTTCCCAACTCCCAAATCATGAAGAAAAAAAGGAGCTTATAAAGCAGGAAATTAGGGTTGACTTTTTTTAGGGGGAAAAGGGACAAAATCAAATTCGAAATACAATATAATCTGGGGACCAGGCTGCCAGCTTGAATTTATGTATGAATTGTCAACGGAAAAAAGAAGGGAGTTGTCTGATTCATAAAGCAAGGACGATTCTCGCGTGTGATTGCTCCACCTAGACTAACCGACAATATGATGTACAGAGATGATGAGGAGAGAGGAGAGAACGACGCGCTGGACTAGATTCTGGCAAAAATCACGTTTCTGGATTTTTCGAGTCTGGATTCATGCGGAGAAGAAGATGATGGCGCAGGGGTCGGGTCACGATTTTTCTATCTGGATTTTGCTTCGTTTCTGGGTTGATTTTGTAATTTGTCTCTTATTTTGTCGAAGAATCTGAATTGAGTCAAGGAATGGGCTGGGAAAGTTGTTTGAAGAATTTGAGAAATAGGCTACTGAAATATAAAAGAATAAGTCCCAAAGCTTGTTCTTTGATGCGTTTAATATTGAAAAAATGGTCAAATTCAATCCAAACTAGAAAAAAATGAATCAACATAAATTAATTAGCAGGCCTCTTAGTTTTAACGAAATAAAATAACAAACTTGATCATAAACTAATGAATTTAAAAATATAATCACTAAACTAAATAATGAAATATTTAATTAAAACAAATTCTTTTGAGATGATTTTCGAATAATCATAAAATATATTAATTATATTAATAATTGCCTAAAACATATATATTATTTAGAAAAATATAAGAAGGAACAAAACTATTTAAAATAACTTGCAAACTTTATATTATTATTATATTATTATTGTTTTAAAATTTTTTGAAACTGATTTTTTTTAAATCGTTTGAAATTGAAGAAGCCCGAAATGATTAATTTATATTATAGAGGTCCGAAATTTGGCGTCTACAACTATCCATCATTTTATTCGGGTTGATGCTAGAAATTCGACGAAAGTGAAATTAACTAAGCCAATTTTGTCCGACCACATATTCAACTTTTCTGAAAAAGGAATTCTTGTACAAACTTTAGGAATTATGACCGAACCCCGGTAATGAGTATCCTACATATCTCAGGCTATATGAGAATTCAGGACACTTGTAGTTCGCTACGTTTGATTTAACGCAGATTTGAAAGAATTCAAAAGTCAGCCCAATACTGAATTATGAAAGGATCGAAATACTCGAGTATAAGATTTAATAGCAAATGTTTGAATACAACTGAGACATTGATCTCTCGTACATATCCCTCAACTTAAGGAATCCAGCTTCTTATAGTTCGACTCGACCGATTGAAAAGAAAATCTATTATTCTACATAATTTTTGGTTCTTGATAAGTGACAAATGAAGTTGAGTATGAAAAAGGGGCTTGCAACCTCTTATCCGTGATGGTGGAGCTCTTCACATCTATAATTAAGAACTTACACGGACATAATTTTCAAAACTCTTGGTGCATTGTCACTTGGATTGGAAATTTGTTTTCGGTGCCCACATGCCTTTTTATATGGGTATGTTTTGACTGTGGTGAAAATCGTTCCTCAGCTTGCGTCCTAAGAGTTTGATACTCCTTTTAGGAATATATATCAGTTCGCTGCTAAGAAAAAGTTCCATTTTTGTTGCATCCATGTTGATGTTTGATTTGAGAATTCATCCTCTTGGATGCTTTCGACAAAGACTAAACAACTTCTTAGTAGAAAATGTAACTGCAAAAGTGATAGTATCACTTACGATGCTTTTTGGTTATTCTAGTTGTGAAAAAATATCATCTAAGTATGTTCAATATATGTCTCTTTCGAACACAATATGTCCATTACAACTCATGATTTGCTGAGGATTTGGAGACATCATTGTTTATTTTCTGCATGGTAAACTCCAGTGATCGATGCAGCGGGCTAGATGACTCAATAATAATCTAACAATAACGAGGTAAATGACTTTATAATATTCCATCTGTAACTAGGTGGATGCTCGATAATATTTCATTTGTAACGAGGTGGATGGCTCGATAATATTCTAATTGTATGAGGTGGATGCTCGATAATATTTCATCAATAACAATGTGGATAGCTCAATAATAGTCCAACTGTAACGAGGTGGATGACTCAATAATATTCCATCTATAATGATGTGGGTGGCTCGATACTATTCGAACTGTAATGAGGTGGTTGCTCGATGATAGTCCAACTGTAACAAGGTTGATGGCTCAATAATATTCTATCTGTAACGAGGTAGATGGCTCGATAATAGTCAAAACTGCAATGAGGTGGATGACTCGATAAAATTCCAACTGTAATAAGGTATATACTCGATAATATTCCAAGTATAACGAGGTGGATGCTCGATAATAGTCTAATGTGATGAGGTTGATAGCTAGATAATATTCCATATTTAACAAGGTGGATGGCTTGATAATATTTGAATTGTAACGAGGTGGATGCTCGATAATAATGCAACTGTAACGAGGTGGATGACTCGATTATAGTCCAACTGTAACGAGGTGGATGCTTGATAATATTCCAGCTGTAATGAGGTGGATGCTCGACAATATTCCAACTGCAACAAGGTGGATGCTCTATAATATTCCAATAAAATTCAAAAATATGAACCTGAAATGGAAGAACAAAATACGAACCACTAATGGGGTTGATCGCCCAACAAAACTATATGCGAAAGTCTTTGATTGTCTAATAAAAACACATAATCCACTTATAGGGTGGCTACCCAGGAAGTTGGAATATTGACTCTAACATTTTCAAGAAACGCGTATGCCTAAATTGTTACGCGACAAACATACTAAAAACTAAATAGATGTATATGAACGTCGTGACTTCAATTCTTTTTTCAAAATACAGAATTATTGAGATGAATAAATTAATTTATTCAAATGAAAATTAAAGTCACTCTAGTCTTCCATGACGAACTCAACAGAATTCGAGTTTGTTACAGTTATTTTCAATTGTTATCGAAAACTTATAACAATTCAATCATTTTAACTGTCAAGAAGATATTAGGATCACCAACATCTTTATAATGTGATGGGATCGTTTATCTTCCCTTGCAACACATCTAAAATAATGTCACTTTTGATCATCTTCAGATTTGATGTCGATTTCACATACGATTTTGATTTTACCAATACTATTAACTACGAAGCTTGACACCACACGTCAATATCGACGATGAAGTAAAGGATAAAAGTCAAGTTGAAGAACTAGATTAAGTCATTTTTCTTATCGAGATTAGGCTATGATGAGCCTAATTATAAAAATTTGATCATGACTCGTGATTAGCGATTATCTAACACTTTGTTTCTTACACCTTTGAAAGAATATATTAGTGTTTGACTTCAACATTCCTGCAACATAAAAAAGAAATTGTTTACAAATCACTTGAGGCAACGTATTGAAATAAAGGTAAATTTAGATGGAAAGTTATCTAGTTAAGTTGATGAGGTCACGAGAGGCGTAAATCTTTTTCTGTGCTTCACAGCTTTAACATTGTCATTTTTGTGACTTCATTGTTCCTGCATTCAAAGAAAAATTCATAGTTTGAGAGACTGATTTGTGTTGGTCTTCTCTCCACGCTCCTTCATGTGAAATTACACGCTCGTCCGTCCTTTGTAAGAAAATATTGATGGAATCTTTGAGGACCCTCCTAAAAAATTCTATCCCGGTCTAAAATAAATTTAACTCTCGTAACACCCTTTGTTAATTTAGAGGTTGCCCATTCAGGAATTTTGAAGCCCCTCCTCAAAATTTGTCCTAGTTTGCCTCAATAAATATAAAACTTTTAATAAAGGACATTGTTGTGTGGAATTATGATATCAACTCAACATATTTGTTCCGATTGCAGATTTCGACAAGATTTTCGACTTGATTATTCATAACATGTCATCTTGGGGAATTTTGAGATTTACCCAAATGTATACTAGTTGTTTTTAACATTTCAGTTATAATTTGTCGAAGAAGTCCATATTCAAATAAATTTTTGAGATCCTCTCAAAAATTTTATCCCAATTTCAACTATAAAGAGAAATGGAAATCTTACTAGGTATATGACCGAGCGGTTGTGGCACCTATGTATCCCGTTGGAGCAGTAATCAGGTGAAACGTAGTTCCCTTCTCAAGGATCAATCAAAATAGGAAATTTTGATAAAGGAAACGACCAAGGACAACATAGGCTGTCTACGTATCTCATTCTCGAGAATTCAGGTCGAACGTAGTTCAAATATAAAAGGAAATATTGGAAGTTGAATAAAAGGGTGACCGAGGCCGATACAGGCCGCCTACGTATCTCATTCTTGAGAATTCAGGTCAAACTTAGTTCATTACAAGGGAAGGTGCGACAAAATGGATATAAGAGATTAAATGTGCATTTTCAAAGAAACATAGCAATAACATAATCGGCAGAATTCTTGTTGACGTTGGGCATACTTCTTTTCAACCATGGACTAGTATCTTCAAATCTTGGGATGCGACATGCTAGTTGTCTTAACTCTTCTCCATATTGGTACTCAATACTACTCCAAAAATATAACTAGGTTATATGTTTGAGAACATTACTCATTTTGTAGTTTGAGATTATTAATCAAAAATATTTCTCTTAAAAGAGATGGTACTAAAAACTGCTCAAAACTCTTTAGGGAGTTAGTGTTTCCTCTCATCTTAAATTTAAAAACATTTAATCTTTGCAATACTTAGTTTCCATTTATTATTTTAAAGAAAATTAAAATTGACTCTAGTCTTCCTCAACTCAAGTTCTCACATCTTAAAACAAGTTTAAAGCTGGTATAAAAGACTTCTCAAAATAGGGTTCATGCTGAATTACGGGCATGAACTACTAAACTCAAGGACCCAATGATACTTCTCATCTCAAGATTGTTCGAATCATAGGGTTTATGAGGAATTAGGGGAATGAAATACTCAACTCAAGGACCTTAATGGGTAACATGTAGTATTCCTATGACTAGGAATATAATTTCAGAAGGGTTAATTAGGTACTCAATACTCAAGACTTGAAGCCTCTCAAAGATACTTAATTTATGAAGTTCGTGTGGAATTTTTGGGGCATGAGAGACTTGACTCAAGGGTTCACATAACAATTGGTGACTCATGTATACAACTCTTCTCATTCTCATATGTACTTCTGCAAAACATAGCTCAAAATTGACAGTTGATCTCAAAGGTTATGGATTTCATGTGGAATTTATTGGGCATGAGCGACTTGACTCAAGGGTTCACATTACAATTGATGACTCATGTATACAACTCTTCTCATTCTCATATGTACTTCTGCAAAACTGCGCTCAAAATTGACAGTTGATCTCAAAGGATCCACAATTTAACTTAAAGACTTTATTAAACTCTACTCATAACTCTTTTTTGAATTTGAATTATAAATTCAAGAGTTATAATTCATGATATGAAGGATCTCGAGGATAATTTAGACTCATCAATACATTCCCCTCATTCACATACTCACCTACTCGAGTCTTGAAACTGGTTATTAGAGATTGTAGAAGATTCCTCAAAAGAACTCAAAGGAACTTTCTCAAAATTTTTAGAAGAACTCTCAAGAATTAATTCTTAACTCTACCTTAAATTTGAGTTATGAATTCAAGGTTATAATTGATGTATTGAATGATCACTAGCTGTTTAGAAGTAGTTTAGAGTGGTTAGAACCACTAGGAAATAAAGGTACACTTTAAACGAATTTAGGCGGGTAAAATGGGGGAAAGAGAATGGGGGAAAGCAACCTTTGCGCGGGGCACCAGCCCCTAAACATCAGAGGCATCAACCGGGCGCACTGCTGGGGCACCGCTCCAGCCCCATCTGGAACATCAAGGGTGGGCCGCCCTAACCCTTCCCCAAAAGCCAACAATTTTTTCTTCTTCAAGTTTTTGCTCTAATTTTCCTCGACTCGAATGGTTTCTTCCTAACATACATAGATTTGAACACATAACATAAATACATGAAAATCTACTCAAAAACAACTCTCAAACTTCAAACTTTTATCTCAAGAAATCATTTAAATCCTACCAAAACAAGATTTAGAATATAACTTCGAGAATACCTGTCAAGAAATCATTGAGGACATAAATTTCTCAATATTTATTGATTGATTTGCAAAAGAAACTCATGATTGGTGTGTCAGTGAACAAAATCAACACTATAGAAGCGTACATACCTCAAAGAAGTAGGTTCTTGGCGGAATCTTGAATTTTTTTAACGAACACTTACAACTTTTAACTGTTTCATCTCTTTTCTCTTCTTGAACTCTTCAAAATACCCTAAAAATATTTAGAAATAACTTAAACTGATTCCAATCAGTTTCGACTCCCAAAACCTAATCAATAATGCTTAAATCCAATTGGGTAAGGAAAACACCAAAATACTCCCCATATTTTAGCATGAATTTTCTTATTTGGATAGCCCAACTTCAAACTGGCATATCTTCCTCATACAAGATTAAAATTTAGCAAACTCAATGGCGTTGGAAAGAGGGTAAAGATCTTTCATTTGATATCTTATTAGTCTATTTAGTCATCATGTCTTAAAAGTTATACTTATTTGAAGTTGACCAAAAACTTTAAAAGAACTTATAAATGACTTGAATGAAATTTATTCTGAAAACCTAAGCGTACTTGGATTTATGAAAACTGACCCAAATCAGATTTGTCCCCAAAATATTACAAAATTAGTTTTAAGCTGATTGGGTAAGGAAAAGACCAAAGTACCATTCATATTTTTGGTAACTTTCCTTGATTGGATAGCCAACTTCAAACGAGTGCATCTCTCTCATACGAGCTCAAAATTAGTAAACTCGGCGACGCTGAAAAGAGAATTCCAAGACCTTTCATTTGTTATATTACGGATCTCCTAACTCATCCTGTGATAAAAGTTATGGTCACGTGAAGTTGACCCAAAACATAAAAGAACTAAGGAATGACTATATCTAGTGAGCTGACCTTAACATTTAAGAAATTTTGAATTTCTCAGTAAAATATTACTCACAACGAAATGTGGTTCGAGTCATAATTAAAAAAAAATATTCTGGGGTATTATAGGCTATGAGTTTTGTTTGTTTGGCCCCTTTTCTAATGATTTCCCTATGATTAGTCACCGCAGGACATAGGGGTTGGTAAACACCACAGAGCTCAAATATAAATGATCAGAGGTGGTGCACGAGGTAGTAGGATGGTCCCCAAGATACTCGAGGTGGTCCTCATTAAAGTCACGTACGGTCAATGTCAGACATACCTATCAAGAACAAAATAAGGTGTAAGGATAACCCTAAGAAAATCGATAAACTTTCAAAAAGAGGAGTGAAGATGACCTGTTCCATAAGCAAAAATAAATTGACATTAACATATTTTTTGGTGCAGCTAGTGTAGACAATACTTCATTTTTCATACTTTCAAATTCTGAGGAAGTTTGTATATATTATAATTTTCATATAATTATTTGTATTATAAAGTATGTGATAAGGGAGAACTTTACAACATGAACCATCAACTGATAATAAAAGATATTCCAGTAAACCAACATCTGTTTGTGATGATACCACAATTGTGCAAAGAGATACTCTAACAGGACTAGGATTAGATTTACATATTATTTACTATTAATTATTTTTTGTACAAGAAGTATCTCATCTGGAATGCTATTATTATTTGGGTTTTGTTAAAAGGGTCTTTCAAAATTTTACAATTACTTTAGCTTATTTTTGAATAACTTGTGTTATGTATTTTTTAAAATCTTGTGTTGTTTATTTTTGAGCAACCGATATAAGGAAGCAATACATTTTATATATATATATATATATATGCATTAGTGAGTTTCTGAACATTTTTAATCTTCTTTGTTGACCTTTTATTGAATGAGAAGATCATATGAACTATAATAGCTTTTTATTGAAAAATCAAGTGTACATAAGGACGTTTACTATCTCAGTGTGATACAAAACAAGGTCAATCAATTGACATTCAATCTTTCAATTTCATACAAAACATGACCAACAAATTTTATATATATATATATATATATATATATAAAGAAAACCTTCGACCCGCCTATGTGGCACCTCCACGACCAGAATTCTCTTTTAAATTTAATTTATTTCCATAAGTATCCTTCTCATTTCATGAAAAATTGTGACTTTTATAAACAGTTGTGACTTTAATGTATAGTTGTGACTTTTATGATGAATTAAGACTTTTATGAAGATTTGTGACTTTCATTAAAAGTTGCGACTTTTATGAAGAGATGTGATTTTTCTGAAAGGTTATGACCTTTCGGAAGGTTGCAACTTTTTCAAATAGTTGTAACCTTTCAGATAAGGTATAATTAATAAACATTTGTGCACGGTACCTTTTGTTGTCTAAAAATAAAGGGATTTCCTCTCACTTTTGAAACAACGAAAATTCTAAACCTCCTCCTCCTCCTCCTCCTCTTCTTCCTCTTCTTCTTCTTGAGAACTAAATATTTATATACTTTGTTCAAGTTCAGTGGCTCACTGATGATTGCTTATGTTACTGATCTTGGTATAATTTATTTAATCATTAAATTATGTTTATGTTAGTAAGGATAAATGTTAGGATGTAATAAATTTTATTTTCTTTAAATTATTAATTTTTTTACCACGTAATAATTTTGAATGTGAGATAATATAGTATTTAAGTTTTAATAACTGATAGATTTAAAATATTATTTTATCAGTTATCTAATAAAAAGTTCCCGCACGAGGCACGAATAATTTTACTATTTTAATATATTTCTATATTGGACTAACTACTCTTACTGAATAATATGATGTTAAGTACTACCATTAGACTTTTACAAGGCTACACCATGTTAAAGAACTATTTTATAGTTAGTACACAAAGAACAACAATCACAAGTCTGTTAAATTTGACATTTTGTCCAATCCCTTTGTAGTTTAATTTTTTTTGAGTCCCTAATTTACTTCCATCATCTTCTCTTTGTTTTCATTCAATTTCAGTTTCGAAGAATCCTTTTTGTCTTCAAACCTTTCAATTTTTCATTTAGTAGATTAATCAATTTCTTACCATCTTCGAAAAATATATTCATTAAGCATGATACCAACTTAGACAATTGAAAAACAGCATTTTCAAGCGATGGACAAATCCATCTAAAATAGCCATATCCTTTTTTTTCTCCAAATTACATAACATTAATAAATTCAAATACTGCAACAACAATTTTGATCTTTATTTTTCGAATAGTTACAGAACTTTGTTTTTTGGCATCGAAATAAAATACAACTTGAGTTAAATGGAGTCCTAAAAATTTCAGGCGATAATAATCATCACAATTAAAATCGACTTGCTCGATGTTCGCTGAATTTTGCGACATATTTGACAGAAAATATGGATTGAGGCGACAGGATAAAAAAGAAATAGAAAGAAGAGAGAATAGCAATCGCAAAATTTTGGATTTAGGGTCTATAATGTAAAAGGGATTTCATTTAACATTGGGGCTTTTTATTTATTAAATAATTGTCATATTATATGGGAGAAAAGGGACCCATGCGACTCTTTTACAGGTCTCCTAGACGACCTAGGCAAAGGATGCTTAAGTCGTTCAAATGTTGGCTGGTGCACGTGTTCAATAGGTATAATTAGGGGTGCTGAAATTAAATGAGCCTAAATATAGGCAATTCCTTCAGAATTTTATGGGTTGGACTCAAGATAATTTGAATCGGGTCAATCCCAACTCATTCAAGTCTTAAACCTTTTTAAGAGAATCTACAAGTTAACCCGATTTAATCTCCAACTTCAACATGTTTTAGGACTCTTTATTTGCATTGGTGTAATGTATGTTCCCCTATTAAAGATATCAATTAATGTCAATTTTATATCTTCTAGAATTTATCCATCCATTTGTAATTTAATTACTTCCTTTAGTTGAAATTCAAATTGTGGTGCTAAAATTTAAGCAATTATATGTTAAACTAATAATATGACCCAACTCAATTTATTGCTCATTTGAGCCGAAAGTAAATTTTGACGGGTCATGAACCAATCTAATTTATATTTCAACTTATTTTAATATCTCTAATTTCAACTCATACACTCATTTAAAACATCTAGGTATAATTTATGGATGAGTTATTTAAGTGAAACAATTTTAAGGTAAAACATATCATGACTTAATCCCTAATTTAATAACCAGAGATGTTATTCTTATTATAACACCCCAAAAATTTCTAAGTTAAGGCACGAACCATTCTTTAATATCCTGTAAAATTGAATCGAGTGATTCTTAAATTACTCATATACGTAAATGTCATTTATTTGATGTTCAAATGGATTCGGATATGATTTAAGGCCACAAGAACCCCTTACCACAAAGTTGAGTCGGAATCTTCATTTCCGATTAAGTTTTGACAAAAGATTTTCCTTAGGTCAACTTAAAACAATCATATCTCCCAGCACATAATGAATTCGGTGGGCCTATTACCTACCAAACTAAAGGTCTATGAAATCTCTTTCTAACGTAATAAAGTTTGTCTTATTTCATGTTCGGAGTAAAATCTTATGACCGTTTCCCAAAGACTATCAAACCATAATTTTCTGAGTCTGGATGACGAAGGCCATGGATTGAACGAAATTCCATCCTGCCAAGCCCTAGATAGAGTATTGGGGTCAATGTTTGTGACCCAAATCATACGGATCTAACCAAAGGGTTATAGGTGGATGATTTGAGGCAGAGAATTTATATTTTAATCATTATTTGTTTCATATTTATTATTTATATTTGTCCATTTTAAGCATCAAATTTTATGGATTATGCTAAATAGTGTATTTTATTTATATAAATAGATTGGCATAAAGTTGAAGAAGTTTGAAGCTAAAACTAATTAAAGATGGAAGGTTGAAAAAGAAAATCAAGCAAGAGGCTTAATGGATAAATTTAATATAATAACATATTAATAACATATAGTATTAAATAAATAGTATTAAATAATATTAGTATTTACTGTGTACTAATCCTAGTCCTATTAGGATTAGTACTCCTTCCTATATCTCCTATATATATCTCCCATGTATTGCATTATTAGGATAACACTTCAATACAATCAATATTCCTTCATGGTATCAGAGCATGAAGATGCCTGAGAAGGAGTTAAATGCTAGAAGGAAGTGAATCGAGAGGATCCACCTCGGTTGTCGTGGCTGCCGCCGCCCAAGAGAAGAGAGGGAACGATCGGTGCCCTAAAGAGAGAAAAAAAAACTTAGAGAAAAGAAGATCTAGGTTTTCTGGCGTCCTTCCTCTTTTTCCAACATACTCACAGGGTCCTTCACCACCTTCCCCCACACCTCCACCCACTATCCAACCACCCTTCATCACCCCTTCGACCGTCACCCACAATACACCCGCAACCACCACCCATACTCACAACAAACCCGAACCACCCCATACCCACAATATCTATACCCCGATCCGTTTTGGGTCCTTCCCGGCCACCACCGAATCACCATCGCCCGTGCCACCCCCCAATACTCATCCCATGTTAACCCGTGGCAAAGCCGGTATCTTTAAACCCAAAAACCTTTCAGGCTACCATACTACCAAATACACCCCTTCCTGATAGTGAACCAACAACCTACTCTGTTGCCTCAAAAAATGCTTATTGGCGTCATGCTATGGATGACGAGTTTAAGGCTTTGACTGATCAGAAAACTTGGGTTCTTGTACTATGCCCCATGGGCGGCACCCAGTGGGCTGTAAATGGGTAAACAAAATTAAACAAAATACAGATGGCAGTATTTCCAGGTACAAGGCTCATTTGGTTGCTAAAGGC